>NC_066584.1:293843063-294153340 GCF_024323335.1 Lathyrus oleraceus
TATATATATATATATATATATATATATATATATATATATAATTTTAATGATTAAAAATGACAAACAAAAGATAAAATCATATATTAAAATCAATTATATTAAATAAAAGAAATTATAAATTAATCATCAAATAATATTAATAATTAAATCATGAAGAAAAGACTTTAATTAATATTCAATTATATTTTATTATGTTGTGTTCTTCTCTAATATAGTACCATAAAAAATTAATAATTATAAATTTAAAGCAAATTATAAATTAATAGTAAGAAAATAAATTACATTTAATTAAATAAATTATAAATTAATCATAAAAAATATCAATACTAATACATACTAATTTTGCTTTGAAAGATTCCAAATTGCAATTTGGTCTTATGAGAAAAAGTAGGTGTAAAAATCGTCACAAATACCAACAATATTCTTGTTTTGAATTTTGATACTACTGAGTAGTATATACAGTATACTAGTATCCCATTTCACCCTAAAATTTTATTTATTTATGTATTATAATTTTATAAAGAACACAAGTTACCCTCATTTCCACCCTAAAATCTAAAATCTAAAATCAATATTGATACAGGAACTAAAATAGGATTTCACCCTAAAATTTAAAATAAATCTAAAATTACTATTTTTTCTACCTTTAAAATCAAATAATCACAATAAAAATAAATGGAAAGTAACTAATTGAATAAACTTACCTGATAAAAGAGAGGATTGAAAAGGAAAAATAGGATTTTTTTCTGGTTTCAAATAGTTCTAACAGAGAAAAAGAGAACTGTAGTGGGTGCTCTCAATTCATAGTTTATGTATTTATTTATTTATTCTATTTATGTCAGTGTGATAATAATTAGGGTTTTAGAGGCACATGTGGGCCTTAGGTCTTTTGGGTTTTGTCTTTCTTCTATTTGCACTATCCAATTCTCTTTTTACACCCCTCTGATTTTGTTCTTTCTATTTTATTTTAGTCCATTAATTTCTTTTGCCTTTCTTTTATGTTAGTTATTTCGTTTAATTTTGTTTATCAAAAAATTTTAAACTCTTTTTATTTAATTAGTTGATTGAATTAGATTTATTAATTTTTCTCACTTATTAAATCAATTTAGACCATTCATTACAAAATACAAAAACATGAAGAAGAAAAAATTATAATTAGAAAATACCAAAAAATTCAAAAATATGTCCCTTAAGCTATTTAATTCAAAAATGTCATTTTCATTTATTCATCAAAAAAAATAAAAAAATAAATATTAAACTTCTCATATAGTCTTTTAGATAAACATTTTAACAATCAAATTAATTTAACTTTTTGCAAATAATTGGATGAGTGGATGAACATCTATAAAGTCCTCGAGTAACCGATTGGTTGGTGTGCGTCGTATCAATCGGTCATTCAAATTCAAAATAATTTAAAATCAACCTTAACACATCAAATATCTTTTGTGCCTTTGCACACTTAATCAGAAACTCTTTTCATCAAAAGGATAGTTTAGGTCGTTTCGACACGAAATACAAACAAGCGCTTCAACCTCATCGTGCGAGCATATAAGTCAATGTTTAAACGTAATAACATGACTTAAAATATATTCTATAAAATACACCAACAAACACTTTTTTTACCGAACTATGATGCTCTGATTTTCTCATTGAACCTGAAAATACATAGGCACATTGTTTTGAAACCCTGGTGAACGCACTAATAAAAAATTAACTTTTTTTATTTTGATTTTGTAAATATTTTAAAAAATAGAATAAAACAATTACAAACATTCCTTAAGCAAACACTTTAATCCTAGTCTATAGGAGATTCCCGTTGAGTACAACGGATGCGAGGGGTGTTAATAATTTCCCCTCATATAACCGACTCCTGAACCCGTATTTGGTTGCGATGACCATCTTATCCTCCTTTTTAAGGATGTTATCGTTATTTCCCTTTTCCATAGGAATAAATAAAATTTGGTGGCGACTATGTTAGTCATTCACGAGCATGTGATACGCTTGTAAGGTCGTATTTTTCGAGATGCAACAATGATGAATATGAAGGTGATTTTCATGATGCATTGATGGGGATGTTATATTGGGGAAATTAGATGTTAATTGGTAGGTTTAGGATATAATAACAATAAATAATTGATTTAATATGTTAGATTTTCTAAATAAGTTGTTATAGCATGTTAGGGTGTGTTTGGGTGGGTTTAGGGAATAATTGGTTTTGCTTAACATGTTGTAAACCTTGTATTTTTGAAAAAATAGCTTATGTCAATCAATTGTACCATAGTGTCAATCGATTGATCCTTCTAAATTATTGAAAAATTAAAAGCAATCAATCGAATAATTTGGAGAGTCAGTCGATTACATCAAGCCAATATATGAAAAATAAAAGAAACATAATGTATAGAAAAGTGAGAATAATAGATTGATGGGTGATGACAATTGATTGATGTTGTTAAAGAAAACGTGAAAAGTATGTATGGGAGTGAGAACAATCGATTGATGTCCCCTTACAATTGTTTGCGCCTGTGTAATTTTAGTCAAATATTGTTTTGATCATAACTTGATATTCGCGACTTCATTTGAGGTGCAACTCAAAGCGTTGGAAAGTTAACGCATAAAACTTTTCCCTAGTAATGTTTTAGGGAGCTGAATGTGAACTAATGATATGAATAGAATGTTTTATTTATGTGAAATCTTGTGAATGTATGATTGATTCAAGATGAATTGTTATGATGATTGATGATTAATTATGTGGAAAGTATATAATCTTTGTTTATTGTAGTGGTAGTTTTGAAGGGGGAAATATGTTGTTGCTATGTTGCATGTTGTTTATGATTTGAAGGGGGATCATAAACATGGTATTGTTTTTGTTGCATAAATTGTATGTCATACATCATTTGTATCGTTGTTGTGAAAGAGGTGAATTACGAGTCTAGAAGGGTGGACGGGTAACTTATCCCGAGTTTAGAAGAGTTGACTCGGGATTCAGAAGAGTGAATCCATTTCGTATGAAGAACCATTGTTGATTGGTATCACATGCATAATGTCGATGTCGTGAGTCACATTGCATGCATATGTATATATTATGATGGAAAAGGTGTTAGATTGTAATGGTGTGGTTTATGTATTCAATACGTGATGTGTTGTGTATTTATCTACCCTCGCATTTATTACGTTGTTTTATATCAAAGTTTATTCTCACCTCTTTTGCTTTATGTTGTCCACCATGGACCTCTTGCAGATAATCAAGAGTAAAGTTTGTTGCTATGAGTGGAAGATAGCTTCTTGGAGCTTACCTTCATTTATTTATCGTTCTATTTTATTTTAGCGGTTTAATGTTATGATATTTTAACATCGGGGACGAGACACTCTTGTTATGTTTTGAATTGGTGTCGAATTATGATGTTAAAGTTTAATACTTTATTTGATAAGTTCAATTTGAAGTTGTTATTATGTGAATCTCCACTGCATGTTAATAAATATTTTTGAAAGTTTTGTTGGTTGGTTGTCGAAGTGACACCTTAAATTGTCGAGTAATTTTTTTTATATAAGTTTTAGGGTTTAGGGTGTTACATTACCAAGCATATTTGTTTAAATTTTTCGTCAAATCAACCAAATGAACAAGGGTTTTGATGATCACATATGATATCCTTTGATGATGGTATTGAACTTGAAGATATCTCAAGTTTCATTTCCAATAAAACTCAAGCAAGTGCTCATATGATTAGTGTATTCGGAAAAGTCTTGAAACTACAAAATGTGAATGAGAGGAAGTATGAAAGCTATCCCAATCGCGTCTGAGTGATTGGTGTTTTGTAAAAGCACAATTGCATTTTTGTAAAGTAGTATGGATAAATCACACACACACATACAAACACACACACACACACACACAAAAAAAACCTTTTTAAAATTCCTTTACTTCTCAAAGAAAATAACCTGAATTTTTTTTGGAGGCTAGCTAGATGAATCAGGAATTATTAGAATGATTTAACCAAGTTTTTGAATTGTTCAATCGATTGAGTTGGTGCAAATAGTGTCCATAATCAATTAGGATAATGTCTTAATGAAAGTTAACGAATATCTATCAAAACTTTCCAGATTGGGCATTTTAATCAATTATTTTAGTCATCCAATCCATTGGCTTTAGGGCCCAATTGATTGAGACATTAAATTTGCACATGGATCTTTTCCTTTTTTGTGTCAACCTCTAGCCTATGAATATTGGCCTCTCCTTTCACTTTTTCACATCAAAAAACATGAGCATTTCCTCCTCTCCTTAATCTCTTTCTCTAAAAATATTTTTCTTCTTTCTCTCACTAAAATTTAGCCATTGCGCTTTGAGAAAGCTCTTGTGTTGAAGTGAGGTTTTTGTTCTGGAAAGGATGATATTGTAAATTCACTAAGATATATTTTTCTCTTTGTTGAATATTTATTCTGAAGGGAGTGATTTTTTGGGTTCAAAGTTAAACCCGTTAAAATCTTTGTTTGGGGATTTAATATTAAGTATGTGGTTCGGTTCGTAAGCTTAGCCCATGTAAATTTTCAATTTGTTTCGAGATTAATCTGACATAAATCATCAATTTGGTTCATGGTCATCCTGCGTAAAAATCAAGTTTGGTTCGAGATAACTTGGTGTAATATCTTGGTTTGGTTCGTGGTCAGCCCATGTAAACTCCGGTTTAGTTCGGAAGATAGCCAGTTCAAAACTCCATCTTGGTTTGAGATAAGTTTGTATAAAATATCAAGAGTTCAAGCTTGGAGACTAACTGCTCGAAGCTTCATTTGTGTTTGGAAGGAAAACTAATTGCTTCTCTCTGATGTTCGCTATTTCGTTGGAAGTTAACTGAAACTTTGTTTTTCTTCGTATAAGGGGGTTCGTTAGTTTAACCTAGTAAAACCTCATAAACATTACTTGATACTCTCAAGATAAAAAGTTGAGGAGTGGATTTGGTCACTTCATTTAGAGCAAGCATCTACAAATTTTGGTGTCTTCTCTCTTCCTTTATCTTTTTATTTTCCACATATTTTATTTCCATTGATTTTCCGTTGCTTTATCCAACATTTTCACAAAAATATTTTTAAACTCCGAAAATCAAAATACTTTTGTTTTAAACATTCATTTTCTAGACCCCACACAATTCAACCCTCTCCCCTCCCCCTCTTATGTATTGGGTCACATGTCTAACAGAAACCTGTCAAGTTATCTCGTAATGGACCCCCTCTATCACATTTTTTTTTGCTAATGATGTTCTTCTTTTAATGAAGGCTTCTAATTCTCATGAAGGAATTATTTCTTATATCTTGAATCGTTTTGCCATGTTTTCTGGCCTTAAAGTGAATGTTGTGAATTCAAAGGTGTTCTTGAAGAAGATAGGTATTTTTCAAGGAACACAACCCTGGAAACGCTTTTCGTTCTTCAAATTTTTAGATCTTGTTATGTTTTCTACTAATTTTTTTTTGAAAATTTTAAATAGGATTATATTTATAAGAATCATTATTTACAAATATTCAATTCTCCCTCACTTTCACTCATTTTTTATAAAAATAAAATATGAACAAATGCAAGTGTCTTCTTAAGACTTTGCTTTTGAATACTTTTTTATTCAAATTTTGACTCTCCCTCCTATAATTTCAAATTCCTTTTTCAAAAGAGAAAAATGTTTCTTTTAATTTTTTTAGGTATTTAATAAAATATTAACAAACTAATATTTATATAAAAGAACATTTTTTCATCGAGGAGAACCTAAACATCTCAACTATGTTGGCACCCAAATATGTTCTTATCATATGACCATAGTTCACAAATAAAATATTAAAAGTAAAAGAGAAATACGTACAAGGGGGCCAAACAAAAACCCCAAAAAGAGAAGAGAGAAGCAAAACCCTGCTAAGAGAAACGATACCAAGGGAGGCCTAACTATTCTCTTAGGGACTCATCCTTAATGAAGAGAGGGATCTCATTCCACCAAAGTAAAGAGTTCACTGAGTGACCAAATTTAGCAAACTTATCACCACAAGCATTACCTTCTCTTTGTATATGAGACCAAACCACATTGAAATCCTATTACTCCACTTATTAAGCAAATCCCAATGAACAATATCATTGTTCATAATTGCCCTAATAACAACTTGTGAATCGCTCTCGATCCAAATATTATTCCAACATTTGCTGACCGAAACCTCCATAACAATAATAATAGCCATTAATTCCGCATACAAAACTGAAGAGTAATGAATGTTTGAGGCAAACCCTCCCAAAAAATTAGTGGAATAATCACGTAATATGGCCTCACACATTGTATTTGTACCTACCATCGAACCATCAGTGTTGGCTTTAACCCATAAAATGACAAGAGACTTCCAAATGACCTTAGAGAACTTCAGAGCAAACAAAAAATGTTATGTCAGCCGCAAATTTTGAAGAATCGAAATATCTTTCTGCGCATCTGCAGTTTTACCTTTTGAAATATTTGCACTAGTAGCTATGGAAGTGTGAATTTTCATATTTGTTGCATGCAACATTTCATGAACCTTGTTATATCTATTAATATTACGGGTCATCCAAATATAACAGAAAGAGTGCATAATTGTTGTTGTAGCTATATTTTGGATCTACGAACTCCTAGAATCTCTACAACTATGAAAAATAGAAGAAAAAAAACTAGAAGAACAATAAAAAAACAATCTCAAATAAATCCCCAAGCCAATTCCAGATAACCACAACAAATCTGCACTAGAGAAAAAGATGAGAAGTTCTCTCTTACACTTCCATACAAAGCATACATACATATACCATAATACAACCCCACTTTTAAAGATTATCATTCGTAGGCAATTTATTGTGTAACACCCTCCAAACCACAAAATAATGTGAAGGAGAAATCTAATCATGTCGCACATGCACCGGTCAAAAATCCTGAACTTGAGGGAGTATAAATTGATAAGCTTGTTTTAAAGAGAGGTGTAGCGGTAAATTCATGACCATTAAGCTATGAATAAACTTAACGTCAATAAAACCAGAGTCGCCACCGCGCTTTTATTGTTTCCAAGGGAAAAGGGAAAAGTATGAACAAAACCCAAAGATAAGAAGTTTTCAAATCAAAACTAATAAAATGCCAGAGATTACAGGTAAGGAGGTTGGTTACACAGAGGGAAGGTGTTAGCACCCAAAGTGTCCTAGGTACTCCTAAGAAGCCTTTTTTTATGTGTGTATGTGTTTTTTGGTATAAAAGATGTTTGAGAAAAAATAGAGTGTAGGGATTAGAAAAGAATTCATTAATTATATTTTTGTATTTGACAAGATCTTCGGACGTGTGCCTACGTACCAACATAAAAATGAGGGATCAAAACCTCGTAGTTCGTGGTAACAATTTCAAAATGAGTGGATTGCTTTTAATAAAAGTTTAAATTTTAAAAGAGCCACGGAAGGTCTAAAAGAGTTTGAATGAGTGTTAGTTCTTTTTGTCTTTTGAAATTTTAAGTCAATATGGTTAAGTTCATTTACAAGTTTGATTTAAGAAAAGAGTTCAAAAATGCAATGGCATAAGGCCAAAGTTTCTAATTTATAATAAAGTCTAAGTTTAGAAATCACAAGCAAAGAATATTTTGAAAGGGGGGAGATATTTGAAATTTAAGAAACGGGAGGAGATGAAGAGACTAATCCTAAGCAGAAATTTAAAAGTTAAGAGTTGAAAAGATCTGACCATTGGGATGCAATCCAATAGACAAGAATGTCATACAAAAACTCATTTTTCCTTTGGACTTTGGAATCAAGCAATATCAATAAGAAAGTAGAAAAATGAAGAGCAAGGCATTAAATAAAGATAGCCACATCCAAGCTAGCAACTTCATAGTCTTCTTTTTAATCTTTCCATGTATCAGATGACATACTCCTTGAATGGCTCATAATAAGGCATTAGATCCAAATTCAAAATAACATTTGCATCAAGACCAAGTAGCAGATGAACTCAAGTGTGTCCCAGTACTTGTATCAGATGAAAGCTCAAATCACAATAACTTGGTTTTAGAAATGTTGGTGTGGCCAAGTCCTTTTGCATAGGGAATGTTGGCTAATTCTAAGCCCAAAACTCAAATCACATCCAACAGTCCACACAAACATTTTTTAGGGTTTTTGTTGTTTATTAGGTATTTTAAGGTCCTAAGACCACAAACCCAAACAAGATACACAAACAAATATATACAATCACAATATATGGCTCAAGTGAGCAAAGTGAAAATGGCATAAACATAAACAAGTTAAATGATATGTAAATGGCAAATGATATGGTAAATGACTTGAAAATAAATGGCATAAAGTAAATGACTTGAAATTAGAAGCAATAATAATAAAAGTTAGTCAAATGTTAGTTGATTAGAAGTTAGTGGAGCTTTGCTTTTCAATTGATTAAGTCATCCTTTGGAGAACACTCAACCCTCTATTCACAAGCATGGATCCTTAAACCAAGACATCTTCCAAAGGAAGGAAAAAAGGCCAAGTTTCCACATAATACCATGAAAGGGGGGAGACTTATAATCTCACTTACTAGAATGATATGTCTTTTGGATCAAAATTTAGCGCTATGTTAAGCAATCATAATTGGACTTATGTAGAAGTCACAACTATTTGAGGTCGGGCAACAGAAATTTAGGTGCTAATGCATGTTAGAGATATGGTATAATGAACCACACTCCTAAAACATACCACACTCAAAAAGAAAATGATCAAAGGATGGACCTAATCTCATCCATACTTGTATTGGTTAATCTAACATAAGTTATTGATGAACCAATTCGCGTTAGGATATTAAGATGTCATTGGCCAATGGAAGGGATGGGATAGAATGGGATTGAAGATGAAGAGGGAGGGAAAATGAGACAAACACAAATTGGTCATGGGAGGACTTTTATCAAATTAAAATCATTCATTCATTTTGGGAGATGAAATGTACATTTCATGAATCCCCTAAATCCAAATATTTTAATCCAACAAAAGTCAAATCAACCTTGACCAAGGCCCAATCACATAGTCAAACTTCACAAGTCAATAAAAATGGCTCAACATAAATTATTCACAATTAGTCAATTAAAATGCATTTAAATTAAATTATGTTTGATCAAAAACCTAAAACCTCCTCAAAACACCAAATAAATGGCCAAGAGATTTATTCTAGGTCAATGAAGGTCAAAGGACCTTGGACAAAAAATTTCATTATTTTTGAAAAGGTAGAAGTATTTTTAAACAATTAAAAATATGCACAAAAACAATAAAGTCATGAAAAATATCAACATTAATCCAAAAAAAAAAATTAATTCACAAAATGAAAGAGAAAAATATTTGAAAATGTTTGGTGAAAGTCCCATATCTTTTGGATTATCAATGAAATTAATATGAATTAATAAAAAATAATGGATTAAATGAAATATTCAGAAATTCAAAAAATTAGAGCCATTTGATCTCCCTCATTAATTGAGGTGGTAGATCAGATGGTGATAAGCGCGCGTTCCATGATGTACTGTAGTCAACACGGTATAGACTTGGTAACCAAAAGCAACGCATGAGATTAAAACATTTAAACTGGATCCTATGGTTGAGATGCATGACAACACATCACTGGAGTCAGAGCTCCGGTCTTCTTCTCCGGTGGACCTCACCGGACTGGTCCAACATCAACCATCACCAAAATGAAAAAGAAAGACATGGATTTAAAGAAAAATGCTCAGGAGCTCAAATCTGGCCTCAATTTTGTCCAATTCCAAGTATATAAAAAGATACAGGGATTTGAATTTTGAGGATCATGAACTGGGTTGCTTCGATTTGACCTTAAAGAAACTCAATCTTCTTGCCTACATTGATAGGACTTCAGACAACCAAAAATCACAAAGAATGGTGAAGAATTGAGGGAGAATCGAAGAGAAGAAATTTCTAAAAAATCACCTTTGAGTTGATCTAATTCCACTTGATCTTGATCTGGATTTGATTGCTTTCTCTTCCTCTTGCTTGCAGAAGTCAATTGAGATGAAAAGGGAAGTGAATTTCTGGAGTTTGAACTTCCAAACAGAAGATGAAGTTCAAGCTTAATTTCAAGAGAAATCTTCAGAAATTCTATTGCAGTGAAGGTTTGAATTGGTCTAGCAAAGCTTGGGCAAGGTTTTGATGATGAATCTGAAGCCTTAAGCTTGTTTAAATAGGCAATGTACTTGATATTTGCACCACTTGAAATTTGGCCAATTTTAGAAACCTTCTTGCATGGATGCATGGCAATGATTTGGGCCTTAGGAATGATGCAATCCACTTCCAATTCGTGTGCAAAGTGTATTGAATCCATCATGTGGAAGCATGCAAAAGAATTTGATCATTTGAAATCCAATATTGCCAAAACACTTCCCATAATGAAGTCATGCGCAAGCCCCTCAATTTTGACCCAAATGAGATAATCTTGGACTTTTTGGAAAGGTGAGATCAAGGGGAACAACTTTCATGTTGGCCACTTTATCATTTGAAGCTTGGATCATGATGAACTTTTCGGTGGAAGTTTGGGAAATCAAACATATTTTAAAAAATTCTAAGTCCCAAGTCAAATGTTCACTTCTTCCACCTTAAATAAATTTTTCTATGGACTTCAAATGAGACAAGTTCCTTCATTAAAGTTATATCTCTTTAAAACATATCCAATTTGACCATAAATTTGACCTCATTTGGATTTGGCATGAAGGAGTTATGCATTTTAGAATTTGAGGAAAATCACTTATTCAATGGTAATGGTCCAAAATGACCTATAATGTTTCCTCTTGGCAGATGCATTTGTGAGTTGAATTTGCACTTACTCCAAACATCAAAGTTGAGTTAGACATATTTAATTTTATCATGCAATTTTAATGGCTTTCATCTCATAAAAATGAGCAAGTTATGGTCTTGGAAAGTTGACCTCCAAACTAGGGTTCAGACAAAATGACCTATAATCTTTCACCATAAAAAAATGATTTTCCAAGAAAAACTAACTCTTGACCTCAACATGAAAGTTGTTTGGAATGTCATTCAGAGTAAATTTGATCTTGGAATCATTTTCATATGGGAGACAACCTGGCAGCGGACCAGAAATACTGCTCAATGATCAGTGTTGATGGGGATCAGAGATAACTCTGTTGGCGACTTGAGGGGAAACACAATCTGTATTGAATCTATGAAAATCGTTGAGATAACGCGCCTTCAACCCGATGGAGGCGATTACAAACTCAGTTGGGGAAACCAACAAAACTCGGCTGGAGATGTAGGGTTACCGTTCGGAAAAGATGACCGAACCAACTCCTTGGGGAAAACCAACAATGCTTCGCATTTTAGGACTTACCTTTTCTCAGACTGTTGTTGATGTTCCTTTAATGGAATCGATTTCTCTTAAAATTAATTGCTTTTATTATTTTAAGAAAACAAGATTTTGATTTTTAAATTTAATTTCAAAATGATCATAATAAAATTTAATTCTATTTAGCTGAATAAATAAGAGTAGAAACAATTGGATAAAAAGCTCAACTTTATTTAATAGAAGGGAAGTCTGTAAATGACAAGACTCCACAGATCTTTACAAAAGTTGAAAAATGGTAATTTACATGGAAAAGGACTACATTGAATACAATGATCATTAATCCTTCTACCAATTTTGATATCCATGTCCTCTTGGCTTCAGTTGAGGATGACGAATCAGAACCCAATGACGTGCTCAAGAATGTCTTCAAAATTGAAGGTCAACTGAATGCAGTTACTTGCCATGATCCCTAATTTTTGCATAAATTGCCCCAAGGTGGGGTACTCAATTTATCGGGATAGATATTTCTATTTTATGTCTCTAACTTTAGCCTGGATTGCCCTTTCGGGTTTTCAATCCACCGAGACGCTCATTTTTGCCTAAGCCTCCCTTTCGGATTTTAAACTTAGCGAGTTGTTCTTTTTATTTTTTAGGCAAAGTATTTCTTGACTGCATCGTCGTTCACAGGACGCGTGAACTCTTCACCATCCATAGTTGTAAGAATCAAGGCGCCGCCTAAAAAGGCTCTCTTAATAACATACGGGCCTTCATAATTAAGAGTCCATTTGCCCCTAGCATTTGGTTTGAAAGATAAGATCTTGAGCACAAGGTCACCTTCTCTGAATACACGAGGCCTGACCTTCTTATCAAAATCTTTCTTCATTCTTTGCTGATATAACTGACCATGGCACATGGCAGTCATCCTCTTCTCTTTGATTAAATTCAGTTGGTCATACCTGGTCTGACACGATTCAGCTTCTGTCAACTTGACTTCCATCAAAACACGCAGTGACGGGATCTCAACCTCTACTGGGAGCACAACTTCCATGCCGTAAACAAGTGAGAAAGGAGTTGCCCTTATTGAAGTGCAGATGGATGTACGGTACCCATGCAAAGTAAATGGGAGCATCTCATGCCAATCCTTTTACGTTACAACAATCTTCTAAATGATCTTCTTGATGTTCTTATTCGCAGCTTCAACAGCCCCATTCATCTTAGGTCTGTAGGGAGAAGAATTATGATGGGCAATTTTGAAGTCTTTGCAAAGAGCTTCCACCATGTCATTATTCAAGTTAGATCCATTATCAGTAATGATCTTACTTGGCACACCATAACGGCATATAATTTGATTCCTGATAAACCTTACAACAACCTGCTTGGTTACATTCGCATATGATGCTGCTTCAACCCACTTTGTGAATTAGTCAATAGCCACCAGAATGAAACGATGTCTGTTTGAAGCTTTGTGCTCAATCATGCCAATCATATCAATTCCCCACAGGGAGAAGGGCCATGGAGAGGAAATGACATTCAACAGTGTCGGAGGAACATGAATCCTATCTGCATATATTTGACACTTGTGGCATTTCTTCACAAATTTGCAACAGTCAGATTCCATTGTCAGCCAATAGTAACCTGCTCTCAACATCTTCTTAGCCATAGCATGTCCATTGGAATGAGTACCAAAGGAACCTTCATGGACTTCAGTCATCAACAGGTCAGCTTCGTGTCTATCCACGCATATGAGTAAAACCATATTGAAGTTTCTTTTATAAAGCACATCACCATTCAGGTAGAAATTTCCAGCTAATCTTCTCAAAGTCTTTTTATCTTTCAAAGATGCCCCAGGCAGGTAAATCTGACTTTGGAGGAAACACTTAATATCAAAATACCACGGATTTCATCTTTAACTTCTTCAACAGCAAACACATGAGCTGGCCTATCAAGACGCATCACAGTCAAATTAGGAACTTCATTCCATAATTTTACCATAATCATTGAAGCCAACGTTGCAAGAGCATCTGCCATCCGATTTTCATCTCGAGGGATATGATGAAACTCAACCTTTGTAAATAAAGTTGAAATCCTTCTTGCATAATCTCTATATGGTATTAAAATGGGTTGATTCGTTTCCCGTTCACCTTTGATTTGATTCACAACCAAAGTTGAATCTTCATAAACGTCAAGATACTTGATTCTGAGATCAATGGCCTCTTCAAGGCCCATAATGCAAGCTTCATACTCATCCATGTTGTTTGTACACTTAAAAGTTAATCTAGCTGTAAACGAAAAAAGAGTGCCTTGATGAGTAATAATCACTGCCCCAATGCCATTATCATACTGATTAACAACTCCATCGAATACCAGGCCCCAACGGGAACCAGGTTCTGGCCCTTTTTCAAGCAATGGTTCATCACAATCTTTCATCTTCAACTACAAGATCTCTTCATCAAGAAAATCATACTGCAACGACTGATAATCTCCAATTGGTTGGTGAGCCAAGTGGTCAACCAAGACACTACCTTTGATAGCCTTTTGAGATCGGTATTCAACATCATACTCTGATAACAACATCTGCCAACGGGAAATTCTCCCAGTTAAAGTAGGCTTCTCAAAAATGTACTTGATTGGATCCATTTTGGATATCAACCAAGTGGTATGATTCAACATATACTGACGCAGACACTTAGAAGCCCAAGCCAATGCACAACATGTCTTCTCTAGCATAGAATACCGAGTCTTACAGTCGATGAACTTCTTACTCAGGTAGTAAATAGCATATTCTTTCCTTCTAGTTTTGTCTTGCTGACCAAGAACACAACCCATGCTTTCATCAAGCACGGTCAGATACATGATCAACGGTCTTCCTTCAACAGGCGGAGACAGAATCGGAGGTTGAAGTAGATACTCTTTAATACTGTCAAAAGCCTTCTGGAAATCTTCGGTCCAATTATAAGACTGATCTTTCCGAAGAAGCTTGAGTATAGGCGCATACGTGGCAGTCATATGCAAAATGAATCTTGAGATATAATTCAAGCGGCCGAGAAAACCTTTGCCTTGCTTCTCAGTTTTGGGCGTAGGCATCTCTTGTATTGTTTTGACCTTAGCAGGATCAACTTCAATATCCTTCTCGCTGACGATAAAGCCCAACAACTTACCAGAGAGAACACCGAATGTACATTTATTGGGATTCAAGCGGAGTTTGTACTTCCTCAAACGCTGGAATAGCTTCAACAAATGCTCAACATGTTCTTCTTCATCACTTGATTTAGCAATCATATCATCAACATAGACTTCAATCTCTTTGTGCATCATATCATAAAAAAGAGTGGCCATAGCTCTCTAGTAAGTTGCACCAGCATTCTTTAGACCGAAAGGCATCACTCTATAACAGAATGTTCCCCAGGGTGTAATGAATGTGGTCTTCTCTATATCCTCGGGTGCCATCTTGATCTGATTATAACCGAAAAATTCATCCATAAACAAAAAGACTTTGAATTTAGTTGTATTATCCACCAACATATCAATGTGTGGCAGAGGAAAATCATCTTTCGGACTAGCCTTGTTCAAATATTTGTAATCGACACACATACAGACTTTTCCATCCTTCTTCAGAGCGGGCACAATATTGGTCACCCATTGCAGATACTCAGCGGTAACAAGGAAGCCATCATCAATTTGCTTTTACACTTATTCTTTGATCTTTACTGCCATATCGAGATGAGTCCTCCTCAACTTCTGCTTGACTGGTGGGCATTATGGCTTCAACGGCAATCTATGCTCGACAATTTCAGGATCCAAACCAGGCATGTCTTGATAGGACCAAGCAAACACATCTGAGTACTCTCGGGGAAGATCAGTCAACCCCTTCTTAGCCTCTGGACACAGTTGAGACCCAATCTTGACTTCCTTCACATCATCTTCGGAACCCAAGTTGACTAACTCAATTTGTTCTTCGAATGGTTGAATGGCTTTTTCCTCATGCTCAAGTAGACGAGATAATTCATCAGACACTCCTTCATTAGTCTCCTCCTCAGCCTAAAACACAGGGAATTCAAAGCTTGGAGAAGGAGTAGGATCATTGTATTCAATGGGTTTCGAAACCAACCTGCATAATGATTTGATATTTTGATTTTAGAGAAGTGAATTGTGACCAAATATTATGGAGATGGACAGTTATTATTTATTTATGTATTTTTTTGTGATTACCATTTTCAGAAAAGTAAAAAGTAAAAATAAAAACATCATAGATGTGGATGAATAGAATTGCATTTTATTAATGATAATTGAGAAATGCCCAACAATGTTCACTTCTCCCTTAGGCATAGGAAAAGGATTTTTCTTTAAAAAAAATTAAATTACTTAGAGCGAGGGACAATAATGGGAACATCAACAGTAACCCAATTGTTGCAAGCCTTTCCATGTGTCACAAAATTGGTGCAGTCTTCATCTTCGTCATCCTCGATCACGGCAGTTGAGTGTTGTTCATTACCATGGATGAACCCCCCGCTACGGAAACTCGATTGCATATTCTCAGCTTTTTAGACGTCCCTTGCTGGAATCCTAATCCAGCTATGCTCTTGTTCTCGGCGACCTCTACCATACGGCCCCACTGATCAGTACTGCCATCTTCAATAACTTTCTACGCATCTTTGAAAGAGGACATGGGCGCCCCTGCTTTCGTAACTTCAGCAATAGATAAGTCTTGAAACGGAGTTCCTACCTCCTCCTCAGCTTCCACATACATAAAAGATGACAGATGGCTTACCAGAAGTGCTTTCTCTCCACCCACAATGACAAGCTTGCCATTCTTTACAAATTTCAATTTCTGGTGTAGAGTGGACGTTACAACTCCAGCTTCATGGATCCATGGCCTTCCCAACAAGCAGCTATAGGTCAGGTGGATATCCATTACTTGAAATGTAATTTGGAAATCACTCGGACCTATCTTCACCGGAAGGTCCACTTCTCCTATAACAGTCTTGCGAGAACCATCAAGTGCCTTGACAATCACGCCGCTATACCTCATCGGGGCGCCTTGATATGATAACCTAAACATAGTTGATTTGGGGATTATATTCAAAGACGAACCAGTATCAACTAACACATTTGACAGCTCATCTTCCTTACAATTCATCGAAATGTGTAGTTCCAAATTGTGATTTCTACCCTCCTTAGGAAGTTCTTCATCGCAAAATCTCAAGTTATTGCAGGAAGTAATGTTAGCCACAATATGGTCAAAATGATCCACAATTACATCATGCTCGACGTAGGCTTACTCTAACACCCTTTGTAATGCTTCTCTATGCGCTTCAGAATTCATAAGCAGAGAGAACACTGAAATCTTCGAAGGAGTTTGGAGCAGCTGCTCCACCATATTAAATTCACTTTTCTTTATCAATCTTAGTACCTCATCATCATCATTAGGATTCAATTTGCTGGACTCGCCAGACTGACACATTGGAGTACTAACTAGATTTATTGCGGGTACCTCAACTTTCTTACCAACATCTTCTACATCCTTCGGGAAAATGGGACCAAAAACACGACCACTATGGGTCACCTTCATAACATCATCAATGTTCACAACAGAATTGGTCGTAGGAAACGAAACCTCTTGACCATTTTCCACCATGGTAGCATTATACTGGTACGGAACAACTCTATCGGATGCATATGGGACGGGGCCTGCTAACCGTATGACTAACGAAGATACCGATCTATTGACGTTGTTACAGCTTATGCTGTCAAACTGAATTACTACCCGCTCTGGGGTCTTGAACACTAGTACTATAACATTGACATCATCTATATCCCTCGATTGTTGAATCTGGATTACATTCTCATCCATCAACTTCTGGATATCTCTCTTGACGATTGAACACCCACGAGGGTTTATACTGCAAATTGCACAACCCTCATGGTCGTGCTCACAATCACTAATGGTATACAGGGTCTTATGCATCTCTACCAAGGACCAACGAATACGTTGCACATCGAACACTCGGAAACTTCCGGCACAACCATCTACCATATTAATAGAGGAATTACCATGGGTCGGCAATGGGTTAGCTTTTACATTCGGTGCACGGTCCTCGAAGAACACCATCCCACTTTTCACTAGCTTCTGGACCTCATACTTCAACGGGTAGCAGTTTTCGATATCATGGCCAGGAGCTCCTTGATGAAAGGCACAATGGAGTTCGGGCGTATACCACCACGGAAATGGTTCTGGAATTTTAGGAGGATTTCTTGGTTGAAGTAGGTTCTTAAGAACCAAAGATGGATACAATTCGGTGTATGACATAAGAATAGGGTCAAAAGAGACTTTCTTCCTCTAGAAATTATGTTGTTGTTGTTGATTATTGGTGTTGTTGTTGTTGTAGTTGTTTGTTCTTTGTTGCGGTTGTTGTTGTTGTTGTTGTTGTTGAACTGGCATTGATTGTTTGAAAATACTGGAATAACTGATGAAACTTGGTGATGATGCTGACGCGGTTGTGGATTTCTTTTGACATGAGGCCTCCTCTGCCTCTCTACTGACACTGCATTAGTTTCACCTTCCTTCTTTCTGGAAAAACTGTTTCTATATTTCTTGCTTGATGACACATCTTCCTTAGACAGACGTCCCTCTCGGACTCCTTCTTCTAACATCATCCCCATGTTTACCATTTCGGTAAAATCACTGGGTGCACTAGCAATCATTGGTTCGCAATAAAACGAACTCAAGGTCTTAAGGAAAATCTTTGTCATCTCCTTCTCTTCCAACGGAGGGTTGATCTGAGCAGCTAGCTCTCTCCACCTCTGAGCATACTCTTTAAATGTCTCTTTGTCCTTCTGAGACATAGTCCTCAGCTAGTCTCTATCATGCGTCATATCCATGATGTACTTGTATTGTTTCACGAAAGCTTCACCCAAGTTATTGAACGTGCGAACACTTGAACTGTCCAGCCCCATGTACCACCTCAAAGCGGCACCGGTCAGACTGTCTTGGAAGTAGTGAATCAGTAACTGATCATTATCAGTTTGAGTTGACTGGCATACATGACGAGGTGGATCAGCGAACAAGTATTTCCCTTATACTCTTCAAAGTCAGGGACTTTGAACTTCATTGGGATCTTGACATTCGGTACTAAGCAAAGTTCAGCAGTGCTCTTACCGAACAACTCCTTACCTTGCAGAGTCTTCAATTTCTTTCGCAACTCAAGGAACCGATCCTTCATCTCGTCCATCTTCTCATAAACATCCGGACCCTCAGACGGCTCGAAATGGTAGATGGTATGCTCATGTTAGGATGAATGACTCATCAATCCATAATATTCTCAAGAGAAACTCTTCTGAGTGTAGTATCGCGTAACAACTGTTATCAGGTCTACACCTGAACAGTCTCCGCACTACACCCTAAATAGGCCAAGATGGGTTAAATGTTCTACAGCCCTCAGCTTCACGGACCCCGAATCAGGTAAAGTAATGCCTATCCACAAATAACTTGTGTGACATCAGTAACTCCAAAAGGGTCTCCACTAAGTAGATGGATCTCAAGCCAACTTGCTAAGGACTACTCCACACAAGTCGAACATGACTATACCATCTTCCTTGGAGAATACTCAACCCTCTATTCACAAGTATGGATCCTTGAACCAAGACATCTTCCAAAGGAAGGAAAAAAGGCCAAGTTTCCATACAATACCATGAAAGGAGGGAGACTTATAATCTCACTTACTAGAATGACATGCCTTTTGGGTCAAAATTTAGCGCTATGTTAAGCAAACATAATTGGACTTATGTAGAAATCGCAACTATCTGAGGTCGAGAAATAGAAATGTAGGTGCTAATGCATGTTAGAGATATGGTATAATGAACCACACTCCTAAAACATACCACACTCAAAAAGAAAATGATCAAAGGATGGACCTAATCTCATCCATACTTGTATTGGTTCATCTAACATAAGTTATTGATGAACCAATTAGCCTTAGGATATTGAGATGTCATTGACCAATGGAAGGGATGGGATAGAATGGGATTGAAGATGAAGAGGGAGGGGAAATGAAACAAACACAAATTGGTCATGGGAGGACTTTTATCAAATTAAAATCATTCACTCATGTTGGGAGATGAAATGTACATTTCATCAATCCTCTAAATCCAATGATTTTAATATAAAAAAATTCAAATCAACCTTGACTAAGGCCCAAGCACATAGTCAAACTTCACAAGTCAATAAAAATGGCTCAACACAAATTATCCACAATTAGTCAATTAAAAATCAAATTAAAATGCATTTAAATTATATTATGTTTGATCAAAAACCTAAAACCTCCTCAAAACACCAAATAAATGGTCAAGAGATTTATCCTAGGTCAATGAAGGTCAAAGGACCTTGGACAAAAAAAATCATTATTTTTGAAAAGTCAAAAGTATTTTTAAACAATTAAAAATATGCACAAAAACAATTAAGTCATGAAAAATATCAAAATTAATCCAAAAAATAATTTTAATTCAGAAAATGAAATAGAAAAATATTTGAAAATATTTGGTGAAAGTCCCATATTTTTTGGATTAATATGAATTAATTAGAAATAATGGATTAAATGAAATATTCAGAAAATCAAAAAAATGAGAGTCATCTGATCTCCCTCATTAATTGAGGTGGCAGATCAGGTGGTGATAAGAGTGCGTTCCATGATGCCCTGCAATCAACGCGGCATAGACTTGGTAATCAAAAGCAACGCATGAGATTAAAACATTTAAACTAGATCCTATGGTTGAGATGCATGACAACACATCACCGGAGCCAGAGCTCCGGTCTTCTTCTCCGGTGGACCTCACCGGACTGGTCCACAATCAACCATCACCAAAATGAAAAAGCAAGACATGAATTTAAAGAAAAAATGCTTAGGAGCTCGAATCTGGCCTCAATTTTATCAAATTCCAAGTATATAAAAAGATAAAGGGATTTGAATTTTGAGGATCATGAACTGAGTTGCTTCAATTTAAGCTCAAAGTAACTCAATCTTCTTGCCTACATTGATAGGACTTCAGACAACCAAAAATCACAAAGAATGGTGAAGAATTGAGGGAGAATCGAAGAGAAGAAGTTTCATAAAAATCACCTTCGAGTTGATCTAATTCCACTTGATCTTGATTTGGATTTGATTGCTTTCTCTTCCTCTTGCTTGCAGAAGTCAATAGAGATGAAAAGGGAAGTGAACTTCTGGAGTTTGAACTTCCAAATAAAAGATGAAGTTCAAGCTCGATTTCAAGAGAAATCTTCAGAAAATCTATGGCAGTGAGGGTTTGAATTGGTCTAGCAAAGCTTGGGCAAGGTGTTGATGATGAATTTGAAGCCTTAAGCTTGATTAAATAGGCAATGTACTTGATATTTGCACCACTTGAAATTTTGCCAATTTTAGAAACCTTCTCGCATGGATGCATGGATAATGATTTGGACCTTAGAAATGATACAATCCACTTCCAATTAGTGTGCAAAGTGTATTGAATCCATCATGTGGAAGCATGCAAAATAATTTGATCATTTGAAATCCAATCTTGCCAAAACACTTCCCATAATGAAACCATGCGCAAGTCCCTCAATTTTGATCCAAATGAGATGATCTTGGATGTTTTAGAAAGGTGAGATCAAGGGGAAAAACTTTCATTATGACCATTTTTTCATTTGAATCTTGGATCATGATGAAGTTTGAGGTGGAAGTTTGGGGAATCACACATATTTAAAAAAATTCTAAGTCCCAAGTCAAATGTTCACTCCTTTCACCTTAAATAACATTTTCTATGGACTTCAAATGAGAAACGTTCCTTTATCAAAGTTATAGATATTTCAAACTTCTTCAATTTGGCATCAAATTTGACCTCTTTTGGATTTGGCATGAAGGAGTTATACATTTTAGAAGTTGAGGAAAATCACTTGTTCAATGGTAATGGTCCAAAATGACCTATAATATTTCCTCTTGCAAAATGCATTTGTAATTTGAATTTTCACTTCCTTAAAACATAAAAGTGGAAGTAGACATCTTTAATTTGATCGTGAAATTTGAATGGCTTTCATATCATAAAAAATGAGCAAGTTATGACCTATAATATTTCACCATAAAAAAGGATTTTCCAAGAAAAACTAGCTATTTACCTCAACATGGAAGTTGTTTGGAATGTCATTTAGAGTAACGTGTCTCTTGGAATCATTTCATATGACAAAAATTGTAGGATATAGGGTCTAGAGAACCCTAGTTTTGACGAGTTGACTTTCTCTGGTCAACCACCATGAACCAACTTGCTAGCTTGATATTCTCTTGACTTTTGGGACTCATGGAGGATCATATTTTCATAAGATGATGTAATATGAAGTATCCTTTGAGATATTTGATCAATTGTTAAAGAAACTTGTTGAAGAAGTCACATAAGATACCCAGATGAATTAGGGTTTCCAAGGCAAACAAACTCCAAACTCTTGATGATTTCTTGATCAAAATAACATGTGAAGAACATGGGGATCCATATATGATACTTAGAGCCTATTTGAACCATTTCTTTATTGAGCTCCTTGCATTGAGGGTCTTAAACCCTAGATATGAACTTGATGGAGCATAGGTGAGCATACACACTACTTACAAAAGCAACAAACTATACATTGACATATTTTTGGTATTTTGGTTAGTAAATAAAGAAAAATAAAGTATGATACAATATAAAGTGCTTGGTGACCTCTCTCAGTGCAAACCCAATGAATGAAGGTAAAGAGTATGCCAAGGTGTGATCACAATGCCAATGCATATGATGAGATGGCATGAGGGATCTTAGGGTCAAAATTGGGGTCTTACAAGAGGTTGCCCCCCTTAGAATGTTTCCACATAAAACTATCAACTAGGGGCTGCCTCGGAATGATAACAACCAATATAGAAGCAACTACATCAAGGTGGCACTCAACAATAATATTTTGGATTCTCTAGGAAAAAATATCCAATAATTCGTAGAATTTTAACTGAAGCATATCATAAGCTTTAAGCGGAATATTAAGCAAATCAATCAAAGGAAATCCAAGCCAACTATCTTTCCAATAAGAGATGTTGTTCCCATTACCGATACACCACATTTAGTTCTATTTTTTAATGTCAATGTACCCTTTTATATCAAACCAAATAGAGGATTCTCTGTATTAATGAATACGATCTCCATCCATTAAGTAACATAATTTATACAAAACTTCCAATTGATCATTACTAGACATGAATTTCCAACAAATATGAAACATGATAGACTCATTAATATTCTACAGTTGCCTCAACTTTAGACCATCTCCTATATATAACTGAAAAACTTGTTTCCAAGAAACCGTATATATTTTACGATTCATAACATATCCATTCGACACGTAATTCTAAACTCAAGAATCCAACTTTTTGATAATATTCTTAGGCCATAAGTAAATATGAAAAGAATAAATGGGCATACCATGAATAATCAATTGAACCAATTAGACCATTCGTGTGATTGAAAGTGGAGATCCCTTCCAAGTTTCCAATTTGATTTTTATTCTATCACCGAACGCTTAAAAATGACTAGCTTTGGGCTTCCTCACAAAAATGGGGCAACCGAGATAATTAAATGGAATATCCTTATATTAAAACCAAGAAGAGTCGTCTACTAAATAGTACGATTATTAGAAATTGAACATGAATAAAATTTACTCATGGCATTATTGACTCTTTACTCTGAGGCATCACCGTAATCTTTGAAAATATGAAGCACACTATGAATATTTTTCTTGGAGCCCTTGAAAAATATCACAATCTCATCTACATAAAGAACATGAAATGGAATCACCACTCCTCGACAAAGAGATATCGAGCATAATCCCTCATTGTTGGCTAACATAGCCAGACATCTACTGAGAACCTCTTCTATAATGCAGAATATAAGCGGTGACACTGGATCACCTTGACAGACCCCACAAGTACAATTAAAAAAATAAACTGACTTCCAATTTACCAGAACCGATAACTTATCCAAATTTACAATCTCCAAAATCCAACTACATAAAGTATTGTTGAACCCAAACTAACGCAACACCTTATGAAAAAATTCCAAACCAGCGTATCAAATGCCTTTTGGATATCAATTTTTAAAACAATATTTCCAGGAAAACACTTATTATATAGGACATTTATAGCTTCAGGTGCAATAATAATGCAATTTGCAATATTCTTGTCAGGGATAAAACCCTGTTGATGAGGAGAAATAATTTTCATCGCAACAATAGTCAACCAATCCGCCAAGATTGTGTAATAACTTTAAATTAGAAATTGGCATGTGTTATCAGACGAAAATCTTCCGCTCTATTCGCCCCTGTAACTTTCTGAATCACGGCCAACAAATTCGTATCAAATTTTTAAATTTATTTATAAATATTATTATTTTTAATTAAAAAAGTACAATCAAAATTATATCAACTTTAATAAACATACAAATATGGAATAAAATGAAAAATTAAAAATAATCAATAAAATTAAAGTAAACATACAAGTAAACGATCCAAACTCATAAAATTAAAGTTAAAATAATTAAGTTCAAGATGATAAAATACAAGTTATTCATATTTAAATGTTACTACAAACCGACAGTTAAATAAAGTGCAAAAAATATAAATAATATTTCATTACCTAGCATCTTAATCCTAATGATTAGTACCACCATCATATTTGAAAAAGACTCATCATATCATATGGGGAGTCTTCTATCCTCCTTATTTTCTAAAATAAATTGAGAATTTCTGTAACACCCATATATAATACATGTCTAGAATATATATCATACATAGTATAATTCTGGTATTGAAATATATAAGAGCCTACTGGCAATAATTTACATATATACATGCTCAAAATAAAACTACAAGCATGGAACAATACATATACAAAGGTGTCTAAAATAAAACTAAGAGCTGGATCATTCTCTAAATGATCTCAAAATAGATATCTACATAGCGGAAACACCGTCCAAAATATCGAGTAGTCAAGGATATCAAGTCATATTGTCCTTGCCCTTCACCTGCACAGAACTTCCTGAAAATAACAACAATCATGGGGTGAGATAATAATCCTAGTGGGTTCCCTATCTTATGGATCCACTCGGCTCTACAGGGTTTCTAATCGATTCCTAACTTAAGCCCAAAAAGGGGAAGAAGACTTAAGTAATGGGGAATTCTTGCAATGTATGGAAGCATGTCTCTTGAGTTCATCTAACTTAAACAATCACTAATCGGTAACCGTACCAAGGTATCTTTCCCCGGCCAATCCTACATATTGGATTATCGACACGGGTCAAAGATCCTTGTATCATAGTGTCGCATCCGCGAAAAACAACCGGCGGGCTGAAATAAAAACACAACACAGAGCCGCCACTGCGCGTTATTTATCCCAAGATAGGGAAAGGAAACGCTCAGAGAAACCTGGAAAGGAAATGGTCTCGCGACCAAAGAGAAAGGGTAAGGGAGTCGGTTACGCAAGGGGAAGGTATTAGCACCCCTCACGTCCGTCGTACTCGACGGGATCCACGTTCTAAAATAAAGAATAGGTTGCTAAAACATCACACACACACACAGGGAACACAGGTGGGGTTAAGAGAAGGGAGCTCGATAGGACATCGCATCCTATGCCTACATATCTCGTCTGGAACGAGAATCAGAGCCACTGTAGTTCGGCTTACGCACGCCAAACAACACAAAACACACAAACAGATGGCAAACATGGAGCCCAACAGCCAATCATTGGACTTACTTCAGCATCCGAACCAAAACACACTCAAAAGGGCAAACGTGGAGCCCGACAGCCAATCACTGGACTTACGTCGGCATCCGAACCAAACACACAATTAGATAACAAGTAAACACACACAAAAAAGAAAAAAAGGTGCCCGGAGAGACCTCGCACGGTCTCCTGCCTACATACCTCGTCTGGAACGAGGATCAGGGCGATGTAGTTCCCCTCAAGGGAAAGAAATCCTAGCCAGAAACCAAGGGAAGACACACTACCAGGGAGCTGGACTCGAGCCTAGTGTTGTCATGCATCATTACCCTACGTTGAGGTTTCTACCTACTTGCACAACTGCAAGCTAATCCTATCCAGGAAGAAAGCAAGCATACAAGCATACAGATCAAAACAAGCATTTCAAACAAATATTCACATAGCACACACTATAACCAATCAAGTGAGGCTCAAACAATGGGTTTGACTGCCGAAGCAAGTCATCTGTACATGGGTAGTATTCGCTCTTAACCTTGCCATTGCGAGGCTAAGGTGAAGCAGATGAAAGGTGAGTGAAGATTAGACTTCACAGCTCTTATCCCTAACCAGGGAGAGCTTCAGACAAAGGAGCGTGGGTCCAGAATGGAGGGACCCTTCTACGCTCAAAGACTCTGACTCGATTGTGCAACAGCACAGGATCTTGGGTTTGTGTCCCAATGCATCAACACACAGCCGTGCGAGCAGAGGGACGACTCACAGAATAGTGGGGGATAGATTGCATATCCCTTGGCTTCCACCAATTGCCTCATAGAGGACTTCACCTGCTTGGCACAAATGTAAACAACCACAAACATTGCCTCTTAAGGAGGACTTAAGACAATTGCCCGGCCAGGTAACAGGTCGGGTCTCCCAGACTACATGAAGAATAGAAGTCCTACCTCAAGTGGTTTAAAAACCAAGCAGCAGCAAGCAAGTTCGTAAAGAACTGTAAGCGACTAAATGTACCTGAAATCAATCAAGTATCATCAGTACTCAGACAAACAACAATAAACAGCAAATGTTAATCAGTCAGACTATACAGATTAAGCAACACAGATTAATGCACACAAGTGCAAGCTATAAGCTCAAGCTCAAGCTTCACAACCTACAAAACAAAGTCAAATTAGTTCAAAACATCCAACAATCTCAATTTAATTGACTTGAAGCATTCTCCTTGAGCATTATGCATTTCATCCTGAAAATCCACACCAAATGTGAGAAACTAGACCACTAGGCCAAGCCTAGGGTCCAAAAGGGAGAAAAAATTCTAAACAGCAAACAATTCTCAACCAAAACCAAATTAATGCAAATAGAAAGCAAATGCAATTGATCCCATACTCATATCATTCACCATATTCATTTCATGACCAAAACAAGTCAAACTAGGTCAAATGCAACACCAAATGTCCAAACAGAATGAATTCCATCAAAAGCATACCAAAATAATTCCAAAAATCCTCAAATAATTCACACCTAAACAGGACATATTCAGGGTATAGCATGTCAATTTTCAGCTCAATTGGACAAAAGGAACTAGGTCAATGAAAATCAAGAAATCCAGACACAATTATTCAAGCCAATTCAAGGTATCAACACATACATTCACTTCAAAAATTCATAACAGAGTGAGAACAATTAAGAAATGAATGGGACCAAAACAGTGATGTCCTACAACGTGTCTACAATCAGCACACCAAATTTCACATTCATCCAAAACCATATGAGAATTTCACACAAGATATACAAACATGTGTCACACAAGCTTGCACAATGAGCCAACAGAGAAGAAAAATATCAATCAAATTTAAAATGCCATAGAAAAATCCAGAAAAATTCACATAACATCTCAACATGTCAATAATCATCCATGCAAAATTTCAATCCATTCCAACAATCATAGGCCAGGCAAAAGAATTCAGAAAGTTGACCTAGCTAGGTGTGACACAAATTGTCACACCTAGATTCAAAAAATCATATCTCAAACATCAGATATCCAAAAATCAAAAACTTTATATGTAAATCACCATCAACATGTCCAGAATTAGCACAAAAAATTTCAGGAATTTCTTTAAATGTAGGAGCATTTCATGATGAAAATGGCAACATATGTAAAAAATACACACAAGTCAAAGATCCCTAGGCCAAGTCAACATTTCACCAAGCACAACTTTTGTAACCATGCCTATAAAATTCTAGGGAAAAATTGGAATCCATCAAAAAAATCCTCACTATTTTTGGACTTGTAATTATTTTTTTATGAATTTTCTAAGATTAAATGAATTATGTAATAATTATTTAAGTGTTATATTTAATTAAATGGAAGCAGTGGCAATTTTGAAATTATGTTGAATATTGCCAAAACGGCGTCGTTTCAGACGCGGGAACGAAATGTTCCTATTGGCCAGGCTTGGAGGCAAACACGAATTTGGCAAGCCAATGAACAGGATCCAGCAGCATAATTTTCCAGACTTTGCTTCATCTTCCTCGCGTTCATGTTCTTCACCATCCCAAACCGGTTTTGCTCATTTCTTCACCAAAATGCACAAACGGCATATGGTTGGAAAGGTCTAAGTGTGAGGATCATGGATATGTAACCTAATCAACCTAAATCTAACTACACAATCCGGATCGATCCAATTAGGTTTTCACATCAAAGCTTCTAATCGAAATATCTCTCTCTACAATCATCCATTCCAAAAACTAAACATATCACAACGATCTATGTTGAACACTCTATAAAACGCATATAACCATTCATCAAATCATGAGATTCGAATTTCATGTACCTTGAGGTGGCAGTGTTGGTTCGTGTGTTCTTTGCGCGTAAAAGTCCAAAACAGATGGAGTATGAGCTTTAGGATGTTGACTGGAGCTGTTAGGTTCTCTCGAAATTGCTTCTAGTAAGAGAATTTGCAAAATGCCATGGATGCACAAGATATGAACAGTCGAGATTGGTGATGATTTTGAAGTTGCTTTTCCAAAACAGTTGAGGAAGAAGATGAATGGAGATTGAATCAAAAAGAATTACACGATTTGGTAAAGAATTGGAAGAGTTTGATCCAATTTTGTTCTTGTGTGTTCTTGAGAATTTTGGAGAATTTGGAGGGAAAAGTGGTTACAATTTCTTGTGAAATGTGATTCTGATCAAAAGTTAGTTACAATTAGGATTATATACTTCCAACTAATCACCTCTTAATCATCCAATTAACAAAGTGACATGAGATTAGCAAAATTGCACTTTACTAAGCAAGGGCAAAATAGTCTTTTCACTATGGGGCCCATGACAGCTGTATGACAGCTCACACATTCTCTAAATATCAGTTATGATGTGTTGCAACTTGTCCCATGGTCATTGGTTGTGTAATTTTGATTTTCACTATGTCATGGCAAATGGTATAATTTTCAAGTGCAATTCACAAGTGACTTAACCAAATAATGAACCTCAACATGTTATGACCATTCAAACAATTTTCAAATTGCATTTGTGAGGTGTTGCAAAAATCCCCATTCCAAAATTCTCATTATTTCTCAAGTTGGACCATTTTGCCCCTGGATTTTTAACTATGCACTTGAAAATTGACTTTTTGCATTGACCATTTTTGATGAATTCCAATTATGCACCATGAAAGTACATGTCAAATGGAGTTTTCACATAACAAGATCACTCAATTTGGACACTCCATGTGGAAGTTATGCCCCTCTGATTATGGGTCATTTTTGAAATTGAATGGACCATAACTTGCCAACCATCCATGGGAATTTCAAGTTCTTGGACTTTTTAGAAAGGTGAGACCAAGATCTACAACTTTCATGTTGAACAAATTTTCATTTGAAGCTTCCTTGGACATGTAATTTTGTGGTCAAAAACTTTCCATTTTTGGAAACTTCCATTACAAGTCACTTTCTATTTTTGGCAATTTCTTGTCTGACTTGATTTTCTCCATTCTTGAGCTTTGAAATGTCAAATAACACTTGTTCCAACATGAATGAAGTGTATCCAACTCATTTCCACCTCCAAATCCATAAAATCATGCACAGTTGACCACAGTTGACTTTTTCAACTGATAGATGAATTTGGCAATGCATAGATCAATCTGAGCTCCAATCCTCTGATGAAATGGCCCAAGGGTGAAACCCTAGCCTCAATTAACTTAATAAAACCATAGAATGATCCCCATATCCATCATAGACCCCATCTCCTAGCCATGCCCTGATTGGCCCAATGCAACTGATTAGGGTTGACCAGTGGTCAAAACCCTAATCTCAAGGTACCTGATCAATCTTCTTGAATCTTCTGATGATAAACCATGATGATGATGATGTATCACTTCAACCAAGATGAAGACCAATCTCCTTGAGAATCACAAAACCCTAATCTGGACTTCCACATCCTCAGATGATTGATGACCAGTCCAATGAAACCCTAGCTTGCACATGACCTCCTATCTTCCGACCAAAACTTTGGAAGATGGCTTGCACAATGTAACCACATGATATGCAATATGCAATGCCTAATGACCTAAAAATGTTATGCAATATGATATGCTAGTCCCAAGAGAGGAGGGCAAATTTTGAGGTGTTACAGCTGCCCCTATTCAATCCACTGTGAACCTGTCGATATGAACAGCCTCGGCTTTCAGATGATCAGGATGAAGAGTGATTGAATACCAAGAACAGACGAACAATTTGCACTCTGATGGGATAATAATTAGCAACGCCTGTCAGAATCGGCGAAGAACAATCTCTGAAACAAAAATCCGTCTGGAACGGAGAAAGTCGGCTTGATCACCGAAACAGAAACGTCGACCTGGATACCAAAATAAATGGTAACACAGGGATAACCATGGCTTGACCACCACATCCGCTGGGGATTATTATTCTCTCTTCCTTTTATGCTTTTCTTGAACCCCGAAATTTTTCTGATAATCGCTTTTTTTCATTTTCTTGAACCCCGAAATTTTCTTCTGCGCAAATGATCCTCAAATCACTGCATTTGAACCCCGCTCTCCTATTTGCCAAATAATGAACCCCATTCTCCAGTTTGAACCCCAGTCGCCTGACGATAACTCACGATCGCCATTGTGAACCCCGTTCTCCAGAAAATGCCGCAACATCTCCCTTTCTCCATTTGAACCCCATCTCCAGAAAATGCCTCAACATCTTCTTTTCTCCGTTTGAACCCCAATCTCCAATCTCTCGTGATAATTCCGCTGGCAACGTCGGAAATAACACCAAACACCACTCTGAGGGCGACATGTCAGAGGGTATACCTTCATAAAAGGAAGGTAGCATGTGTATCTCTTCCTCAGAAGACACCTATAACGACCTCCACTGGCCTCAGCCAGAGTCTAAGGTGACACATGAACAGAAGATAATCCTGAGGACCTCATCCCGGATACAATCTTCAACTCCAATCTCCATTTGAACCCCAGAAAATGCCTCAGCATATACTCTTCTCTGATTGAACCCCGATCTCCAGAAAATGTCGCAACATCTCCTTTTCTCCATTTGAACCCCGAAAATCGCGTTGATCGCGTAACGTCTTCTGATATTATTTCCATCTCTGCCCGACGGAAACATTTCCTCCAATATCGCACTACTGGGGAACATTGCTGATCTGACGTCGGGATGCTGAACTCCTCGGAGTACCATCTTCACCATCTGATGAAACCAAACCTTCAAGCGGTAACCACGGCTTGAACCGCGCTGATCGCGCAACCTTTCCATCTCTGCCCGACGGAAAAACTCCTCCAGTATCGCACTACTGGGGAAATACCTTTGATCAAATCATGAGGCTAAACTCCTCGGAGTAACACCTTCACCTTTGGGCAAAACCACTTCTCAAACAGTAACCACGGCTTGAGACTAGCTTATGCTTGCAATATGATGCATGATTGATTTTTTCTGCGTAATGCTCCATAATTATGGAAATGCTACGCGATTTATTATTTTTTCTATGCAACATGCTATGCTATTTTTTTCATGATGAATGCATAAAAAGGTATCCCCCTCGAGGGACTCTCCTGAGGAGCACGAGACACTCCGTTGAGGAACTCGGCAATACTCCGATCTCCACCCTGCTGGGGAATAGCACTGCTGCTGGGAAAAGGTAACCCTTGCTGGGGAAGAACCTCCTTTGCACCCGATCCACTCGAAAAACTGCTGGGGATAAGCACCACCAACGCTCTGTGGGGATACAACAGTCTTTTGACTTGCTAGGGATATCAATCCCAACTCTGCTTTGGGAAACCCTCACAGATACCTGACGACTTCACTGGGGAAATACTTACAGATACTCTGCTGGGAAACAGCCACCTCCAGGCCTGGCAACTGGGGAAGCATCGATCTGACACCTGATGGGGATAACCATCCAAACCCTGCTAGGGAAAACGAATGCTACTCCGCTGGGGACAACCCATGCAATCCACACGTAGGATACACTCAGCTGGGGATGCAGATATCAGTCTGCTACGGAAAATTATCCGATCCACTGGTAGGATGAACACTGCTGGAGATATATTTCATTGAAACCCGCTCCACTCGGGGAATAGCAACCTTCAGGCCTAGTTGCTGAGGAAACACCGTTTTAAACCTGCCGAGGGTAACCATCCTGACTCGGCTAGGGGAACCATAGACCTTGGATCTGCTGGGGAGTTGATCTTCCGATTCTGCTTGGGGACTTAGCTGGGAAAATGAGAGAAGTTGGTATAGAACACCCATCGACTCATCGAACCATGGTATCCACCTCTCAATCTCGTATCAGCTTTCCACTTTCGAGAACTCCCAGACTCGTCTGGACCTTTTCTGCTCCATCATCTTGTATTCCCAATCGCTCTACGCTCGACGAGACGTACTCCTGGGAATTATATAGAAATTTCAATTTTCCGACTTTGAAGAGTCTTCTTGATTAATTTCAAGGGTCGTCGGACGTCTCGTCGTCTCTCCGTCCTTTCTTCATGCACTCGTCCCTGATCGGACTCTGCGGGGAATCTCTACAGACTTTCCAATCTTCCAATTTTGAAGAGTCTTCTTGATTAATTCCAAAGGTCGTCGGACGTCTCTACGTCTTCTCCGTCATCTACCCATTCATTCGTCCCAGATTGGACTCTCTGGGGATCTGTTACAAAGCTTCCACATCACAACCTACAAGTGAGTGACGAATACCTAACAATACCTACAAAACAGATTGTTAAATAAAACCGTGCCCCAGGCGTGTCAAGATTTCAACACTTGGGTCACTCAACCTTCCAAATAAGATTTCAAGCTTTCAATCTTATAAACATGCATTGGAAGGGACCTGTATGTCTTAAAATGCAAGATTCTTTATCAGAATAATCGGATGTTTTTGCAATCAAAGCGGTAATGAAAACAAAAACAAAAATTACTTGACTGAATGTGCATTTTATTGATTGAAAATTGTGTGGCTCAAATTGAGCAATACAAAGGAAGCAATTCCTGAAAAGAGGTAATTGCGCCCAAAAGGAAAAAAATCTATCCTAATGGCAATGTGAAACCCGTAATCTCATCGAGTTCCAACTCGGTTACACCCCATATGTCCTCAGACTCTCCGTGCTTTCTGCCTTCTGAACAAGACGATTCTGATTGATCCCTACCGGGTATTATCCATGATGCTTTAACCAAAGCGCAAACGATCATGCTAGACGCAGTTGTTCGTTTCAATCCCTCTTTTGCCTGGACCGCCCTTTCGGGTTTTCAGTCCACCGGGATACCCATTTTTGCCCAAGTCGCCCTCTCAGGTTTTCGACTTGACGGGTGTACATTTTTTCACTTTTATCCCTAATTCTTGCCCGAACCTCTCTTTCTATTTTTGGTTCGCCGGGATGCCCATTTTTTGCCTGGACTATTTTGTTCTTTTCGTCCAGCGGGTCTTTTTACACGAAGTATTTTTTAACTGCGTCCGCATTCACAGGGGATGGAAAATCCTCGCCATCCATGGTCGTTAACAACAAGGCTCCGCCAGAGAAAACCTTCCTGACCATGAATGGACCTTCATAATTCGGAGTCCACTTGCCCCTACGATCGTTTTGAGGAGGAAGGATCCTTTTCAGCACCATATCACCCACGTGATATACCCGAGGTCGCACCTTCCTGTCAAAAGCACGCTTCATTCTCTGCTGGTACAACTGCCCATGACAGATGGTTGCCAACCTCTTTTCTTCAATCAGGCTCAACTCTTCATACCGGGTCCTTACCCATTCAGCCTCTTGCAACTTGACGTCCATCAGGACTCTCAAAGAGGGAATCTGAACCTCAACAGGTAATACAGCCTCCATCCCATATACCAAGGAGAAAGGCGTTGCCCCAGTAGATGTGCGTACCGACGTTCGATACCCATGCAATGCAAACGGCAACATCTCATGCCAATCCTTATAGGTTACCACCATTTTCTGCACAATCTTCTTTATATTCTTATTGGCTGCCTCAACCGCCCCATTCATCTTCGGACGATAGGGAGAAGAATTGTGATGCTCGATCTTGAATTCCCGGCACAGCTCTGCCATCATCTTATTATTCAAATTAGAACCATTATCAGTAATGATTCTCTCGGGAACCCCATATCTGCAAATGATGTCTCTCTTGAGAAATCTGGCAACAACCTACTTCGTCACATTCGTATAAGAGGCGGCTTCAACCCACTTGGTGAAGTAGTCAATAGCCACTAATATGAACCTGTGCCCATTCGAAGCTGTAGGCTCAATCTTCCCAATCATATCAATGCCCCACATAGAAAACGGCCATGGAGACGACATTAAGCTCAACGGATTTGGAGGCACGTGCACCTTATCAGCATAAATCTGGCATTTATGACACTTCCGCACGAAATTGAAGCATTGGGCCTCCATTGTCATCCAGTAATAACCTGCCCTCAGCAACTTCTTCACCATTGCATTCCCACTGGCATGGGTACCGAACGATCCTTCGTGAACCTCTTTCATCAATTGGCTTGCTTCTCTATCATCAACACATCGAAGCAAGACCCAATCAAAATTCCTTTTGTACAAAACCCCATCCTTATTCAGGTAGAACACCATGGCCAACCTCCGCAGAGTCTTTCGGTCCTTCTTAGATGCTCCCTCAGGATACTCTTGAGTCTCTAGATAGCGCTTGATATCATAATACCACGGCTTCTCATCATCAGGCACTGTATCAACAGCAAACACATAAGCCGGTCTATCCAGACGACCTACTTCAACACTGGGGAACTGATTCCACCATTGCACCTTGACCAAGGCAGCCAGAGTAGCCAAAGCATCTGCCAAAGGATTCTCCTCTCTAGGCACATGATGCAACTTCACCTTGGTGAAAAACGTCAACAATCTCCTCGTATAATCCCGATATGGAATTAAATGAGACTGATGCGTATACCATTTTCCGTTAACCTGATTTATCACCAGAGCTGAGTCTCCATATATGACAAGGTTCTTGATCCTCAAATCAATCGCCTCTTCAATCCCCAATATGCAAGCTTCGTATTCAGCCACATTGTTGGTGCACTCAAATGTTAGCCGGGCAGCAAAAGGAATGTGGGATCCTTTCGGCGTAACCAAAACAGCACCAACACCGCTTCCATTCACGTTAACGGCCCCATCAAACATCAGAATCCATTCGGATTCAGGGTCAGGCCCCTCCTCCGGGATTGGTTCCTCGCAATCTTTCGATTTAAGAAACATGATGTCCTCATCAGGGAATTCAAACTTCATCGGTTGATAATTATCAATGGGTTGCTGAGCGAGGTAATCAGACAATACACTTCCCTTGATCGCCTTCTGAGAGGTATACTGTATATCATATTCAGTCAAAATCATTTGCCACCTCGCAACCCGTCCGGTCAATGCTGGCTTCTCGAAAATGTACTTGATTGGATCCATCTTGGAAATCAATAAAGTGGTATGAACCAGCATATACTGCCTTAGTCGGCGAGCAGCCCAGACCAAAGCACAGCAAGTTTTCTCGAGCAGTGAATATCTTGTTTCACAGTCGGTAAACTTTTTGCTAAGGTAGTATATGGCATGCTCTTTTCGACCAGACTCGTCATGCTGCCCCAATACACACCCCATAGACCCCTCGAGGACTGTCAGGTACAGTATTAACAGTCTTCCCTCCACAGGAGGTATCAGAATCGGAGGCTCCTGCAAATATTCTTTTATTTTTTCAAATGCCGCTTGGCAATCATTATTCCACCTGACCGTTTGATCTTTTCTTAACAACTTGAAAATTGGTTCACACGTGGCTGTTAGATGAGATATGAACCGCGAAATATAGTTCAATCTACCTAAGAAACCACGCACCTCCTTCTCCGTTCTCGGTTCAGGCATTTCTCTTATTGCTTTTACTTTTGCAGGATCAACCTCGATTCCTTTCTCACTCACAATGAACCCCAGCAATTTACCGGACCGCACTCCGAACGTGCACTTGTTCGGATTCAACCTCAGTCTGAACTGTCTCAACCGGTCAAACAACTTGGCCAGATCTACCAAATGCCCCTCTTCTGTTTGGGACTTTGCTATCATGTCATCCACATAGCATTCAATTTCATGATGAATCATATCATGAAACAAAGTCACCATGGCTCTCTGATAAGTAGCACCGGCGTTCTTGAGACCAAATGGCATCACCTTATAACAAAAGGTACCCCATGGTGTAATGAACGTTGTTTTCTCCATATCATCTGGCGACATTTTGATTTGATTATAGCCAGAAAAGCCATCCATGAAGGAAAACACCGAGAATTGAGCTGTATTGTCTACCAACACATCAATGTGAGGTAGCGGAAAATCATCCTTCGGGCTAGCTCTGTTCAAATCTCGATAGTCCACACACATTCTCACTTTACCATCTTTCTTCGGGACTGGCACGATATTTGCAACCCATGGCGGATAATTAGTGACAGCAAGGAAACCAGCATCCCACTGCTTCTGCACTTCTTCTTTAATCTTCATTGCCATATCAGGTCGAGTTCTGCGCAACTTCTGCTTCACTGGAGGACAATCTGCTCTCAACGGTAGCTTGTGCACAACGATATCGGTATCCAACCCTGGCATATCTTGATAAGACCAGGCAAAGATGTCGACATACTCTTTCAACAACACTACCAATCTGCTCTTGACACTTTCCTCCAAAGCAGCCCCGATTTTCACTTCTTTCTTGACCTCGTCGGTACCCAAATTCACAACCTCAATCGGCTCTTCGTGCGGCTGAATCACCTTCTCCTCTTGTTTCAACAACCTGGATAATTCCCCTGGCAGTTCACAATCTTCTTCGTCTTCTTCCTCAGCAAGATAAATTGGATTGTCGAAGTCATACGAGGGTGTAACAGGATTGTTATCAATGAGATCCGGAGAAGAATCGCATCTGCATGAATGTTGATTCATGCGTTGCTTTAGAACCGGTGTGAGAAATTGAAAAAGAAAAATGAAAACATTGCCATTTTTATTTGTTTTTATTTTTAAACTGCAAAAATAAATGAAAAACAGGGAACACCGCTTTTAATTGAAAAACATCCATTTATTAATGATGCAGAAATGTTGCAAATTATGAACATGAGGTGGCCCTTACAATGAACCATTACGTGTCGGGCAACACGTATGGCTTTCATGCATATAAGACTAAAAACAGGAAAAACATTACTCTTCAAGGAGAGTGACCCGGATGATCTCTTCGGCCTTCCAGTTCTGGATTCCCATTCCTGGTGCGCACGGCTTTATCCATTGGTCAATGTCGCAGTCACTATCAGCATCTTCACCCATCATGCAGATGTGATCCGGATCCAGCATTCCGGCACTTGTGAAGGTTACTGATGTACGACGTCCTCTTCCTTGTCCTGAGCCTCGGCCCGGTTGATATCCAACCCCGAATCGGTCCTTCTTTGCAGGGACCTCCATCATTCTGCCCCAACCAGGAGCCTCTCCACTCTTTACCACCTCGGCAGCCTGCTTATATGAAGATATGGACGGTTTCTCTTCCTCTTTCGCGAACAGAGCATTCTCCACCTTGATGGTTTCAAATGCCTGGCTAGACGTCTCCCATATCTCGCCGTCCATTTCAACGTACTTGAATGAGGACAGGTGGCTGACAAATATGTCCTCTTCCCCGCAAACAGTAACGACTTGGCCTTCCCAGATGTATTTCAACTTCTGGTGCAAAGTCGAGGTAACTGCCCCAGCAGCATGAATCCATGGCCTACCCAACAGGCAACTGTATGCCGGCTGAATATCCATGACATAAAAAGTTGACTTAAACACCTCTGGGCCAATCTTCACTGGCAGCTCAACCTCCCCAAACACGGCCCGCTTTGACCCATCAAAAGCCCTCACAATCAAATCTGTTGGAGTCAAAATCAGCCCATCACAGTTCAACTTAGCCAGAGCCTTCTTCGGCAACACATTCAATGAGGAGCCGGTATCCACCAGCACATGCGAAAGCACGGCTCCTTTACATTCCATTGCGATGTGTAGAGCCCTATTGTGATTCCTCCCATCTACAGTTAAATCCATGTCGGTGAAACCCAACCCATGGCTGGCATGCACATTAGACACCACCGTCTCCAGCTGGTTGATTGTAATCTCTTGAGGAACATAGGCTTTCTTCAATATTTTCAATAAAGCCTCCCTATGCCCCTCTGAGCTCAACAGCAATGACAGAATGGATATTTTGGACGGAGTCTGCTGCAAATGGTCAACCAGCTTGTACTCAGACTTCTTGATGATTCTTAGAAATTCTCCAGCATCATCATCAAATTTGTCTTCCGACCCCGCAGACGCCGGTGTCACCACAGGAGTACTATTATCAACCACAACCTTTCCTTTTGCCCTGGCTAAAGCCTCGGCCTTTTCTTTTTTATCTTTTTCTTCTTCTCCCCTCCTCAACGCATCAGGAGCAAATAACCTTCCACTGCGAGTGAAACCGCTGGGACCGGCATTATCCACCTTTAGCACGGTGGTCTCACTAGCAGTCTGCTCTTCTATCTTCTCCCCATTACAGTACACTTCCCCACCATAATGCCAAGGCACGGCATCATCTTTGTCGTAGGGAATTGGCCCAGGTACCGTGATGGTAACTGGAGCCTCTTCAACAAGGTTCGACAAATCCACCGGGTCAAAGTAAATCGTTATGGTGGAGACCTCCTCTTTTTCCGAACCAGCCTTCTCAATCACAACACTCCCATCGTCCATTAGACCCTGAACAGTCTTCCTCAGAAGCTCACACCCGTTAACAGAGATAGTGCACTCAGCACACTCATGGCCGCAGCCCGGATAGACCCCCTTTTTCAACAACAGCCCTTTGACCTCAGCCAACGGAGTCTTCAACTGGCCAATAGACAACAACCCAACTCGATTCTTGTCAAAGATCGCATTCACCCCCCTTTGACCATGCGTGGGCATGGGATTTGCATTTACATTGGGAGATGGTGCGAAGTTGATTGCCTTTGAATCCACCAGGTCTTGAACTGTGTGCTTAAAAGCTTTACAGTTCTCAATGTTATGCCCAGGCGCACCTGAGTGGAATTCACACCTTGCATTCTCGTCATAGCTGGCTGGCCTTTGATCAGGTCTCAAAGGTGCCAGGGTCCTTGTCTGCACAAGCCCCAAATCTGTCAATTTCTTAAACAGGAAGGAATAGGTCACCGGAGGCCTATCAAATTGTCTGTCCACTGCCCTGCCCCTCATCTGATAACCAGCCCTTTGAGGCCTCTGCTGAAAGGGTTGTCTCTGTTGCTGTTGCTGCTGTTGTTGCGGTGCAGGTTGAGGCTCAGCAGGAATGGTTACCGCAGCAGTGTGCTGGAAGTAACGGTCCCTACTAGGTCCTTGTTGTGAGTACACAGCACTGGTATCCCCTTCTTTCTTCCTCTGCCCACCATTACCGAATGGTTTCTTCGAACCAGAAGACGAAGCAGAAGCAGTACCCTGAATCTTTCCCAATTTCAGCCAACTCTCTATTCTCTCCCCTGCCACCACGATATCTGAAAACAAACAAACACACAAAGATGCAATTTATCAAACACCTTATGTACAATCAATAACATTTGGAAATTTGCTTAATATTGTTATTGTTAAAAACCAATCATAACCAAACGGATTATGATTATACCAACAAAACCTATTTCAAAATTTGAATAAAAATAATTTCCAAACAAATTGATCAAGCAACGACAAATTCAATAATTTGCAAACACAAAATTAAAAGAGATTGAGAGAGAGAGAGTACACAAGGATTTGTTTAGGCAGTTTCCTAATCGACCTCACTATGGGTAAGTATGCCCTTAATTCAAATTCGAATTGAGATATTATAATAAATCTTACTTTGTAAAATATGTGTATATAAGAGATGAAAAACTTTAACCCTACAAACCCTAGGTTTGTTGTTGATTCTACCACCTCCAAAGCCTTTGATAAATCTTGATCAATTAACCAACCATGTCGCTTCAATTAACCTGTTGTTGATACTTCCTTGTAAGGCACCCCTTGTCCCAAGGCTTTCACCCAACTGAATTAATCCCAAGTGCATGATCAAGTAACCAGCAATGTTGGTTCAATTCACCAGTTCTTGCTACTACCTTGCAAGACACTCCTTGTCCCAAGGTATTCACTCGGTCAAATTAATCTCAAACACACACTTGTTAAAACCCAAGATTTACCAACACGATCCACTGTCTCACATTACTCCCTTGCAAGGCACCCCTTTTCCTAAGACTTTCACTCGATCGAATCTGAATTGTGTAATCTTGTCTAAAACCTTCAAATCCTTAAGATCTTGAAGGAAAATCCCAGCTCGATTTTCTTATTTGAAATCCTCAAAGTTCTCAACCCAATATTGTCGGTACAACAATCCAATTGGATGTTATCAACTCTAATCTAGATGATCACCCAATCAAAAAATGATTATGTGTAGTTTGATTGTGTGTATGCATAGAAGAGAGGTTGAAGATGATGAGAATGCTTTGAAATCCCAATTTCGTTTAGGTTTTACTCATTAAAAACCTTACTACTAATGTTGCATGTATCAAGTATATATATATATATATATATATATATATATATGTGTGTGTGTGTGTGTGTGTGTGTGTGTGTGTGTGTGTGTGTGTGTGTGTGTGTGTGTGTGTGTGTGTGAGCGTGCGCAAGTATGAAGCAAAGGACATGCAAAAATAAATGAAAAGAATGCAAAAATTCAAGATTTTAGGTCTATAGGCCGACATATCAAAGTCATGTATCTACCTATAAAGGTCTTAGATCGACCTATAAGAGTCAGCACATGGATAGGGGCTACAGGCTTCAATATTGAAGCATGTGTGTCGACCTATGCATTCTATGTGTCGACCTATGCTGAAGTATTTCTCCTATAGTCGTATTTGTCGACCTATGCAGTGTTTTTCACACAAAAACTTAATTTTTGATGCATAAAAGCCTTTTCTTGATGAATGAATCATTTCTAAAACATTTCCAAACATGTTCACATGCTTCCTAATGCTAAAATGCACAATGCACATTTAGAGTCAGTTGATACCATCCAATATACAAATATGATAAAGTTTCTCTAGGTTTTGATATGGTTCTGACATCATTTAAAACACATCTACACGTAAAGTTGCACTCACATACTCCCCTTTTTTGATGATGGAAAAACTTGAGAAGATGTGTTTCTTGTTCATGAAAATCTCCCCTTGGATGTGTGCATCATAGCTTCATATACTTCTCTCCCTTTGAAAACATCAAAAAGAGACAAAGCACATTATTAGCAATATCACATATTCAATATACAACATAGAGGCAATTGCAAAGATAAGAAGTGCACTCACATATATTCATCATATATGAAAACACACAAGATTAATAAACACAACAATATTAAACAATAACCATAATCATTCAACACAACAACCATAATACAAGCATTGTCTTAAATTAAAGTTGTTAAGTAATATTGGCAATGCATAGACCAAAAGGAAAAACAAACCATAACAAAAACATAAAATGTATAATGACTTAAAAATTATGAAATGCATGATGGAAAAGTTTCACACTATGTTTTACAGAACCGACACAAAGACTCAACACTTTTAGCATCCTCTACGACCTCTAGGCATTGGCCTTATTTCACGGTGCCAGCCTTGTCTATCATTTCGAAACTGATTATCCAATATGGTGCATAACTCTTGGTAGACTAGAGCATAGTGTTGGTGATTCTTATTTTGAGTAGAAATTATGTGATTAACTCTTGCAGTTATGGCACATGACTAACATCTACTTCATTCCTGATAAAGACTAGCCTTTCAGTCGCATAAGAGGTAAAATCTTCAAAGTTAGCATCCTGAGATTTCATGTGTTCTTGCATGAGACGGAGTTGTTCCGCTGAGCTACTTCAAAAACTTCTAGCCTCTGATACTCCTTCTCATACCGCTCATCTTGCTTAATCTTCATATTTTGAAGCATATTTATAATGGAGGATTGATCACCAAATTCATCACCCACTTAACCATCCTCATGATCAGCGTCTTGCATAGGTTGATCACCACCCACATGTGGCTCGATAGTTGTATCAGCAAATTCCGAGGGGTCATCAAAGTTGTAGATTTTCTTCCCATGCTTACCCATTTGGAAGTAATATACCTTACGCTCCTCATCCCAAAATTATCCCATGTTGGTTAAAGTCCGTTAAGAGAACTCTTGAACAGGGTCAAGAGATTTAAATAGAAGATTTGGCACTCATATGGTAAAGTAATTGAGAATTTTAGAAATCATGGAGACGTAACAAAATGAGGTTCCTTTATTGCAATCTTTGATGGCAAACATTCGGTAAATAAAATAATTAGCCCAATTGATCTTAATCTTCTTCAAGAGAATGTAGACAAGATGAACTTCAGCAATGTCAATTCTTGAGTATCCTCCTTTCTTCGAGCGCAATACGTGAGAAACTAGCCATAGCAGAATTCTAGGAACCATCTTTAATTGGCTGATGGCAAGAGTGTCATAGCAATCATCTAATCTGGGAGCCTAAAGCATTGCATTAAGATGAGTGGTCCACTCAAAGTTCATATGAGTGTAGGTATCTGTTACCAGCGGGTCAGCTTCATCATCCTCATCAACCTCAACAACCGTAATACTACTTTTGTTCCTTTATATAAGAGATAAATCAGTTTTTAAATTCATTGAATAACCAATGTATTTGGTCAGTTTATAGACTAGATACATTGATTATTCAATGAACCTAAAAAGTGACTTGTCTCTTATATAAAGGAACATAGGTAGTATCAAATAATGACTTGCACGGTTCATCAGTAAAATCATAAACTTTATTACCTGTTGTGAATTTAAAAGTAAAGCCACGTCTATTATGTAGCCCAGAGTAAAACACCTAAATGAGGTCTTCATTGTACTCTTGTGAGAGATGCAAGAAATAGTTGATTTTCCGATGCTCGACAAGCCGAACAACAGCAGGAATATCCTAACATCCAGCAACCACTAGTTTCCAAACATGATGCTTCATAACTAGACGATGTTGGTGTTTTTCTTCAAACTTTTTAACACAATTAGCATAAACCAATGACAAATCAGTTTCTGGAGCAATTGACGATGTGGTAGCCTTACCCTTGTATTTGGAATCTCCTTTGGTTTTTTCAAACTTAGGTGCCATTGCTGATTGTTCAAACAAGTATGAACACTAGATGTTTGTAGAAATGGGTAAATGAGAAATGAAAAAGGTTTGGGGGATATATGATTACCCACAAACCAAAATCAATGCTATAGACTCTAATGTACACACAAATGATAATGAATACCAATAATGAGTAGGAATTCAAAATCATGGAGACGTGGATGTGATTTGAAAGATGAGGATAGAGAGACATCTATAGAAGATAAAGAATGATGAGTTTTAAAGATATTTTGGAAAGTGTATAGATGATTAAGTTGAATGGATGAATCTAACAGAAATAATGGAGAACTTTATGAAACTTTGAAGAGTTACAAGACTCAAGAGGACTTAGAAAGATGTGGAAACAAGTACATGAATGATAAATGAATGCATATTCATGTAAAAATTTGTTTAAACACGTCATGAGACGACCTTTGAATGTCATGAGTCGGCCTATGAATGTTATGCATCGACACATACTGAAGCGTACGCAAAGGAATTCGAAAATTTTTCTTATATGCCGACCTATATGAGCATGCCTCGACACATATTGAAACAATTTTGAAAAATACCAAAAAAAAATTATGTGGTGGCCTATATGCGTTATGAGTCGACCTATATGGTCCAAAACTTGAAAATTCTGACACTAGTGAACTTGTAATGACTCTAGATGACTCACTTCGACTCATGCATGACTAATGGATGAGAGACACGTGCATATGATAATTTTTCATTGTTTGATAGCTAAAATCATGCAAACATGCAAATGTAGGCGTGAAATGGTAAAAGATATAAAACAATTGTGAAGACATTTAGAATAGAGTCACTATAAACATGTAAAATGAAAACACACCATGGTTACATTTGAAATTTTTGGAAGTGAACACATATTACATACATCATACACGTAACACATCATATACCTTTGAGAAATAAACAGGTAAAAGAATACTTACTTACAAGACAAGAGAATGATTGAAATAATATCATCTCACCGTACGAATGATGAATGATGCACTTGCATTCCATAAGGAACTCTCCAACGAAAGTTGGAATGAATGCAAAATGTGCCACAAATACAAACGAAACCAAAACGCTACCACTTTTCTCTTTGTAAAAGTACTTGAGAGTGTGATTAATAATGTATCCAAGATGGTAATTGACTTGATGATCATACTTGTTGTTGGACTTTCACTCTTGTTTAATCATCGTGATTATCTTGCTCCTCCTCGCGTTTTCTCATCTTTGGTTGATCAATCCATGATTTGATGAACTTGAGTATGTCTTGCCTAAAATAACCTACATCATTAAGAACAATACCGTTTCCAACACATCTAGGATAGGAAACATTAGTAGTAATCAACATACTTTTACCAATTAAAAGAACACTAAAAGTTAACCTCCCTGGTAACACAATCCATATTGCTTGCCACATAGACAAGTCAATAAGGAGATATCACCCTTATTATGCCTTGATCCTCCATAAATCAGATCACATACTCTCTTTATAGAGGCAAGACATTTCTCCTGCAAGATCAACAAATAGTGCTAGGTACTCAATCTTCATTGGGTCCATGAGGATTAGTGAAACATTGGTTTCATTTAGGCAACCATTGAAAAAATAAAACATCTTTAGGAACGCAAAATCTCCTAAGTTTTCATTTTCGATAGTGTAACCTTTCTTGCAATAATAATGATAAGATAAGTTGTATCTCATGTCCTCATCATCGGATTTCTCACCATTACTCGTTTTACAATCACTTTGCTCAATGGTTTGAGGACTTTAATCTTGAAGTATTTAGAGCAAACGACTTCATCTCTACCTTCTTATTTTTACCTTTCTCCTTCTTCATCTTCTTCTCAAACATTTTCTCATATTTTTCAAGTAAGAGAGTTCTTACTCGTGTTTTTCTAGCTTGCCAAATAAAGTTGTGAGATCAAACTTTTTAAGATCATTCGCCTCTTTGATAGCGGTGACCTTGGGTTTCCATTCCCTATTAAGATAACTCAAAACTTTATTAGTAGAAATATCATTAGAAATATGCTTACCTGGAGCATTCAAATGATTGATCCTATATAGTTTTTATGGTCTCACAATGATAGGCACGAAAATATTCATCAATATTGAGTGCAGATATGAGAATATTTTGTATCTACCAATCATGTGACCACAATTTCTTATCATTATCATCCCATTGTACTTCCGGTTTTGGTAGGGTGGCACATTCATCATAGGTGATTGTAGTTTGAGTAGGACCATTGATGATGGCGTCCCATACACCATTATCAACGAAGTTGACATGGATACGCATACAAGCTTTCCAATAGCCATAATATCCGTTGATTAAAGATGGTGCTCTATTGTATGCTCCCTTCTAAAAGTATTTTCTTAATGTATGAATCCTTTCTAAAACATTTCTAAACATGTTGACATGCTTCCTAATGCTAAAATGCATAATGCCCACGTAGAATCAGTTGATACCGTCCAATGTAAAAAAATGCTACAATTTCTCCTATTTTTGACATAGTTTTGACATCATTCAAAACTCCTCTAAATGGAAAGTTGCACTCACAACACCAACCTTCGAGAAGGAGAAGGTCTCTTTATGTTTGATCTAAGCACCCATCTCCGGTGACGATCCCTTTATGTTTCGATCTAAGCACCGACCTTTGGGAACGCGACGATCTCTTTGTGTTTAAGTCTAAGCACCAACCTTTGGGAAGGCAACGACTTGTCTGGATATCAGCACCAACATTCGGGAAGGCGGTGATCCCTTCATCTTTGAGTCTAAGCACCAACCTTCGGGAAGGTAACGACTTGTCTGGATCTAAGCACTGATTTTTGGCGACAATCTCTTTTTATGTTTTTATCTAAGCACCAGTTTCTAGTGATGGTCTCCTTTTGTTTGATCTAAGCATCAGACTCTGGTGATGATCTCCTTTTATATCGATCTAAGCACTGGGCTCCATTGATAATCTCCTTTTGTTTCGATCTAAGAACTGACCTTCGACGACAATCTCTTTATGTTTTGATCTAAGCACCAGTTTCCAACAACGATCTCCTTTTGGTTCGGTCTAAGCACTGATCTCTAGCGACGATCCCCTTTTGTTTTTAATCTAAGCACCAATCTTCAGGAATGATCTCCTTTTGTTTTGATCACAGTCTCCTTTTGTTTTGATCACAATATCCTTTTGTTTTGATCTAAGTACTAGTCTCTGGAGAAAATCTCCCTTTATTTCGATCTAAGCATCATTCTCTGGTGACCATCTCCTTTTATTTCTATCTAAGCACTGATTTATAACGACAATCTCCTTTACGTTTCGATCTAAGCATTTGTTCTCGGTGATGATCTCCTTTAGGTTTTGATCTAAGCACCGATTTTCAGCGACGATCTCCTTTATGTTTCAATCTAAGCACCAGTCTTTGGCGATGATCTCCTTTTATGTTTCGATCTAAACACCCCTTTTCATCGATGATCTCCTTTTATTTTGATCTAAGCACCGGTCTCCAATGACGATCTCTTTATGTTTCGATCTAAGCACCAGTCTCTGGAGACGATCTCTCCTTTTACCCTATCCCAACTAATTTTTTTTCTTCTATTTGCTTTTTCCATGGACAAAAATTTACGTCCTTTCGTATTTAACTATCTTCCATCATGATTACATGAAAATTATCGTCACTCATGCTCTTGGGTTGAGGGTAATTAAATAGGGGCAAATTGTCGTACCCTAAATTTTGCTCGGGTTCCTCTTTATATTATTTAAAAGGTACTACGTTTTGAATTAATTAATTAGCTTAGTTGGTAGTATGCTAAGGATGGCAAGCATAGGATCTTAGGTTTGAATCTTACCAAGAGTTTTTTTATTGGTTTTGCTCTTTCATTAATTAGGCTTTTTTTCTCGTTTTTCTTTATTCTCAGTTTTAGAATTACTTCTATTTACCATTTGTAATTTTATAATATTATTATTATTAACATTATTTTCCTCATTATTGTAGTATTATCATTATTATGTTATTATTGTTAGTTATTAGTCAATATAAAAAATCCAAAAGAAAATTCTATTTTATCACTATTATTATTATCATTATTATTAAGAAAAAAAGCCAAATATCCCAAAACACGTGAAAGCCTTAACAGAAAAAATAATCTCCCTAAAGATCACAGTACGTGTTTCATGACAAAACATCTCAAAACCAAATCCATTCTCATTAAATAGGTGCAAAAGATCATAATTGAAAGGAAACAAAAGCAAATATTTCCCAAACTAAAACAAATAAAATCACAAGCTTTAAAGTCAAAACCTCAAAACTTTCACTATAAATTGGAAGGGAAATCTTGTGGAATAAAAGGGAAAAATAACATGATACAACAACAACAACCCACAATAGTATCAACAATAAAAATAGTAAGAAGTAGAAGTAGAGAAACTGATCGGAAACCGCTCGCATCTCGACACCTCTTCAATCACTTACCATCTTTCCATCCAATGTGTACGCACACAATCGCGCACCACCCTTGCTTCGACGAAAGCCGCCCACGACGCTAAGCTCTGTCCGCCACTCGCATTGTGGAATAAAATGGAATAAATGACAGCAAAAACGAAATGTGTTGTGGTTTTCATGAAAAGTTTGTTGTTGTTTTGAGAGAGAGTGAGAAACGAGAGAGATGAGATAAAGATCTGATTCACGTTTTTTATTCCTCTTTTGATTTGTTTACTTTGTTTTGTTTTAAATTAACAATGTCATCTTTCCAATATTGATTGGTTATAAAAGTTGAAAAAAAGTCAAATTTGAACAAGTTGAATGCTGACAGGGTCGGTCCAATCAATTTAGAGACCTTGTTCTAATTTTAAAAATGGGCATATATATATATATATATATATATATATATATATATATATATATATATATATATATATATATATATATATATATATATATATATATATATATATATATATATATAATTTAATGATTAAAAATGACAAACAAAAGATAAAATCATATATTAAAATCAATTATATTAAATAAAAGAAATTATAAATTAATCATCAAATAATATTAATAATTAAATCATGAAGAAAAGACTTTAATTAATATTCAATTATATTTTATTATGTTGTGTTCTTCTCTAATATAGTACCATAAAAAATTAATAATTATAAATTTAAAGCAAATTATAAATTAATAGTAAGAAAATAAATTACATTTAATTAAATAAATTATAAATTAATCATAAAAAATATCAATACTAATACATACTAATTTTGCTTTGAAAGATTCCAAATTGCAATTTGGTCTTATGAGAAAAAGTAGGTGTAAAAATCGTCACAAATACCAACAATATTCTTGTTTTGAATTTTGATACTACTGAGTAGTATATACAGTATACTAGTATCCCATTTCACCCTAAAATTTTATTTATTTATGTATTATAATTTTATAAAGAACACAAGTTACCCTCATTTCCACCCTAAAATCTAAAATCTAAAATCAATATTGATACAGGAACTAAAATAGGATTTCACCCTAAAATTTAAAATAAATCTAAAATTACTATTTTTTCTACCTTTAAAATCAAATAATCACAATAAAAATAAATGGAAAGTAACTAATTGAATAAACTTACCTGATAAAAGAGAGGATTGAAAAGGAAAAATAGGATTTTTTTCTGGTTTCAAATAGTTCTAACAGAGAAAAAGAGAACTGTAGTGGGTGCTCTCAATTCATAGTTTATGTATTTATTTATTTATTCTATTTATGTCAGTGTGATAATAATTAGGGTTTTAGAGGCACATGTGGGCCTTAGGTCTTTTGGGTTTTGTCTTTCTTCTATTTGCACTATCCAATTCTCTTTTTACACCCCTCTGATTTTGTTCTTTCTATTTTATTTTAGTCCATTAATTTCTTTTGCCTTTCTTTTATGTTAGTTATTTCGTTTAATTTTGTTTATCAAAAAATTTTAAACTCTTTTTATTTAATTAGTTGATTGAATTAGATTTATTAATTTTTCTCACTTATTAAATCAATTTAGACCATTCATTACAAAATACAAAAACATGAAGAAGAAAAAATTATAATTAGAAAATACCAAAAAATTCAAAAATATGTCCCTTAAGCTATTTAATTCAAAAATGTCATTTTCATTTATTCATCAAAAAAAATAAAAAAATAAATATTAAACTTCTCATATAGTCTTTTAGATAAACATTTTAACAATCAAATTAATTTAACTTTTTGCAAATAATTGGATGAGTGGATGAACATCTATAAAGTCCTCGAGTAACCGATTGGTTGGTGTGCGTCGTATCAATCGGTCATTCAAATTCAAAATAATTTAAAATCAACCTTAACACATCAAATATCTTTTGTGCCTTTGCACACTTAATCAGAAACTCTTTTCATCAAAAGGATAATTTAGGTCGTTTCGACACGAAATACAAACAAGCGCTTCAACCTCATCGTGCGAGCATATAAGTCAATGTTTAAACGTAATAACATGACTTAAAATATATTCTATAAAATACACCAACAAACACTTTTTTTACCGAACTATGATGCTCTGATTTTCTCATTGAACCTGAAAATACATAGGCACATTGTTTTGAAACCCTGGTGAACGCACTAATAAAAAATTAACTTTTTTTATTTTGATTTTGTAAATATTTTAAAAAATAGAATAAAACAATTACAAACATTCCTTAAGCAAACACTTTAATCCTAGTCTATAGGAGATTCCCGTTGAGTACAACGGATGCGAGGGGTGTTAATAATTTCCCCTCATATAACCGACTCCTGAACCCGTATTTGGTTGCGATGACCATCTTATCCTCCTTTTTAAGGATGTTATCGTTATTTCCCTTTTCCATAGGAATAAATAAAATTTGGTGGCGACTATGTTAGTCATTCACGAGCATGTGATACGCTTGTAAGGTCGTATTTTTCGAGATGCAACAATGATGAATATGAAGGTGATTTTCATGATGCATTGATGGGGATGTTATATTGGGGAAATTAGATGTTAATTGGTAGGTTTAGGATATAATAACAATAAATAATTGATTTAATATGTTAGATTTTCTAAATAAGTTGTTATAGCATGTTAGGGTGTGTTTGGGTGGGTTTAGGGAATAATTGGTTTTGCTTAACATGTTGTAAACCTTGTATTTTTGAAAAAATAGCTTATGTCAATCAATTGTACCATAGTGTCAATCGATTGATCCTTCTAAATTATTGAAAAATTAAAAGCAATCAATCGAATAATTTGGAGAGTCAGTCGATTACATCAAGCCAATATATGAAAAATAAAAGAAACATAATGTATAGAAAAGTGAGAATAATAGATTGATGGGTGATGACAATCGATTGATGTTGTTAAAGAAAACGTGAAAAGTATGTATGGGAGTGAGAACAATCGATTGATGTCCCCTTACAATTGTTTGCGCCTGTGTAATTTTAGTCAAATATTGTTTTGATCATAACTTGATATTCGCGACTTCATTTGAGGTGCAACTCAAAGCGTTGGAAAGTTAACGCATAAAACTTTTCCCTAGTAATGTTTTAGGGAGCTGAATGTGAACTAATGATATGAATAGAATGTTTTATTTATGTGAAATCTTGTGAATGTATGATTGATTCAAGATGAATTGTTATGATGATTGATGATTAATTATGTGGAAAGTATATAATCTTTGTTTATTGTAGTGGTAGTTTTGAAGGGGGAAATATGTTGTTGCTATGTTGCATGTTGTTTATGATTTGAAGGGGGATCATAAACATGGTATTGTTTTTGTTGCATAAATTGTATGCCATACATCATTTGTATCGTTGTTGTGAAAGAGGTGAATTACGAGTCTAGAAGGGTGGACGGGTAACTTATCCCGAGTTTAGAAGAGTTGACTCGGGATTCAGAAGAGTGAATCCATTTCGTATGAAGAACCATTGTTGATTGGTATCACATGCATAATGTCGATGTCGTGAGTCACATTGCATGCATATGTATATATTATGATGGAAAAGGTGTTAGATTGTAATGGTGTGGTTTATGTATTCAATACGTGATGTGTTGTGTATTTATCTACCCTCGCATTTATTACGTTGTTTTATATCAAAGTTTATTCTCACCTCTTTTGCTTTATGTTGTCCACCATGGACCTCTTGCAGATAATCAAGAGTAAAGTTTGTTGCTATGAGTGGAAGATAGCTTCTTGGAGCTTACCTTCATTTATTTATCGTTCTATTTTATTTTAGCGGTTTAATGTTATGATATTTTAACATCGGGGACGAGACACTCTTGTTATGTTTTGAATTGGTGTCGAATTATGATGTTAAAGTTTAATACTTTATTTGATAAGTTCAATTTGAAGTTGTTATTATGTGAATCTCCACTGCATGTTAATAAATATTTTTGAAAGTTTTGTTGGTTGGTTGTCGAAGTGACACCTTAAATTGTCGAGTAATTGTTTTTATATAAGTTTTAGGGTTTAGGGTGTTACATTACCAAGCATATTTGTTTAAATTTTTCGTCAAATCAACCAAATGAACAAGGGTTTTGATGATCACATATGATATCCTTTGATGATGGTATTGAACTTGAAGATATCTCAAGTTTCATTTCCAATAAAACTCAAGCAAGTGCTCATATGATTGGTGTATTCGGAAAAGTCTTGAAACTTCAAAATGTGAATGAGAGGAAGTATGAAAGCTATCCCAATCGCGTCTGAGTGATTGGTGTTTTGTAAAAGCACAATTGCATTTTTGTAAAGTAGTATGGATAAATCACACACACACATACAAACACACACACACACACACACAAAAAAAAACCTTTTTAAAATTCCTTTACTTACCAAAGAAAATAACCTGAATTTTTTTTGGAGGCTAGCTAGATGAATCAGGAATTATTAGAATGATTTAACCAAGTTTTTGAATTGTTCAATCGATTGAGTTGGTGCAAATAGTGTCCATAATCAATTAGGATAATGTCTTAATGAAAGTTAACGAATATCTATCAAAACTTTCCAGATTGGGCATTTTAATCAATTATTTTAGTCATCCAATCCATTGGCTTTAGGGCCCAATTGATTGAGACATTAAATTTGCACATGGATCTTTTCCTTTTTTGTGTCAACCTCTAGCCTATGAATATTGGCCTCTCCTTTCACTTTTTCACATCAAAAAACATGAGCATTTCCTCCTCTCCTTAATCTCTTTCTCTAAAAATATTTTTCTTCTTTCTCTCACTAAAATTTAGCCATTGCGCTTTGAGAAAGCTCTTGTGTTGAAGTGAGGTTTTTGTTCTGGAAAGGATGATATTGTAAATTCACTAAGATATATTTTTCTCTTTGTTGAATATTTATTCTGAAGGGAGTGATTTTTTGGGTTCAAAGTTAAACCCGTTAAAATCTTTGTTTGGGGATTTAATATTAAGTATGTGGTTCGGTTCGTGAGCTTAGCCCATGTAAATTTTCAATTTGTTTCGAGATTAATCTGACATAAATCATCAATTTGGTTCATGGTCATCCTGCGTAAAAATCAAGTTTGGTTCGAGATAACTTGGTGTAATATCTTGGTTTGGTTCGTGGTCAGCCCATGTAAACTCCGGTTTAGTTCGGAAGATAGCCAGTTCAAAACTCCATCTTGGTTTGAGATAAGTTTGTATAAAATATCAAGAGTTCAAGCTTGGAGACTAACTGCTCGAAGCTTCATTTGTGTTTGGAAGGAAAACTAATTGCTTCTCTCTGATGTTCGCTATTTCGTTGGAAGTTAACTGAAACTTTGTTTTTCTTCGTATAAGGGGGTTCGTTAGTTTAACCTAGTAAAACCTCATAAACATTACTTGATACTCTCAAGATAAAAAGTTGAGGAGTGGATTTGGTCACTTCATTTAGAGCAAGCATCTACAAATTTTGGTGTCTTCTCTCTTCCTTTATCTTTTTATTTTCCACATATTTTATTTCCATTGATTTTCCGTTGCTTTATCCAACATTTTCACAAAAATATTTTTAAACTCCGAAAATCAAAATACTTTTGTTTTAAACATTCATTTTCTAGACCCCACACAATTCAACCCTCTCCCCTCCCCCTCTTATGTATTGGGTCACATGTCTAACAGAAACCTGTCAAGTTATCTCGTAATGGACCCCCTCTATCACATTTTTTTTTGCTAATGATGTTCTTCTTTTAATGAAGGCTTCTAATTCTCATGAAGGAATTATTTCTTATATCTTGAATCGTTTTGCCATGTTTTCTGGCCTTAAAGTGAATGTTGTGAATTCAAAGGTGTTCTTGAAGAAGATAGGTATTTTTCAAGGAACACAACCCTGGAAACGCTTTTCGTTCTTCAAATTTTTAGATCTTGTTATGTTTTCTACTAATTTTTTTTTGAAAATTTTAAATAGGATTATATTTATAAGAATCATTATTTACAAATATTCAATTCTCCCTCACTTTCACTCATTTTTTATAAAAATAAAATATGAACAAATGCAAGTGTCTTCTTAAGACTTTGCTTTTGAATACTTTTTTATTCAAATTTTGACTCTCCCTCCTATAATTTCAAATTCCTTTTTCAAAAGAGAAAAATGTTTCTTTTAATTTTTTTAGGTATTTAATAAAATATTAACAAACTAATATTTATATAAAAGAACATTTTTTCATCGAGGAGAACCTAAACATCTCAACTATGTTGGCACCCAAATATGTTCTTATCATATGACCATAGTTCACAAATAAAATATTAAAAGTAAAAGAGAAATACGTACAAGGGGGCCAAACAAAAACCCCAAAAAGAGAAGAGAGAAGCAAAACCCTGCTAAGAGAAACGATACCAAGGGAGGCCTAACTATTCTCTTAGGGACTCATCCTTAATGAAGAGAGGGATCTCATTCCACCAAAGTAAAGAGTTCACTGAGTGACCAAATTTAGCAAACTTATCACCACAAGCATTACCTTCTCTTTGTATATGAGACCAAACCACATTGAAATCCTATTACTCCACTTATTAAGCAAATCCCAATGAACAATATCATTGTTCATAATTGCCCTAATAACAACTTGTGAATCGCTCTCGATCCAAATATTATTCCAACATTTGCTGACCGAAACCTCCATAACAATAATAATAGCCATTAATTCCGCATACAAAACTGAAGAGTAATGAATGTTTGAGGCAAACCCTCCCAAAAAATTAGTGGAATAATCACGTAATATGGCCTCACACATTGTATTTGTACCTACCATCGAACCATCAGTGTTGGCTTTAACCCATAAAATGACAAGAGACTTCCAAATGACCTTAGAGAACTTCAGAGCAAACAAAAAATGTTATGTCAGCCGCAGATTTTGAAGAATCGAAATATCTTTCTGCGCATCTGCAGTTTTACCTTTTGAAATATTTGCACTAGTAGCTATGGAAGTGTGAATTTTCATATTTGTTGCATGCAACATTTCATGAACCTTGTTATATCTATTAATATTACGGGTCATCCAAATATAACAGAAAGAGTGCATAATTGTTGTTGTAGCTATATTTTGGATCTACGAACTCCTAGAATCTCTACAACTATGAAAAATAGAAGAAAAAAAACTAGAAGAACGATAAAAAAACAATCTCAAATAAATCCCCAAGCCAATTCCAGATAACCACAACAAATCTGCACTAGAGAAAAAGATGAGAAGTTCTCTCTTACACTTCCATACAAAGCATACATACATATACCATAATACAACCCCACTTTTAAAGATTATCATTCGTAGGCAATTTATTGTGTAACACCCTCCAAACCACAAAATAATGTGAAGGAGAAATCTAATCATGTCGCACATGCACCGGTCAAAAATCCTGAACTTGAGGGAGTATAAATTGATAAGCTTGTTTTAAAGAGAGGTGTAGCGGTAAATTCATGACCATTAAGCTATGAATAAACTTAACGTCAATAAAACCAGAGTCGCCACCGCGCTTTTATTGTTTCCAAGGGAAAAGGGAAAAGTATGAACAAAACCCAAAGATAAGAAGTTTTCAAATCAAAACTAATAAAATGCCAGAGATTACAGGTAAGGAGGTTGGTTACACAGAGGGAAGGTGTTAGCACCCAAAGTGTCCTAGGTACTCCTAAGAAGCCTTTTTTTATGTGTGTATGTGTTTTTTGGTATAAAAGATGTTTGAGAAAAAATAGAGTGTAGGGATTAGAAAAGAATTCATTAATTATATTTTTGTATTTGACAAGATCTTCGGACGTGTGCCTACGTACCAACATAAAAATGAGGGATCAAAACCTCGTAGTTCGTGGTAACAATTTCAAAATGAGTGGATTGCTTTTAATAAAAGTTTAAATTTTAAAAGAGCCACGGAAGGTCTAAAAGAGTTTGAATGAGTGTTAGTTCTTTTTGTCTTTTGAAATTTTAAGTCAATATGGTTAAGTTCATTTACAAGTTTGATTTAAGAAAAGAGTTCAAAAATGCAATGGCATAAGGCCAAAGTTTCTAATTTATAATAAAGTCTAAGTTTAGAAATCACAAGCAAAGAATATTTTGAAAGGGGGGAGATATTTGAAATTTAAGAAACGGGAGGAGATGAAGAGACTAATCCTAAGCAGAAATTTAAAAGTTAAGAGTTGAAAAGATCTGACCATTGGGATGCAATCCAATAGACAAGAATGTCATACAAAAACTCATTTTTCCTTTGGACTTTGGAATCAAGCAATATCAATAAGAAAGTAGAAAAATGAAGAGCAAGGCATTAAATAAAGATAGCCACATCCAAGCTAGCAACTTCATAGTCTTCTTTTTAATCTTTCCATGTATCAGATGACATACTCCTTGAATGGCTCATAATAAGGCATTAGATCCAAATTCAAAATAACATTTGCATCAAGACCAAGTAGCAGATGAACTCAAGTGTGTCCCAGTACTTGTATCAGATGAAAGCTCAAATCACAATAACTTGGTTTTAGAAATGTTGGTGTGGCCAAGTCCTTTTGCATAGGGAATGTTGGCTAATTCTAAGCCCAAAACTCAAATCACATCCAACAGTCCACACAAACATTTTTTAGGGTTTTTGTTGTTTATTAGGTATTTTAAGGTCCTAAGACCACAAACCCAAACAAGATACACAAACAAATATATACAATCACAATATATGGCTCAAGTGAGCAAAGTGAAAATGGCATAAACATAAACAAGTTAAATGATATGTAAATGGCAAATGATATGGTAAATGACTTGAAAATAAATGGCATAAAGTAAATGACTTGAAATTAGAAGCAATAATAATAAAAGTTAGTCAAATGTTAGTTGATTAGAAGTTAGTGGAGCTTTGCTTTTCAATTGATTAAGTCATCCTTTGGAGAACACTCAACCCTCTATTCACAAGCATGGATCCTTAAACCAAGACATCTTCCAAAGGAAGGAAAAAAGGCCAAGTTTCCACATAATACCATGAAAGGGGGGAGACTTATAATCTCACTTACTAGAATGATATGTCTTTTGGATCAAAATTTAGCGCTATGTTAAGCAATCATAATTGGACTTATGTAGAAGTCACAACTATTTGAGGTCGGGCAACAGAAATTTAGGTGCTAATGCATGTTAGAGATATGGTATAATGAACCACACTCCTAAAACATACCACACTCAAAAAGAAAATGATCAAAGGATGGACCTAATCTCATCCATACTTGTATTGGTTAATCTAACATAAGTTATTGATGAACCAATTCGCGTTAGGATATTAAGATGTCATTGGCCAATGGAAGGGATGGGATAGAATGGGATTGAAGATGAAGAGGGAGGGAAAATGAGACAAACACAAATTGGTCATGGGAGGACTTTTATCAAATTAAAATCATTCATTCATTTTGGGAGATGAAATGTACATTTCATGAATCCCCTAAATCCAAATATTTTAATCCAACAAAAGTCAAATCAACCTTGACCAAGGCCCAATCACATAGTCAAACTTCACAAGTCAATAAAAATGGCTCAACATAAATTATTCACAATTAGTCAATTAAAATGCATTTAAATTAAATTATGTTTGATCAAAAACCTAAAACCTCCTCAAAACACCAAATAAATGGCCAAGAGATTTATTCTAGGTCAATGAAGGTCAAAGGACCTTGGACAAAAAATTTCATTATTTTTGAAAAGGTAGAAGTATTTTTAAACAATTAAAAATATGCACAAAAACAATAAAGTCATGAAAAATATCAACATTAATCCAAAAAAAAAAATTAATTCACAAAATGAAAGAGAAAAATATTTGAAAATGTTTGGTGAAAGTCCCATATCTTTTGGATTATCAATGAAATTAATATGAATTAATAAAAAATAATGGATTAAATGAAATATTCAGAAATTCAAAAAATTAGAGCCATTTGATCTCCCTCATTAATTGAGGTGGTAGATCAGATGGTGATAAGCGCGCGTTCCATGATGTACTGTAGTCAACACGGTATAGACTTGGTAACCAAAAGCAACGCATGAGATTAAAACATTTAAACTGGATCCTATGGTTGAGATGCATGACAACACATCACTGGAGTCAAAGCTCCGGTCTTCTTCTCCGGTGGACCTCACCGGACTGGTCCAACATCAACCATCACCAAAATGAAAAAGAAAGACATGGATTTAAAGAAAAATGCTCAGGAGCTCAAATCTGGCCTCAATTTTGTCCAATTCCAAGTATATAAAAAGATACAGGGATTTGAATTTTGAGGATCATGAACTGGGTTGCTTCGATTTGACCTTAAAGAAACTCAATCTTCTTGCCTACATTGATAGGACTTCAGACAACCAAAAATCACAAAGAATGGTGAAGAATTGAGGGAGAATCGAAGAGAAGAAATTTCTAAAAAATCACCTTTGAGTTGATCTAATTCCACTTGATCTTGATCTGGATTTGATTGCTTTCTCTTCCTCTTGCTTGCAGAAGTCAATTGAGATGAAAAGGGAAGTGAATTTCTGGAGTTTGAACTTCCAAACAGAAGATGAAGTTCAAGCTTAATTTCAAGAGAAATCTTCAGAAATTCTATTGCAGTGAAGGTTTGAATTGGTCTAGCAAAGCTTGGGCAAGGTTTTGATGATGAATCTGAAGCCTTAAGCTTGTTTAAATAGGCAATGTACTTGATATTTGCACCACTTGAAATTTGGCCAATTTTAGAAACCTTCTTGCATGGATGCATGGGCAATGATTTGGGCCTTAGGAATGATGCAATCCACTTCCAATTCGTGTGCAAAGTGTATTGAATCCATCATGTGGAAGCATGCAAAAGAATTTGATCATTTGAAATCCAATATTGCCAAAACACTTCCCATAATGAAGTCATGCGCAAGCCCCTCAATTTTGACCCAAATGAGATAATCTTGGACTTTTTGGAAAGGTGAGATCAAGGGGAACAACTTTCATGTTGGCCACTTTATCATTTGAAGCTTGGATCATGATGAACTTTTCGGTGGAAGTTTGGGAAATCAAACATATTTTAAAAAATTCTAAGTCCCAAGTCAAATGTTCACTTCTTCCACCTTAAATAAATTTTTCTATGGACTTCAAATGAGACAAGTTCCTTCATTAAAGTTATATCTCTTTAAAACATATCCAATTTGACCATAAATTTGACCTCATTTGGATTTGGCATGAAGGAGTTATGCATTTTAGAATTTGAGGAAAATCACTTATTCAATGGTAATGGTCCAAAATGACCTATAATGTTTCCTCTTGGCAGATGCATTTGTGAGTTGAATTTGCACTTACTCCAAACATCAAAGTTGAGTTAGACATATTTAATTTTATCATGCAATTTTAATGGCTTTCATCTCATAAAAATGAGCAAGTTATGGTCTTGGAAAGTTGACCTCCAAACTAGGGTTCAGACAAAATGACCTATAATCTTTCACCATAAAAAAATGATTTTCCAAGAAAAACTAACTCTTGACCTCAACATGAAAGTTGTTTGGAATGTCATTCAGAGTAAATTTGATCTTGGAATCATTTTCATATGGGAGACAACCTGGCAGCGGACCAGAAATACTGCTCAATGATCAGTGTTGATGGGGATCAGAGATAACTCTGTTGGCGACTTGAGGGGAAACACAATCTGTATTGAATCTATGAAAATCGTTGAGATAACGCGCCTTCAACCCGATGGAGGCGATTACAAACTCAGTTGGGGAAACCAACAAAACTCGGCTGGAGATGTAGGGTTACCGTTCGGAAAAGATGACCGAACCAACTCCTTGGGGAAAACCAACAATGCTTCGCATTTTAGGACTTACCTTTTCTCAGACTGTTGTTGATGTTCCTTTAATGGAATCGATTTCTCTTAAAATTAATTGCTTTTATTATTTTAAGAAAACAAGATTTTGATTTTTAAATTTAATTTCAAAATGATCATAATAAAATTTAATTCTATTTAGCTGAATAAATAAGAGTAGAAACAATTGGATAAAAAGCTCAACTTTATTTAATAGAAGGGAAGTCTGTAAATGACAAGACTCCACAGATCTTTACAAAAGTTGAAAAATGGTAATTTACATGGAAAAGGACTACATTGAATACAATGATCATTAATCCTTCTACCAATTTTGATATCCATGTCCTCTTGGCTTCAGTTGAGGATGACGAATCAGAACCCAATGACGTGCTCAAGAATGTCTTCAAAATTGAAGGTCAACTGAATGCAGTTACTTGCCATGATCCCTAATTTTTGCATAAATTGCCCCAAGGTGGGGTACTCAATTTATCGGGATAGATATTTCTATTTTATGTCTCTAACTTTAGCCTGGATTGCCCTTTCGGGTTTTCAATCCACCGAGACGCTCATTTTTGCCTAAGCCTCCCTTTCGGGTTTTAAACTTAGCGAGTTGTTCTTTTTATTTTTTAGGCAAAGTATTTCTTGACTGCATCGTCGTTCACAGGACGCGTGAACTCTTCACCATCCATAGTTGTAAGAATCAAGGCGCCGCCTAAAAAGGCTCTCTTAATAACATACGGGCCTTCATAATTAAGAGTCCATTTGCCCCTAGCATTTGGTTTGAAAGATAAGATCTTGAGCACAAGGTCACCTTCTCTGAATACACGAGGCCTGACCTTCTTATCAAAATCTTTCTTCATTCTTTGCTGATATAACTGACCATGGCACATGGCAGTCATCCTCTTCTCTTTGATTAAATTCAGTTGGTCATACCTGGTCTGACACGATTCAGCTTCTGTCAACTTGACTTCCATCAAAACACGCAGTGACGGGATCTCAACCTCTACTGGGAGCACAACTTCCATGCCGTAAACAAGTGAGAAAGGAGTTGCCCTTATTGAAGTGCGGATGGATGTACGGTACCCATGCAAAGTAAATGGGAGCATCTCATGCCAATCCTTTTACGTTACAACAATCTTCTAAATGATCTTCTTGATGTTCTTATTCGCAGCTTCAACAGCCCCATTCATCTTAGGTCTGTAGGGAGAAGAATTATGATGGGCAATTTTGAAGTCTTTGCAAAGAGCTTCCACCATGTCATTATTCAAGTTAGATCCATTATCAGTAATGATCTTACTTGGCACACCATAACGGCATATAATTTGATTCCTGATAAACCTTACAACAACCTGCTTGGTTACATTCGCATATGATGCTGCTTCAACCCACTTTGTGAAGTAGTCAATAGCCACTAGAATGAAACGATGTCTGTTTGAAGCTTTGTGCTCAATCATGCCAATCATATCAATTCCCCACAGGGAGAAGGGCCATGGAGAGGAAATGACATTCAACAGTGTCGGAGGAACATGAATCCTATCTGCATATATTTGACACTTGTGGCATTTCTTCACAAATTTGCAACAGTCAGATTCCATTGTCAGCCAATAGTAACCTGCTCTCAACATCTTCTTAGCCATAGCATGTCCATTGGAATGAGTACCAAAGGAACCTTCATGGACTTCAGTCATCAACAGGTCAGCTTCGTGTCTATCCACGCATATGAGTAAAACCATATTGAAGTTTCTTTTATAAAGCACATCACCATTCAGGTAGAAATTTCCAGCTAATCTTCTCAAAGTCTTTTTATCTTTCAAAGATGCCCCAGGCAGGTAAATCTGACTTTGGAGGAAACACTTAATATCAAAATACCACGGATTTCATCTTTAACTTCTTCAACAGCAAACACATGAGCTGGCCTATCAAGACGCATCACAGTCAAATTAGGAACTTCATTCCATAATTTTACCATAATCATTGAAGCCAACGTTGCAAGAGCATCTGCCATCCGATTTTCATCTCGAGGGATATGATGAAACTCAACCTTTGTAAATAAAGTTGAAATCCTTCTTGCATAATCTCTATATGGTATTAAAATGGGTTGATTCGTTTCCCGTTCACCTTTGATTTGATTCACAACCAAAGTTGAATCTTCATAAACGTCAAGATACTTGATTCTGAGATCAATGGCCTCTTCAAGGCCCATAATGCAAGCTTCATACTCATCCATGTTGTTTGTACACTTAAAAGTTAATCTAGCTGTAAACGAAAAAAGAGTGCCTTGATGAGTAATAATCACTGCCCCAATGCCATTATCATACTGATTAACAACTCCATCGAATACCAGGCCCCAACGGGAACCAGGTTCTGGCCCTTTTTCAAGCAATGGTTCATCACAATCTTTCATCTTCAACTACAAGATCTCTTCATCAAGAAAATCATACTGCAACGACTGATAATCTCCAATTGGTTGGTGAGCCAAGTGGTCAACCAAGACACTACCTTTGATAGCCTTTTGAGATCGGTATTCAACATCATACTCTGATAACAACATCTGCCAACGGGAAATTCTCCCAGTTAAAGTAGGCTTCTCAAAAATGTACTTGATTGGATCCATTTTGGATATCAACCAAGTGGTATGATTCAACATATACTGACGCAGACACTTAGAAGCCCAAGCCAATGCACAACATGTCTTCTCTAGCATAGAATACCGAGTCTTACAGTCGATGAACTTCTTACTCAGGTAGTAAATAGCATATTCTTTCCTTCTAGTTTTGTCTTGCTGACCAAGAACACAACCCATGCTTTCATCAAGCACGGTCAGATACATGATCAACGGTCTTCCTTCAACAGGCGGAGACAGAATCGGAGGTTGAAGTAGATACTCTTTAATACTGTCAAAAGCCTTCTGGAAATCTTCGGTCCAATTATAAGACTGATCTTTCCGAAGAAGCTTGAGTATAGGCGCATACGTGGCAGTCATATGCAAAATGAATCTTGAGATATAATTCAAGCGGCCGAGAAAACCTTTGCCTTGCTTCTCAGTTTTGGGCGTAGGCATCTCTTGTATTGTTTTGACCTTAGCAGGATCAACTTCAATATCCTTCTCGCTGACGATAAAGCCCAACAACTTACCAGAGAGAACACCGAATGTACATTTATTGGGATTCAAGCGGAGTTTGTACTTCCTCAAACGCTGGAATAGCTTCAACAAATGCTCAACATGTTCTTCTTCATCACTTGATTTAGCAATCATATCATCAACATAGACTTCAATCTCTTTGTGCATCATATCATAAAAAAGAGTGGCCATAGCTCTCTAGTAAGTTGCACCAGCATTCTTTAGACCGAAAGGCATCACTCTATAACAGAATGTTCCCCAGGGTGTAATGAATGTGGTCTTCTCTATATCCTCGGGTGCCATCTTGATCTGATTATAACCGAAAAATTCATCCATAAACAAAAAGACTTTAAATTTAGTTGTATTATCCACCAACATATCAATGTGTGGCAGAGGAAAATCATCTTTCGGACTAGCCTTGTTCAAATATTTGTAATCGACACACATACAGACTTTTCCATCCTTCTTCAGAGCGGGCACAATATTGGTCACCCATTACAGATACTCAGCGGTAACAAGGAAGCCATCATCAATTTGCTTTTACACTTATTCTTTGATCTTTACTGCCATATCGAGATGAGTCCTCCTTAACTTCTGCTTGACTGGTGGGCATTATGGCTTCAACGGCAATCTATGCTCGACAATTTCAGGATCCAAACCAGGCATGTCTTGATAGGACCAAGCAAACACATCTGAGTACTCTCGGGGAAGATCAGTCAACCCCTTCTTAGCCTCTAGACACAGTTGAGACCCAATCTTGACTTCCTTCACATCATCTTCGGAACCCAAGTTGACTAACTCAATTTGTTCTTCGAATGGTTGAATGGCTTTTTCCTCATGCTCAAGTAGACGAGATAATTCATCAGACACTCCTTCATCAGTCTCCTCCTCAGCCTAAAACACAGGGAATTCAAAGCTTGGAGAAGGAGTAGGATCATTGTATTCAATGGGTTTAGAAACCAACCTGCATAATGATTTGATATTTTGATTTTAGAGAAGTGAATTGTGACCAAATATTATGGAGATGGACAGTTATTATTTATTTATGTATTTTTTTGTGATTACCATTTTCAGAAAAGTAAAAAGTAAAAATAAAAACATCATAGATGTGGATGAATAGAATTGCATTTTATTAATGATAATTGAGAAATGCCCAACAATGTTCACTTCTCCCTTAGGCATAGGAAAAGGATTTTTCTTTAAAAAAAATTAAATTACTTAGAGCGAGGGACAATAATGGGAACATCAACAGTAACCCAATTGTTGCAAGCCTTTCCATGTGTCACAAAATTGGTGCAGTCTTCATCTTCGTCATCCTCGATCACGGCAGTTGAGTGTTGTTCATTACCATGGATGAACCCCCCGCTACGGAAACTCGATTGCATATTCTCAGCTTTTTAGACGTCCCTTGCTGGAATCCTAATCCAGCTATGCTCTTGTTCTCGGCGACCTCTACCATACGGCCCCACTGATCAGTACTGCCATCTTCAATAACTTTCTACGCATCTTTGAAAGAGGACATGGGCGCCCCTGCTTTCGTAACTTCAGCAATAGATAAGTCTTGAAACGGAGTTCCTACCTCCTCCTTAGCTTCCACATACATAAAAGATGACAGATGGCTTACCAGAAGTGCTTTCTCTCCACCCACAATGACAAGCTTGCCATTCTTTACAAATTTCAATTTCTGGTGTAGAGTGGACGTTACAACTCCAGCTTCATGGATCCATGGCCTTCCCAACAAGCAGCTATAGGTCAGGTGGATATCCATTACTTGAAAAGTAATTTGGAAATCACTCGGACCTATCTTCACCGGAAGGTCCACTTCTCCTATAACAGTCTTGCGAGAACCATCAAGTGCCTTGACAATCACGCCGCTATACCTCATCGGGGCGCCTTGATATGATAACCTAAACATAGTTGATTTGGGGATTATATTCAAAGACGAACCAGTATCAACTAACACATTTGACAGCTCATCTTCCTTACAATTCATCGAAATGTGTAGTTCCAAATTGTGATTTCTACCCTCCTTAGGAAGTTCTTCATCGCAAAATCTCAAGTTATTGCAGGAAGTAATGTTAGCCACAATATGGTCAAAATGATCCACAATTACATCATGCTCGACGTAGGCTTACTCTAACACCCTTTGTAATGCTTCTCTATGCGCTTCAGAATTCATAAGCAGAGACAACACTGAAATCTTCGAAGGAGTTTGGAGCAGCTGCTCCACCATATTAAATTCACTTTTCTTTATCAATCTTAGTACCTCATCATCATCATTAGGATTCAATTTGCTGGACTCGCCAGACTGACACATTGGAGTACTAACCAGATTTATTGCGGGTACCTCAACTTTCTTACCAACATCTTCTACATCCTTCGGGAAAATGGGACCAAAAACACGACCACTATGGGTCACCTTCATAACATCATCAATGTTCACAACAGAATTGGTCGTAGGAAACGAAACCTCTTGACCATTTTCCACCATGGTAGCATTATACTGGTACGGAACAACTCTATCGGATGCATATGGGACGGGGCCTGCTAACCATATGACTAACGAAGATACCGATCTATTGACGTTGTTACAGCTTATGCTGTCAAACTGAATTACTATCCGCTCTGGGGTCTTGAACACTAGTACTATAACATTGACATCATCTATATCCCTCGATTGTTGAATCTGGATTACATTCTCATCCATCAACTTCTGGATATCTCTCTTGACGATTGAACACCCACGAGGGTTTATACTGCAAATTGCACAACCCTCATGGTCGTGCTCACAATCACTAATGGTATACAGGGTCTTATGCATCTCTACCAAGGACCAACGAATACGTTGCACATCGAACACTCGGAAACTTCTGGCACAACCATCTACCATATTAATAGAGGAATTACCATGGGTCGGCAATGGGTTAGCTTTTACATTCGGTGCACGGTCCTCGAAGAACACCATCCCACTTTTCACTAGCTTCTGGACCTCATACTTCAACGGGTAGCAGTTTTCGATATCATGGCCAGGAGCTCCTTGATGAAAGGCACAATGGAGTTCGGGCGTATACCACCACGGAAATGGTTCTAGAATTTTAGGAGGATTTCTTGGTTGAAGTAGGTTCTTAAGAACCAAAGATGGATACAATTCGGTGTATGACATAAGAATAGGGTCAAAAGAGACTTTCTTCCTCTAGAAATTATGTTGTTGTTGTTGATTATTGGTGTTGTTGTTGTTGTAGTTGTTTGTTCTTTGTTGCGGTTGTTGTTGTTGTTGTTGTTGTTGAACTGGCATTGATTGTTTGAAAATACTGGAATAACTGATGAAACTTGGTGATGATGCTGACGCGGTTGTGGATTTCTTTTGACATGAGGCCTCCTCTGCCTCTCTACTGACACTGCATTAGTTTCACCTTCCTTCTTTCTGGAAAAACTGTTTCTATATTTCTTGCTTGATGACACATCTTCCTTAGACAGACGTCCCTCTCGGACTCCTTCTTCTAACATCATCCCCATGTTTACCATTTCGGTAAAATCACTGGGTGCACTAGCAATCATTGGTTCGCAATAAAACGAACTCAAGGTCTTAAGGAAAATCTTTGTCATCTCCTTCTCTTCCAACGGAGGGTTGATCTGAGCAGCTAGCTCTCTCCACCTCTGAGCATACTCTTTAAATGTCTCTTTGTCCTTCTGAGACATAGTCCTCAGCTAGTCTCTATCATGCGTCATATCCATGATGTACTTGTATTGTTTCACGAAAGCTTCACCCAAGTTATTGAACGTGCGAACACTTGAACTGTCCAGCCCCATGTACCACCTCAAAGCGGCACCGGTCAGACTGTCTTGGAAGTAGTGAATCAGTAACTGATCATTATCAGTTTGAGTTGACTGGCATACATGACGAGGTGGATCAGCGAACAAGTATTTCCCTTATACTCTTCAAAGTCAGGGACTTTGAACTTCATTGGGATCTTGACATTCGGTACTAAGCAAAGTTCAGCAGTGCTCTTACCGAACAACTCCTTACCTTGCAGAGTCTTCAATTTCTTTCGCAACTCAAGGAACCGATCCTTCATCTCGTCCATCTTCTCATAAACATCCGGACCCTCAGACGGCTCGAAATGGTAGATGGTATGCTCATGTTAGGATGAATGACTCATCAACCCATAATATTCTCAAGAGAAACTCGTCTGAGTGTAGTATCGCGTAACAACTGTTATCAGGTCTACACCTGAACAGTCTCCGCACTACACCCTAAATAGGCCAAGATGGGTTAAATGTTCTACAGCCCTCAGCTTCACGGACCCCGAATCAGGTAAAGTAATGCCTATCCACAAATAACTTGTGTGACATCAGTAACTCCAAAAGGGTCTCCACTAAGTAGATGGATCTCAAGCCAACTTGCTAAGGACTACTCCACACAAGTCGAACATGACTATACCATCTTCCTTGGAGAATACTCAACCCTCTATTCACAAGCATGGATCCTTGAACCAAGACATCTTCCAAAGGAAGGAAAAAAGGCCAAGTTTCCATACAATACCATGAAAGGAGGGAGACTTATAATCTCACTTACTAGAATGACATGCCTTTTGGGTCAAAATTTAGCGCTATGTTAAGCAAACATAATTGGACTTATGTAGAAATCGCAACTATCTGAGGTCGAGAAATAGAAATGTAGGTGCTAATGCATGTTAGAGATATGGTATAATGAACCACACTCCTAAAACATACCACACTCAAAAAGAAAATGATCAAAGGATGGACCTAATCTCATCCATACTTGTATTGGTTCATCTAACATAAGTTATTGATGAACCAATTAGCCTTAGGATATTGAGATGTCATTGACCAATGGAAGGGATGGGATAGAATGGGATTGAAGATGAAGAGGGAGGGGAAATGAAACAAACACAAATTGGTCATGGGAGGACTTTTATCAAATTAAAATCATTCACTCATGTTGGGAGATGAAATGTACATTTCATCAATCCTCTAAATCCAATGATTTTAATCAAAAAAAATTCAAATCAACCTTGACTAAGGCCCAAGCACATAGTCAAACTTCACAAGTCAATAAAAATGGCTCAACACAAATTATCCACAATTAGTCAATTAAAAATCAAATTAAAATGCATTTAAATTATATTATGTTTGATCAAAAACCTAAAACCTCCTCAAAACACCAAATAAATGGTCAAGAGATTTATCCTAGGTCAATGAAGGTCAAAGGACCTTGGACAAAAAAAATCATTATTTTTGAAAAGTCAAAAGTATTTTTAAACAATTAAAAATATGCACAAAAACAATTAAGTCATGAAAAATATCAAAATTAATCCAAAAAATAATTTTAATTCAGAAAATGAAATAGAAAAATATTTGAAAATATTTGGTGAAAGTCCCATATTTTTTGGATTAATATGAATTAATTAGAAATAATGGATTAAATGAAATATTCAGAAAATCAAAAAAATGAGAGTCATCTGATCTCCCTCATTAATTGAGGTGGCAGATCAGGTGGTGATAAGAGTGCGTTCCATGATGCCCTGCAATCAACGCGGCATAGACTTGGTAATCAAAAGCAACGCATGAGATTAAAACATTTAAACTAGATCCTATGGTTGAGATGCATGACAACACATCACCGGAGCCAGAGCTCCGGTCTTCTTCTCCGGTGGACCTCACCGGACTGGTCCACAATCAACCATCACCAAAATGAAAAAGCAAGACATGAATTTAAAGAAAAAATGCTTAGGAGCTCGAATCTGGCCTCAATTTTATCAAATTCCAAGTATATAAAAAGATAAAGGGATTTGAATTTTGAGGATCATGAACTGAGTTGCTTCAATTTAAGCTCAAAGTAACTCAATCTTCTTGCCTACATTGATAGGACTTCAGACAACCAAAAATCACAAAGAATGGTGAAGAATTGAGGGAGAATCGAAGAGAAGAAGTTTCATAAAAATCACCTTCGAGTTGATCTAATTCCACTTGATCTTGATTTGGATTTGATTGCTTTCTCTTCCTCTTGCTTGCAGAAGTCAATAGAGATGAAAAGGGAAGTGAACTTCTGGAGTTTGAACTTCCAAATAAAAGATGAAGTTCAAGCTCGATTTCAAGAGAAATCTTCAGAAAATCTATGGCAGTGAGGGTTTGAATTGGTCTAGCAAAGCTTGGGCAAGGTGTTGATGATGAATTTGAAGCCTTAAGCTTGATTAAATAGGCAATGTACTTGATATTTGCACCACTTGAAATTTTGCCAATTTTAGAAACCTTCTCGCATGGATGCATGGATAATGATTTGGACCTTAGAAATGATACAATCCACTTCCAATTAGTGTGCAAAGTGTATTGAATCCATCATGTGGAAGCATGCAAAATAATTTGATCATTTGAAATCCAATCTTGCCAAAACACTTCCCATAATGAAACCATGCGCAAGTCCCTCAATTTTGATCCAAATGAGATGATCTTGGATGTTTTAGAAAGGTGTGATCAAGGGGAAAAACTTTCATTATGACCATTTTTTCATTTGAATCTTGGATCATGATGAAGTTTGAGGTGGAAGTTTGGGGAATCACACATATTTAAAAAAATTCTAAGTCCCAAGTCAAATGTTCACTCCTTTCACCTTAAATAACATTTTCTATGGACTTCAAATGAGAAACGTTCCTTTATCAAAGTTATAGATATTTCAAACTTCTTCAATTTGGCATCAAATTTGACCTCATTTGGATTTGGCATGAAGGAGTTATACATTTTAGAAGTTGAGGAAAATCACTTGTTCAATGGTAATGGTCCAAAATGACCTATAATATTTCCTCTTGCAAAATGCATTTGTAATTTGAATTTTCACTTCCTTAAAACATAAAAGTGGAAGTAGACATCTTTAATTTGATCGTGAAATTTGAATGGCTTTCATATCATAAAAAATGAGCAAGTTATGACCTATAATATTTCACCATAAAAAAGGATTTTCCAAGCAAAACTAGCTATTGACCTCAACATGGAAGTTGTTTGGAATGTCATTTAGAGTAACGTGTCTCTTGGAATCATTTCATATGACAAAAATTGTAGGATATAGGGTCTAGAGAACCCTAGTTTTGACGAGTTGACTTTCTCTGGTCAACCACCATGAACCAACTTGCTAGCTTGATATTCTCTTGACTTTTGGGACTCATGGAGGATCATATTTTCATAAGATGATGTAATATGAAGTATCCTTTGAGATATTTGATCAATTGTTAAAGAAACTTGTTGAAGAAGTCACATAAGATACCCAGATGAATTAGGGTTTCCAAGGCAAACAAACTCCAAACTCTTGATGATTTCTTGATCAAAATAACATGTGAAGAACATGGGGATCCATATATGATACTTAGAGCCTATTTGAACCATTTCTTTATTGAGCTCCTTGCATTGAGGGTCTTAAACCCTAGATATGAACTTGATGGAGCATAGGTGAGCATACACACTACTTACAAAAGCAACAAACTATACATTGACATATTTTTGGTATTTTGGTTAGTAAATAAAGAAAAATAAAGTATGATACAATATAAAGTGCTTGGTGACCTCTCTCAGTGCAAACCCAATGAATGAAGGTAAAGAGTATGCCAAGGTGTGATCACAATGCCAATGCATATGATGAGATGGCATGAGGGATCTTAGGGTCAAAATTGGGGTCTTACAAGAGGTTGCCCCCCTTAGAATGTTTCCACATAAAACTATCAACTAGGGGCTGCCTCGGAATGATAACAACCGATATAGAAGCAACTACATCAAGGTGGCACTCAACAATAATATTTTGGATTCTCTAGGAAAAAATATCCAATAATTCGTAGAATTTTAACTGAAGCATATCATAAGCTTTAAGCGGAATATTAAGCAAATCAATCAAAGGAAATCCAAGCCAACTATCTTTCCAATAAGAGATGTTGTTCCCATTACCGATACACCACATTTAGTTCTATTTTTTAATGTCAATGTACCCTTTTATATCAAACCAAATAGAGGATTCTCTGTATTAATGAATACGATCTCCATCCATTAAGTAACATAATTTATACAAAACTTCCAATTGATCATTACTAGACATGAATTTCCAACAAATATGAAACATGATAGACTCATTAATATTCTACAGTTGCCTCAACTTTAGACCATCTCCTATATATAACTGAAAAACTTGTTTCCAAGAAACCGTATATATTTTACGATTCATAACATATCCATTCGACACGTAATTCTAAACTCAAGAATCCAACTTTTTGATAATATTCTTAGGCCATAAGTAAATATGAAAAGAATAAATGGGCATACCATGAATAATCAATTGAACCAATTAGACCATTCGTGTGATTGAAAGTGGAGATCCCTTCCAAGTTTCCAATTTGATTTTTATTCTATCACCGAACGCTTAAAAATGACTAGCTTTGGGCTTCCTCACAAAAATGGGGCAACCGAGATAATTAAATGGAATATCCTTATATTAAAACCAAGAAGAGTCGTCTACTAAATAGTACGATTATTAGAAATTGAACATGAATAAAATTTACTCATGGCATTATTGACTCTTTACTCTGAGGCATCACCGTAATCTTTGAAAATATGAAGCACACTATGAATATTTTTCTTGGAGCCCTTGAAAAATATCACAATCTCATCTACATAAAGAACATGAAATGGAATCACCACTCCTCGACAAAGAGATATCGAGCATAATCCCTCATTGTTGGCTAACATAGCCAGACATCTACTGAGAACCTCTTCTATAATGCAGAATATAAGCGGTGACACTGGATCACCTTGACAGACCCCACAAGTACAATTAAAAAAATAAACTGACTTCCAATTTACCAGAACCGATAACTTATCCAAATTTACAATCTCCAAAATCCAACTACATAAAGTATTGTTGAACCCAAACTAACGCAACACCTTATGAAAAAATTCCAAACCAGCGTATCAAATGCCTTTTGGATATCAATTTTTAAAACAATATTTCCAGGAAAACACTTATTATATAGGACATTTATAGCTTCAGGTGCAATAATAATGCAATTTGCAATATTCTTGTCAGGGATAAAACCCTGTTGATGAGGAGAAATAATTTTCATCGCAACAATAGTCAACCAATCCGCCAAGATTGTGTAATAACTTTAAATTAGAAATTGGCATGTGTTATCAGACGAAAATCTTCCGCTCTATTCGCCCCTGTAACTTTCTGAATCACGGCCAACAAATTCGTATCAAATTTTTAAATTTATTTATAAATATTATTATTTTTAATTAAAAAAGTACAATCAAAGTTATATCAACTTTAATAAACATACAAATATGGAATAAAATGAAAAATTAAAAATAATCAATAAAATTAAAGTAAACATACAAGTAAACGATCCAAACTCATAAAATTAAAGTTAAAATAATTAAGTTCAAGATGATAAAATACAAGTTATTCATATTTAAATGTTACTACAAACCGACAGTTAAATAAAGTGCAAAAAATATAAATAATATTTCATTACCTAGCATCTTAATCCTAATGATTAGTACCACCATCATATTTGAAAAAGACTCATCATATCATATGGGGAGTCTTCTATCCTCCTTATTTTCTAAAATAAATTGAGAATTTCTGTAACACCCATATATAATACATGTCTAGAATATATATCATACATAGTATAATTCTGGTATTGAAATATATAAGAGCCTACTGGCAATAATTTACATATATACATGCTCAAAATAAAACTACAAGCATGGAACAATACATATACAAAGGTGTCTAAAATAAAACTAAGAGCTGGATCATTCTCTAAATGATCTCAAAATAGATATCTACATAGCGGAAACACCGTCCAAAATATCGAGTAGTCAAGGATATCAAGTCATATTGTCCTTGCCCTTCACCTGCACAGAACTTCCTGAAAATAACAACAATCATGGGGTGAGATAATAATCCTAGTGGGTTCCCTATCTTATGGATCCACTCGGCTCTACAGGGTTTCTAATCGATTCCTAACTTAAGCCCAAAAAGGGGAAGAAGACTTAAGTAATGGGGAATTCTTTCAATGTATGGAAGCATGTCTCTTGAGTTCATCTAACTTAAACAATCACTAATCGGTAACCGTACCAAGGTATCTTTCCCCGGCCAATCCTACATATTGGATTATCGACACGGGTCAAAGATCCTTGTATCATAGTGTCGCATCCGCGAAAAACAACCGGCGGGCTGAAATAAAAACACAACACAGAGCCGCCACTGCGCGTTATTTATCCCATGATAGGGAAAGGAAACGCTCAGAGAAACCTGGAAAGGAAATGGTCTCGCGACCAAAGAGAAAGGGTAAGGGAGTCGGTTACGCAAGGGGAAGGTATTAGCACCCCTCACGTCCGTCGTACTCGACGGGATCCACGTTCTAAAATAAAGAATAGGTTGCTAAAACATCACACACACACACAGGGAACACAGGTGGGGTTAAGAGAAGGGAGCTCGATAGGACATCGCATCCTATGCCTACATATCTCGTCTGGAACGAGAATCAGAGCCACTGTAGTTCGGCTTACGCACGCCAAACAACACAAAACACACAAACAGATGGCAAACATGGAGCCCAACAGCCAATCATTGGACTTACGTCAGCATCCGAACCAAAACACACTCAAAAGGGCAAACGTGGAGCCCGACAGCCAATCACTGGACTTACGTCGGCATCCGAACCAAACACACAATTAGATAACAAGTAAACACACACAAAAAGAAAAAAAGGTGCCCGGAGAGACCTCGCACGGTCTCCTGCCTACATACCTCGTCTGGAACGAGGATCAGGGCGATGTAGTTCCCCTCAAGGGAAAGAAATCCTAGCCAGAAACCAAGGGAAGACACACTACCAGGGAGCTGGACTCGAGCCTAGTGTTGTCATGCATCATTACCCTACGTTGAGGTTTCTACCTACTTGCACAACTGCAAGCTAATCCTATCCAGGAAGAAAGCAAGCATACAAGCATACAGATCAAAACAAGCATTTCAAACAAATATTCACATAGCACACACTATAACCAATCAAGTGAGGCTCAAACAATGGGTTTGACTGCCGAAGCAAGTCATCTGTACATGGGTAGTATTCGCTCTTAACCTTGCCATTGCGAGGCTAAGGTGAAGCAGATGAAAGGTGAGTGAAGATTAGACTTCACAGCTCTTATCCCTAACCAGGGAGAGCTTCAGACAAAGGAGCGTGGGTCCAGAATGGAGGGACCCTTCTACGCTCAAAGACTCTGACTCGATTGTGCAACAGCACAGGATCTTGGGTTTGTGTCCCAATGCATCAACACACAGCCGTGCGAGCAGAGGGACGACTCACAGAATAGTGGGGGATAGATTGCATATCCCTTGGCTTCCACCAATTGCCTCATAGAGGACTTCACCTGCTTGGCACAAATGTAAACAACCACAAACATTGCCTCTTAAGGAGGACTTCAGACAATTGCCCGGCCAGGTAACAGGCCGGGTCTCCCAGACTACATGAAGAATAGAAGTCCTACCTCAAGTGGTTTAAAAACCAAGCAGCAGCAAGCAAGTTCGTAAAGAACTGTAAGCGACTAAATGTACCTGAAATCAATCAAGTATCATCAGTACTCAGACAAACAACAATAAACAGCAAATGTTAATCAGTCAGACTATACAGATTAAGCAACACAGATTAATGCACACAAGTGCAAGCTATAAGCTCAAGCTCAAGCTTCACAACCTACAAAACAAAGTCAAATTAGTTCAAAACATCCAACAATCTCAATTTAATTGACTTGAAGCATTCTCCTTGAGCATTATGCATTTCATCCTGAAAATCCACACCAAATGTGAGAAACTAGACCACTAGGCCAAGCCTAGGGTCCAAAAGGGAGAAAAAATTCTAAACAGCAAACAATTCTCAACCAAAACCAAATTAATGCAAATAGAAAGCAAATGCAATTGATCCCATACTCATATCATTCACCATATTCATTTCATGACCAAAACAAGTCAAACTAGGTCAAATGCAACACCAAATGTCCAAACAGAATGAATTCCATCAAAAGCATACCAAAATAATTCCAAAAATCCTCAAATAATTCACACCTAAACAGGACATATTCAGGGTATAGCATGTCAATTTTCAGCTCAATTGGACAAAAGGAACTAGGTCAATGAAAATCAAGAAATCCAGACACAATTATTTAAGCCAATTCAAGGTATCAACACATACATTCACTTCAAAAATTCATAACAGAGTGAGAACAATTAAGAAATGAATGGGACCAAAACAGTGATGTCCTACAATGTGTCTACAATCAGCACACCAAATTTCACATTCATCCAAAACCATATGAGAATTTCACACAAGATATACAAACATGTGTCACACAAGCTTGCACAATGAGCCAACAGAGAAGAAAAATATCAATCAAATTGAAAATGCCATAGAAAAATCCAGAAAAATTCACATAACATCTCAACATGTCAATAATCATCCATGCAAAATTTCAATCCATTCCAACAATCATAGGCCAGGCAAAAGAATTCAGAAAGTTGACCTAGCTAGGTGTGACACAAATTGTCACACCTAGATTCAAAAAATCATATCTCAAACATCAGATATCCAAAAATCAAAAACTTTATATGTAAATCACCATCAACATGTCCAGAATGAGCACAAAAACTTTCAGGAATTTCTTTAAATGTATGAGCATTTCATGATGAAAATGGCAACATATGTAAAAAATACACACAAGTCAAAGATCCCTAGGTCAAGTCAACATTTCACCAAGCACAACTTTTGTAACCATGCCTATAAAATTCTAGGGAAAAATTGGAATCCATCAAAAAAATCCTCACTATTTTTGGACTTGTAATTATTTTTTTATGAATTTTCTAAGATTAAATGAATTATGTAATAATTATTTAAGTGTTATATTTAATTAAATGGAAGCAGTGGCAATTTTGAAATTATGTTGAATATTGCCAAAACGGCGTCGTTTCAGACGCGGGAACGAAATGTTCCTATTGGCCAGGCTTGGAGGCAAACACGAATTCGAATTTGGCAAGCCAATGAACAGGATCCAGCAGCATAATTTTCCAGACTTTGCTTCATCTTCCTCGCGTTCATGTTCTTCACCATCCCAAACCGGTTTTGCTCATTTCTTCACCAAAATGCACAAACGGCATATGGTTGGAAAGGTCTAAGTGTGAGGATCATGGATATGTAACCTAATCAACCTAAATCTAACTACACAATCCGGATCGATCCAATTAGGTTTTCACATCAAAGCTTCTAATCGAAATATCTCTCTCTACAATCATCCATTCCAAAAACTAAACATATCACAACGATCTATGTTGAACACTCTATAAAACGCATATAACCATTCATCAAATCATGAGATTCGAATTTCATGTACCTTGAGGTGGCAGTGTTGGTTCGTGTGTTCTTTGCGCGTAAAAGTCCAAAACAGATGGAGTATGAGCTTTAGGATGTTGACTGGAGCTGTTAGGTTCTCTCGAAATTGCTTCTAGTAAGAGAATTTGCAAAATGCCATGGATGCACAAGATATGAACAGTCGAGATTGGTGATGATTTTGAAGTTGCTTTTCCAAAACAGTTGAGGAAGAAGATGAATGGAGATTGAATCAAAAAGAATTACACGATTTGGTAAAGAATTGGAAGAGTTTGATCCAATTTTGTTCTTGTGTGTTCTTGAGAATTTTGGAGAATTTGGAGGGAAAAGTGGTTACAATTTCTTGTGAAATGTGATTCTGATCAAAAGTTAGTTACAATTAGGATTATATACTTCCAACTAATCACCTCTTAATCATCCAATTAACAAAGTGACATGAGATTAGCAAAATTGCACTTTACTAAGCAAGGGCAAAATAGTCTTTTCACTATGGGGCCCATGACAGCTGTATGACAGCTCACACATTCTCTAAATATCAGTTATGATGTGTTGCAACTTGTCCCATGGTCATTGGTTGTGTAATTTTAATTTTCACTATGTCATGGCAAATGGTATAATTTTCAAGTGCAATTCACAAGTGACTTAACCAAATAATGAACCTCAACATGTTATGACCATTCAAACAATTTTCAAATTGCATTTGTGAGGTGTTGCAAAAATCCCCATTCCAAAATTCTCATTATTTCTCAAGTTGGACCATTTTGCCCCTGGATTTTTAACTGTGCACTTGAAAATTGACTTTTTGCATTGACCATTTTTGATGAATTCCAATTATGCACCATGAAAGTACATGTCAAATGGAGTTTGCACATAACAAGATCACTCAATTTGGACACTCCATGTGGAAGTTATGCCTCTCTGATTATGGGTCATTTTTGAAATTGAATGGACCATAACTTGCCAACCATCCATGGGAATTTCAAGTTCTTGGACTTTTTGGAAAGGTGAGACCAAGATCTACAACTTTCATGTTGAACAAATTTTCATTTGAAGCTTCCTTGGACATGTAATTTTGTGGTCAAAAACTTTCCATTTTTGGAAACTTCCATTACAAGTCACTTTCTATTTTTGGCAATTTCTTGTCTGACTTGATTTTCTCCATTCTTGAGCTTTGAAATGTCAAATAACACTTATTCCCCAACATGAATGAAGTGTATCCAACTCATTTCCACCTCCAAATCCATAAAATCATGCACAGTTGACCACAGTTGACTTTTTCAACTGATAGATGAATTTGGCAATGCATAGATCAATCTGAGCTCCAATCCTCTGATGAAATGGCCCAAGGGTGAAACCCTAGCCTCAATTAACTTAATAAAACCATAGAATGATCCCCATATCCATCATAGACCCCATCTCCTAGCCATGCCCTGATTGGCCCAATGCAACTGATTAGGGTTGACCAGTGGTCAAAACCCTAATCTCAAGGTACCTGATCAATCTTCTTGAATCTTCTGATGATAAACCATGATGATGATGATGTATCACTTCAACCAAGATGAAGACCAATCTCCTTGAGAATCACAAAACCCTAATCTGGACCTCCACATCCTCAGATGATTGATGACCAGTCCAATGAAACCCTAGCTTGCACATGACCTCCTATCTTCCGACCAAAACTTTAGAAGATGGCTTGCACAATGTAACCACATGATATGCAATATGCAATGCCTAATGACCTAAAAATGTTATGCAATATGATATGCTAGTCCCAAGAGAGGAGGGCAAATTTTGAGGTGTTACACATAGTTTGACTTTCTTGAGGATTTCATATTCTAAGTGATAATAACCCACTTCAAGAATCATCGCTCCCTATGGGACTCCAAACCCATTTCGAGCCTTTTCCTCATATGGGACTCTAAACCACTTTGAGGTCCACCATTTTATGGGACTCTAACCTATTTTGTTGATGCAAAGTATTGGTGCGTGTATCCCAATTCTTACTTTTCATAAGTATCGCAACTTGGGACATGCACAATAATGAGGCTATTTCCAAATACGTGACTAGATAAAATGCAACATGATTGTGTTCGACAGCCACAAGGTGATCATATTCACCCTAATATCATATCATAACTACACGTTCCATACAAGGAATATCATTCCTAAGTGTGCCAATTACTCGTCCATGATACACACCTAGGTACCATTTCGTACAAGCATCGTCGTCTAAGTTATTCATGTAATCTAAGTCATGGATCTAATCTTTTTAACCTAATCGGGCACTAGAATATATCATATGGTTCATCATGAATTTCACTCAATTCTTGTTGATTCAATGCATATGTATCATGGCATGTGTTTAGTAGTTGTTATAGTACATTAAGAATCATCCAAAAGAAAGATATGAAGCAAAAACACATAAGTCAATCGATTGGTTGGGGGAACCAATCGATTGGTTGGACTCTCTGCCCAATATTTTCACAAAATTTGAAATGAACCAATCGATTGTGGGGCTGGAACCAATCGATTGGTTGGAGGAAGAAAATTGGTTCTTCTTCAACAAATAGCTTAACTAATCAATTGTCTGACAAGGGAGTCATGAACCAATCGATTGGTCCATGTATTTTCCTCAAAAATCACCTTTATAACTTATCTTCTTACCAAATCCTTCATGTTCAGTCATTTCTAATATAAACCACACAAGGTACACAAGCAACCATGTAACATAGAATCATTAGACAACACATACACATCATGGTAATAACAACAACATTTTACAATATGAAGAACACAACAACCATGGAAAAACATGAGTGGTCCCTACTTTCATCAAAACTTTCATAATCAAAATAGAACATACAACAAAATACAATGAAACCTATGTCATTACTACAAAAACCTAATCTCTATTGTAAGAAAAGTTCTAACTACAAACCATCTTAGAGATGAAGATGTTGAGATATGTTGAAATGAGATGATGAATCCAAGCTTCCCCTACTTCTTCCTTCAAGTTCCTTCTTCTTCTCAAGCTTCCTTTCTTTTCCTAAGTTTCTTTTTTCCTCTTCTCAAATTTCTCTGTTACTGATATTTGGAAATGAAGAAAATGAGGTTTAGAACAATGGATTGGAAATATGTGATTGGAAATGAAGCAAGTGGTTAGAAACTTGTGGTCATAAAAGAGAGAGATTTATTTTGTGGTTGGAAAAAGTAAAAGGTTAATAAGAAAATAGCTCAAGTGGAAAGCTTGGTACATTTTCTCTACTAGAGCAATTGACCCATAATCAATGTTATCAAATTGTCCCTTCTTGTACCAATTTATAAAAGGCAAGTCTCAAAGAATATTAATTAAGTCAATCTGAGTTCACTAGTTACTCTATTTGTCCCAACTGACAACTTTCAGAGCATATAGGAACCCAGTTGATCTCAAATTATATGAGTTTAAGTATTTTAAGGAAACACGATGTATTACAACTTCATTCCTATAGTTTTGTGTGTATAAATTCAAATAAATATTAAGTATATGTCACATATCATAGAAATGTATGTTATTTACACATAAAACTATAGTAATGGAAAAGATAAAGGGAAAGATAAGTAGAAAGGATCTTAACCCCTTCTTGAGGCGATGGTTGTCACCTTCGACGTTCTTATTTACAAAAAAAAATTGTTTTATCCTTTGTTAAAATTATTTCCTACATTGAATTTCCTACAACAACCATTGCTCATTTTTCTCATTTAGTTATTGTTTTTGTTGTAACTGAGTGCTCAACATTTGCATTCTGGCTTACTTTAACTTTGTATCTAGAGTCATCTCCAAAACTCCACATGAAGAGAAGTAATTTCTCCTTCAAAAATTTGGTAGAAAAGATTGGGCGGCCTAAATGCAAAAATATTATTTTTCAAATTTCATTCCAAATAATTTATAAACTTTAGTAACACAATGGGTTATGTACAAGTCTCTAAGTTGATTGCATATCATAAACTACTTGATAAAAGTAAATAACAAAGTATGTTAACCTCTAATTTAAAATGACTTCAACTAATGTGTTAGTTACTTGTTAAAAAATTAACATAGTCTAACTGATACTAGACTTGGACAAATATCAAACACTTTATATAAAAAAAATTAAGAATTTAATCAAATAATATATGAGCATACAAGAAAATATCCCTCAAACACCAAAATAGGAACTAGGCAAGGTACTCACATGTCTGGTAAAGACAAAAAGATCATAAAGAATAAAGCTTCCCAAAAGGACGATAGAGTCACAAACATCAATGGCGTGCATATTAAGGGGTATTGCGATAGGAGAAAAAGTTGATGGTAAATCCATAGTTAGAACTCCTCTTGTTAAATCGAGGGATTTCAAATGCAAGAAGTAGAAGAAGGTTGGTGATCAAGCTCCTCTCTCTATGTCTGACCTCACCAGTGGTGGTTTAGGTCCGTTTGATAACAAAAAGGGTGCCATGGAAACTGAAAAAGGAATCCAGCTCTCCCCCAACTAAGGATAATACTGATTGTTCTCCAGATAATGCTCTCATCAACATTGTTACACTCAATATGGTTCTTCCTAATGTTGACCAAGGTAAGTTCATGGAACCTAATAACCCTAGTAAAGTTGTTGGTTATTCAGAATATAGACAAGTAAAGTAAGGTCAGATATGATATGTCTAGTGAGGTTGATAATATGAATCAAACAATTGAAAGCTTAAATAATTGTGATAATACACCAAGTGATAATTTTATAGAGAAGATTATGAGTGTTGTAACTGGCTCTAGTAAGTCCATGCATGAAACCCCCACTGATGTTGATGCTAATGTTAGTTGAATGTTACCAAAGAAGGTAGTAAATATTTTATTGTTAATGTCTATAATGAAAGAGATGTTATTATCAATATGGATGATGGTCGAGAAAAAAATGTATATGTGATTAAAAATGGGAGTGCCAATGAGGAAGAAAGTCAATATGTTGGTAAAAGTACCATTAGATATGATATTATTGATAATAGTAAAGATGATGATGTGTAAATAAGTCATGTCAATGAAATAGATGGTGTCATTGATAAAGATGGTGATGTGGAAGGAAGTCAGGATGTTAGCACTGATGTCAATAACATGCATGATGTCATTGAGAAATATGGTGATGTAGAAGTATGTAAGAATGTTAGTACTGATATCAATGACATGGATGGTGTCATTGAGAAGGATGATGAGACTGAAACTTTTTTAAGTTAATATGTCCTCAATAATGTTAGAAACAATACTAATGACATGGTAGATATGATTGAAGAAACGAAGTAAGTTAGTGAATATGTGAATAATGATTTTGATGACATAGTTCAACAAGATCCTACTGTAAGGAAAACACCCAAAAACATCAAGAAGGTTACTGAAGAGGAAAGTTCTTGTTATTAAGGAAAAAAGTAAGCAGATAGTGTTGTATGAAAATAAGAAGAAAAACTCTAGAAAAAAGAAGTCAATTGTAGAAACTAAAAATAATTATGAGAAAAAGGTTAGCAAGAGAACATCAATAAAGAAGAAAATGACTATTGCTAGCACTATGGATTAAAATGATAAAGAAAATGTTGATGGATTTTTGAATGATATTATAGATGAATATCTTTTTAGTTAAAACAAATGCAAAAAGGTGATTGGTGGGAAGAAGCTTCCCAAAGATATCCTCGATATTCCCTTGGAAAATGTCTATTTTCACTCTGCAAATAGCATGGCGAAGTGGAAGTTTGTCTTTCATAGAAGAATTAATCTTGAAACAGAATTGTCATATGAACCTAAAAAATGAAAGGATATTATGAAGTTTCTCAATGATGCTCAGGTTTTAAAAAATGTGTTGAATGTAGGACCATTTTATCAGAAACTGGTTAAAGAATTCATTATGAATTTACCCAAAGGATTTAATAATACTAGTAGTAGTGAGTATAAAAAGGTGCATGTAAGGAGTCACTAATTTGCCTTTTCCCTTGTAGTTATTAATGAATATCTGGGTAGAGGGAGATTAATTACAATTGGTCGCCTCCCATTCTTAAAAGTCATTGCAAGAGAGATCATGTGCAATGTTTATGAAGATCGACCTTCAAAAGGATTGTTGGTTTCCTATCATCTATGCGTAAAGTATGCAACTTTGTATAAGATATGTGTAGAAAAATGGTCTCCCTCCTCCCAAGGATCATGTATTACCCTAAGTCTTATTGAACTTCTATATCAAATTGGTACTAGGGTTACCTTGGATTTTGGGGAGTATGTCTTTGAGCAAGTGGTCAAACATGCTGAATTTTATGTTGTTAAACTTCTAATAGATTTCCCTCATTAATTTGTAGTGTTTTAAGTGTTAAAAAAATGAGCTTATCACTAGTGAAGATGAAGCTAGTGCTTCACCTGGGGTGTGGAAATTTAATTAAGGGTGTTCGTGGGCCAGTTTGGTTCAGTTTTGAGAGAATATGATATCCAAACTGATTAAAAATATATTTATTGGTTTGAATTGGATTTGTACATTTTTGTGATAAATTCCAAACCGAACCAAACTAAGAAACAATGGGTTGGGTTGATTGGATACATTAGAAATAAATGTGCAAAAATATTTTAAAAAATATCTGATATACATTAACTAATTTTCCATAATGATATTAAATCCTTAATTTTTGTGTCTCCATATAGATTGTGAATGTCACAAATGGAACTTCATTTTTTTCTTCTTGAAGTTGAATACTTTATACTAGTTTACATGATAATGATGATATAAATTATACATGATTATGGTTGGTTTGGGTAGACAGGATCGCATGTAGAATTTTGGAAATCAGTTGCCCAAACCAATTAACAGCGGGTTACGTTGGTTTGGTTTTATTTTTTCTCGAGATAGAAATATGCACAACCCAAACACCTTGTTTTGGTTTGGTTTGGATTTCGGTTTGTTTCGAATTTTTCCGAACCAATGAACACCCCTAACTTTAATTACAAATTTCTTGTTAGGAAACATGTCCCTGACATCTCTCATCCCAATGTTTCTATTATTGATGAGGTTGATCTAGTTGAAGATATGTCTGAAGTTGCTCCCTTATTTGGGATTGTGAGAAGTCACATTCTCAATACACTTATCCGTGAATCCAAAACTTTGCAAGAAATCATTTCCACATCCTCTGCTAGAAAGGAAGTGTGTGAAGGAATAATCAAGATGTTAAGCCCTTAAGCTACTGGTGCCTCCTCGTCTCACGCTACTGTTTCAAATGTTGAGAAAGATATTGTTCTAATGAATTAAAATGAAGGTGTGTCAAGTGCATGAGAGGAATATGATGGTTAAGATGCATAATAAACTACTTTAGATAATGGATTTATACCCTGTTGATAAGTGGTTATTACCGCGTATTTTTAGCTAATTTTATTTTGTATTTTTATCATTTCATTCTTCTTTTATGCATTTTTGTGTGTTTTTGCTAATTTCAGTTAATAAGGAAATATCGGGCAAGATTGAAGTGTAAAGATAGGAAATCACGTGTTTGCAGGTCATCCTAGTATAAAAGACTTGTGGCTAACACGACCTGGCCATGTCAGCTGTCACAAGCCGTTTAGTCCCTTGAAGTTCCCCCAATAATAAATTCCTGAGAAGAAAACGGGTTCTCCATGTTGTCTGACACTACCGTGTTCCTCAACATGACCCCTCGTGTTAGACAACACTACTTGTGTCAAGCCTAGCTTCTATTGTGTTTGTTGGCATTCCGTAACATTTTCCTGACTTCTGGACTTCTAAACTACCTCTTTTCATTAATAAATGAACATTTATGTTAGTGCTCAAAATAATGAAGTGTTAATTGCTATATTCATGTATAAATAGTGGTCATTTGTTGAGATTTAAGGGGGGACGCCTAAGGGTGACACTTAGGAGACTCTTGGCTCTATAGCTTATTTCGGTTTCAGCTTTTGTTCTAAGCTTTCACCTTGTAATTTATTTGCAATGTATATTGTATTCTTTGGATTTCTTTAATTTATTCAAGCATATGTTTTCATTCAGGTTCTTTATTTTGCATTGTTATTGCTTTTATGTCTTTAATTTGTTTATTTTTGATCAAACTCGCCATGAATGACTAGTTTCCTAGGGACAATGTGTAACACCCCGATTAAAATAAGAGAATTATTTAATTGAGTTAATATTATTTTATTAATTTAATTAAATAATGTTGAATTATTGGATTATTATTATTATTATAGATATTATTTATTTTAATAATAATTAAATAAATAAAATAATTGGAATATGAAGAGTGGAAGGGTAAAAGTGGAAATTGGATAAAAGAGGCCAAAGTGAGAATTCAGTTTTTTCACGTGTTTTGTCTCAGAGTCAGAGAAAGGGGAAAAGCGCTGAAGAGAAGGAGAAGGAAGAGGAGGAGGCCAAAGATTGCTCAGAGCTTCCTTCAATCCAAAGAGGTAAGGGGTCTGAACCTTATTAAACAATAATATGCTGAAAATGGTGAAATATTGGATGAACGAAATTAGGATTTTAATCGAAGTAATTCGTAGAAATTATATGCAATGATGTTAGGAATTGTGAAATCGAATAGGGGACTATTGTATTAGATGATATGAGTGATTTTGTGTGAAATTTGGACTGTGGAGGGATGAATTTGGATAGATCTCGTAGCAGATGGAGCCATTGCAGATCTGGAAATCTGGTTTCTGGTCATACGCGTATGGCACTAGGCAATACGCGTATGAGATGGCCTGGTACGCGTATGGCACTAGGCAATACGCGTATGAGATGGCTGGTACGCGTATGGCGCTAGGCAATACGCGTATGGATGAGGAAGATGGAATTTTGAACGTGAAATGGTCTCTGGTGGTACGCGTATGGGGAAGTGATACGCGTAGCATACGCGTATGGGAATGGTCAATACGCGTATGGATTTGGTCAGGCGTGGGCAATACGCGTATGAGCATAGGCAATACGCGTATGGGCAGACTTGTGGTCTTTCCTGGCTGTTGTTGTGCAGTTTTTGGTTTTTTTGGCGGAGCGAGGTAACTTAGCTGATGCATAGTATACGAGGGATCATTTCCCGTTGCTTTGAGTGGTATAGATATTAGTAGAGTGTGATAATACTGTGTTTTATTATGTGGCATGATGTGATATGCTTTTATGATAGAATGTGTTAATGATGATGATAACATAACTATATGATGCTGTTGTTGCTATGTTGATTATGATGCATGCTTGGTGTGCATGCATTCATGAAAGGCCGATGCCTAGTGATGAACGGACTGAGTTCCAATGATGTTGTTGACTCCGGGCTTGTTGAGAGGCTTGGTTCCTTACGGGGAACTCGGATTCTATGGTGATGAATCTGGGAGTGGTGATCCTGTAGTTGGTCACAAAATGGGTATACCGAGTCGTGTTGAGTCATGCATGGGTGTGTGCATTGCATTGATATGTTGTTTTGTTGATGTTCATGAGTATGTTGATTATGATGATTATGATGAGCTGTGTTGGTATATGTGAAATATATTTATGTTTATATTTCTGTCGTTATATTATTATTTAATAATGTAAATCTCACCCCTTCTGCATGTGTTTATGTTCATCTATGATGAGCAATGTGCAGATAAAGTGGAGTAGATATTGTTGAGGTTCCAGGAATAAGTGTAGAGTTATTCTACAGAGTCGAGTCAAATGCTCTGGTCATGTGACACCGGGATTATGGGATTCGATAGATAATATATTATTATTTACATTGTTTATGATGACTAATGTTGAGATGTTTTGTTGAAATAATGTTGAAACATTATTATGAATTGTTATATGATGAATTATAATATTTGTGTTGTTGTCCGCTGCGAAGTTTTAAATATTGAATAATATAGGTTATGTTGAAATGAAATGAGTGTTATGTTGTAAGGAATGTAAACTCTTCTACATGTTGTACTCTGATATTATAATTAAATTTGTCGTTCGGGTAGAAGGGTGTTACATTAGTGGTATCAGAGCATGGTCAGTCCAGTCGAGTCATAATGTGAGGTTTTCCCTGTTGGTCGATTAGTGTAAATGACACTGTCGATATTTAACGGTTGTGGTTGTGTTGTGCAGAGTATGGCTGGAGAAAATGACCGTGCGATTGCTGAGGCTTTGACGGCTATGGCGCAGGCTATGCAGGCGCAGCAGAATCCGTCGGTCGACGAGTTTAGGAATTTGGGAAGGTTTCTGAAGAATAACCCTCCTACATTCAAAGGGCGCTATGATCCAGATGGTGCTCAGATTTGGCTGAAGGAAATTGAGAAGATTTTCCGGGTGATGACGTGTACTGAAGCACAGAAGGTGCAGTTTGGTACGCATATGCTATCTGAAGAGGCTGAAAACTGGTGGGATAACACTCGCCAGAGAATTGCAGTACCAGGTGCTGAGATGACTTGGGAAAGGTTCAAGACGGCCTTTCTGGAGAAATATTTTCCTGCTGATGTGCGATGTAAGAAGGAGATGGAATTTCTAGAACTGAAGCAGGGTAACATGTCTGTTGCTGATTACGCTTCAAAGTTTGAAGAGCTGGTGCAGTATTGTCCTCATTATAATAATGCTGATGCTGAGGAATCCAAGTGTGTCAAGTTTGAGAATGGGTTGCGTCCCGAGATCAAACAAGGCATTGGTTATCAGGAGATTCGTAGATTTCCTACACTGGTTAATAAGTGCAGGATATTTGATGAAGATAGCAAGGCTAGAACTGCTCATTACAAGAGTCTTAGTGAGAAGAAGAATAAGGATCGTGGTAGTCCTTATGCATCTCCGAATGGTAAAGGTAAGCACAAAGTGGTAGATGAGAAGAAGCCAAGTGGGGGAGGATCTCCCATAGCTGGTAAATGTTTCAAGTGTGGCGAGCCAGGCCACCGTGCTGATAGCTGTACCAAGAAAGTGCTGAGATGTTTCCGATGCGGTCAGGCTGGTCATAGAGTTACGGAATGTAAGGATGCTGGTCCGACATGTTTTAATTGTGGCGAGAAAGGCCATATCAGTTCGCAGTGCTCGAAACCGAAGAAGGCGGCTACTGCAGCTCATACTACTGGTAGGGTGTTTGCTCTGAATGGGACTGAAGCTCCTAAAGAAGATAATCTGATTAAAGGTACTTGCTTGATTAATAATGTTGAATTGCTTGCTATTGTTGACACTGGTGCTACTCATTCGTTTATTTCGTATGAGTGTGCGACCAGGATTGGTGTGATTATGTCGTCCCTAGGCGGAAGCATGGTGATAGATACTCCTGCTAATGGTTCGGTGAAAACTTCTGTTGTCTGTCGAGGTTGTCATTTGACGATCTTTGAGAGAGAGTTCGTGGTTGATTGGTGTGCTTGCCCTTGCACCAAATTGATATTATTCTGGGAATGAATTGGCTAGAATTCTATGGCGTGTTTATCAACTGCTATAGGAAGACGGTGCGATTTTCTGAAGTTGGTGAGAATGATGAGGCAAGATTTCTATCTGCTAGGCAGGTGGGGGAATTTGTGAAAGATGAAGCTCAGATATTCGCTTTATTTGCGTCTCTGCAAGCGGATAAGAAAGTGGTGAGTGTAGAATTGCCTGTTGTCTGTGAATTTCAGGATGTGTTTCCGGAGGATGTAAGTGAATTACCTCCAGAACGTGAAGTCGAATTTGCCATTGACTTAGTACCAGGTACGAGTCCAGTGTCGATGTCTCCTTATAGAATGTCGGCAACTGAATTAGTTGAATTGAAGAAGCAACTTGAAGAATTGCTTGAGAAGAAGTTTGTGCGTCCAAGTGTTTCTCCTTGGGGTGCACCAGTATTGTTAGTGAAGAAGAAAGAAGGTACGATGAGGTTGTGTGTCGATTATCGGCAGTTGAATAAGGTGACTATCAAGAATCGGTATCCATTGCCGAGGATTGATGATTTGATGGACCAGTTGGTTGGAGCTCATGTTTTCAGTAAGATTGATTTGCGGTCGGGTTATCATCAGATCCGAGTGAAGTCAGATGATATTGCGAAGACTGCTTTCCGTACGAGGTATGGTCATTATGAATACACTGTGATGCCGTTCGGTGTGTCTAATGCTCCAGGTGTGTTTATGGAATATATGAATCGTATATTTCATCCGTACCTTGATAATTTTGTTGTGGTGTTCATAGATGATATATTGATATATTCTAAGACGGAAGAAGAGCATGCAGGACATCTGAGAATTGTTTTGCAGGTGTTAAGAGAAAAGAAATTATATGCAAAGTTATCTAAATGTGAGTTCTGGTTGAAGGAAGTGAGTTTCCTTGGCCATGTGATTTCGAGTGGTGGAATTTCTGTTGATCCTGCTAAAGTGGATGCTGTATTACAGTGGGAGACTCCGAAGTCTGCTACTGAGATACGCAGTTTTCTGGGGTTAGCTGGTTATTATCGCAGATTTATTGAGGGCTTCTCTAAGTTGGCATTGCCGTTGACGCAGTTGACTAAGAAGGGTCAAGTGTATGTGTGGGATGCAGCTTGTGAAGCGAGTTTTGTTGAGTTGAAGAGTCGGTTGACCAGTGCTCCAGTGTTGATCTTGCCTAATCCTGGTGAGTCCTTCGTTGTTTATTGTGATGCTTCTTTGATGGGTCTTGGTGGTGTTTTGATGCAGAATGGTAAAGTTGTAGCTTATGCTTCTAGACAGTTGAAAGTTCATGAGAGGAATTATCCTACGCATGATCTAGAACTTGCAGCTGTTGTATTTGTGTTGAAAATGTGGAGGCATTATCTGTATGGTTCCAGATTCGAAGTGTTCAGTGATCACAAGAGTCTGAAGTATCTGTTTGATCAGAAAGAGTTAAATATGAGGCAGAGAAGGTGGTTAGAATTACTGAAGGATTTTGACTTTGAATTGAGTTATCATCCCGGTAAGGCTAATGTAGTTGCAATGATGAGTAGGAATTGTGAAATGTCTATGATAGGTTCGGACTTGAGTAATTAGATGATATGAGTGATTTTGTGTGAAGTTTGGACTGTGGAGGGTGAATTTGGGTAGATCTCGTAGCAGATGGAGCCATTGCAGATCTGGAAATCTGGTTTCTGGTCATACGCGTATGGCACTAGGCAATACGCGTATGAGATGGCCTGGTACGCGTATGGCACTAGGCAATACGCGTATGAGATGGCTGGTACGCGTATGGCGCTAGGCAATACGCGTATGGATGAGGAAGATGGAATTTTGAACGTGAAATGGTCTCTGGTGGTACGCGTATGGGGAAGTGATACGCGTAGCATACGCGTATGGGAATGGGTCAATACGCGTATGGATTTGGTCAGGCGTGGGCAATACGCGTATGAGCATAGGCAATACGCGTATGGGCAGACTTGTGGTCTTTCCTGGCTGTTGTTGTGCAGTTTTTGGTTTTTTTTGGCGGAGCGAGGTAACTTAGCTGATGCATAGTATACGAGGGATCATTTCCCGTTGCTTTGAGTGGTATAGATATTAGTAGAGTGTGATAATACTGTGTTTTATTATGTGGCATGATGTGATATGCTTTTATGATAGAATGTGTTAATGATGATGATAACATAACTATATGATGCTGTAGTTGCTATGTTGATTATGATGCATGCTTGGTGTGCATGCATTCATGAAAGGCCGATGCCTAGTGATGAACGGACTGAGTTCCAATGATGTTGTTGACTCCGGGCTTGTTGAGAGGCTTGGTTCCTTACGGGGAACTCGGATTCTATGGTGATGAATCTGGGAGTGGTGATCCTGTAGTTGGTCACAAAATGGGTATACCGAGTCGTGTTGAGTCATGCATGGGTGTGTGCATTGCATTGATATGTTGTTTTGTTGATGTTCATGAGTATGTTGATTATGATGATTATGATGAGCTGTGTTGGTATATGTGAAATATATTTATGTTTATATTTCTGTCGTTATATTATTATTTAATAATGTAAATCTCACCCCTTCTGCATGTGTTTATGTTCATCTATGATGAGCAATGTGCAGATAAAGTGGAGTAGATATTGTTGAGGTTCCAGGAATAAGTGTAGAGTTATTCTACAGAGTCGAGTCAAATGCTCTGGTCATGTGACACCGGGATTATGGGATTCGATAGATAATATATTATTATTTACATTGTTTATGATGACTAATGTTGAGATGTTTTGTTGAAATAATGTTGAAACATTATTATGAATTGTTATATGATGAATTATAATATTTGTGTTGTTGTCCGCTGCGAAGTTTTAAATATTGAATAATATGGTTATGTTGAAATGAAATGAGTGTTATGTTGTAAGGAATGTAAACTCTTCTACATGTTGTACTCTGATATTATAATTAATTTTGTCGTTCGGGTAGAAGGGTGTTACATTAGTGGTATCAGAGCATGGTCAGTCCAGTCGAGTCATAATGTGAGGTTTTCCCTGTTGGTCGATTAGTGTAAATGACACTGTCGATATTTAACGGTTGTGGTTGTGTTGTGCAGAGTATGGCTGGAGAAAATGACCGTGCGATTGCTGAGGCTTTGACGGCTATGGCGCAGGCTATGCAGGCGCAGCAGAATCCGTCGGTCGACGAGTTTAGGAATTTGGGAAGGTTTCTGAAGAATAACCCTCCTACATTCAAAGGGCGCTATGATCCAGATGGTGCTCAGATTTGGCTGAAGGAAATTGAGAAGATTTTCCGGGTGATGACGTGTACTGAAGCACAGAAGGTGCAGTTTGGTACGCATATGCTATCTGAAGAGGCTGAAAACTGGTGGGATAACACTCGCCAGAGAATTGCAGTACCAGGTGCTGAGATGACTTGGGAAAGGTTCAAGACGGCCTTTCGGGAGAAATATTTTCCTGCTGATGTGCGATGTAAGAAGGAGATGGAATTTCTAGAACTGAAGCAGGGTAACATGTCTGTTGCTGATTACGCTTCAAAGTTTGAAGAGCTGGTGCAGTATTGTCCTCATTATAATAATGCTGATGCTGAGGAATCCAAGTGTGTCAAGTTTGAGAATGGGTTGCGTCCCGAGATCAAACAAGGCATTGGTTATCAGGAGATTCGTAGATTTCCTACACTGGTTAATAAGTGCAGGATATTTGATGAAGATAGCAAGGCTAGAACTGCTCATTACAAGAGTCTTAGTGAGAAGAAGAATAAGGATCGTGGTAGTCCTTATGCATCTCCGAATGGTAAAGGTAAGCACAAAGTGGTAGATGAGAAGAAGCCAAGTGGGGGAGGATCTCCCATAGCTGGTAAATGTTTCAAGTGTGGCGAGCCAGGCCACCGTGCTGATAGCTGTACCAAGAAAGTGCTGAGATGTTTCCGATGCGGTCAGGCTGGTCATAGAGTTACGGAATGTAAGGATGCTGGTCCGACATGTTTTAATTGTGGCGAGAAAGGCCATATCAGTTCGCAGTGCTCGAAACCGAAGAAGGCGGCTACTGCAGCTCATACTACTGGTAGGGTGTTTGCTCTGAATGGGACTGAAGCTCCTAAAGAAGATAATCTGATTAAAGGTACTTGCTTGATTAATAATGTTGAATTGCTTGCTATTGTTGACACTGGTGCTACTCATTCGTTTATTTCGTATGAGTGTGCGACCAGGATTGGTGTGATTATGTCGTCCCTAGGCGGAAGCATGGTGATAGATACTCCTGCTAATGGTTCGGTGAAAACTTCTGTTGTCTGTCGAGGTTGTCATTTGACGATCTTTGAGAGAGAGTTCGTGGTTGATTTGGTGTGCTTGCCCTTGCACCAAATTGATATTATTCTGGGAATGAATTGGCTAGAATTCTATGGCGTGTTTATCAACTGCTATAGGAAGACGGTGCGATTTTCTGAAGTTGGTGAGAATGATGAGGCAAGATTTCTATCTGCTAGGCAGGTGGGGGAATTTGTGAAAGATGAAGCTCAGATATTCGCTTTATTTGCGTCTCTGCAAGCGGATAAGAAAGTGGTGAGTGTAGAATTGCCTGTTGTCTGTGAATTTCAGGATGTGTTTCCGGAGGATGTAAGTGAATTACCTCCAGAACGTGAAGTCGAATTTGCCATTGACTTAGTACCAGGTACGAGTCCAGTGTCGATGTCTCCTTATAGAATGTCGGCAACTGAATTAGTTGAATTGAAGAAGCAACTTGAAGAATTGCTTGAGAAGAAGTTTGTGCGTCCAAGTGTTTCTCCTTGGGGTGCACCAGTATTGTTAGTGAAGAAGAAAGAAGGTACGATGAGGTTGTGTGTCGATTATCGGCAGTTGAATAAGGTGACTATCAAGAATCGGTATCCATTGCCGAGGATTGATGATTTGATGGACCAGTTGGTTGGAGCTCATGTTTTCAGTAAGATTGATTTGCGGTCGGGTTATCATCAGATCCGAGTGAAGTCAGATGATATTGCGAAGACTGCTTTCCGTACGAGGTATGGTCATTATGAATACACTGTGATGCCGTTCGGTGTGTCTAATGCTCCAGGTGTGTTTATGGAATATATGAATCGTATATTTCATCCGTACCTTGATAATTTTGTTGTGGTGTTCATAGATGATATATTGATATATTCTAAGACGGAAGAAGAGCATGCAGGACATCTGAGAATTGTTTTGCAGGTGTTAAGAGAAAAGAAATTATATGCAAAGTTATCTAAATGTGAGTTCTGGTTGAAGGAAGTGAGTTTCCTTGGCCATGTGATTTCGAGTGGTGGAATTTCTGTTGATCCTGCTAAAGTGGATGCTGTATTACAGTGGGAGACTCCGAAGTCTGCTACTGAGATACGCAGTTTTCTGGGGTTAGCTGGTTATTATCGCAGATTTATTGAGGGCTTCTCTAAGTTGGCATTGCCGTTGACGCAGTTGACTAAGAAGGGTCAAGTGTATGTGTGGGATGCAGCTTGTGAAGCGAGTTTTGTTGAGTTGAAGAGTCGGTTGACCAGTGCTCCAGTGTTGATCTTGCCTAATCCTGGTGAGTCCTTCGTTGTTTATTGTGATGCTTCTTTGATGGGTCTTGGTGGTGTTTTGATGCAGAATGGTAAAGTTGTAGCTTATGCTTCTAGACAGTTGAAAGTTCATGAGAGGAATTATCCTACGCATGATCTAGAACTTGCAGCTGTTGTATTTGTGTTGAAAATGTGGAGGCATTATCTGTATGGTTCCAGATTCGAAGTGTTCAGTGATCACAAGAGTCTGAAGTATCTGTTTGATCAGAAAGAGTTAAATATGAGGCAGAGAAGGTGGTTAGAATTACTGAAGGATTTTGACTTTGAATTGAGTTATCATCCCGGTAAGGCTAATGTAGTTGCAGATGCGTTGAGTAGGAAGTCTCTACATATGTCTATGATGATGGTTCGGGAACTTGAGTTAATTGAACAGTTCCGTGATATGAGTTTGGGTTGTGAAGTTTCCGCTGATAGTGTGAAGTTGGGTATGCTGAAGTTGACTAGTGGAATTCTGGAAGATATTCGGAATGGTCAGCAAGTTGATGTCGCTCTAGTTGATCATATTACTATGGTTAACCAGGGTAATGGTGGTAATTTTGAGATTGATGAGAATGACATCCTGCGATTTAAAGGTAGAGTTTGTGTTCCTGAGGTGTCTGAATTGAAAAAGAGTATTCTTGAAGAGGGCCATAGGAGTGGATTGAGTATCCATCCAGGTGCAACTAAAATGTATCAAGATTTGAAGAAGTTGTTTTGGTGGGCTGGTATGAAAAGAGATGTTGCTAAGTTTGTGTATGCCTGTTTGACTTGTCAGAAGTCAAAGATTGAACATCAGAAACCGGCAGGTATGATGCAACCTTTGAAGATTCCTGAATGGAAGTGGGATAGCATATCCATGGATTTTGTGACGGGATTGCCGAGGACAGTGAAAGGTAATGATTCTATTTGGGTGATTGTGGATCGATTGACTAAGTCGGCGCATTTCTTGCCGATGAAGATTAATCACTCTTTAGAGAAGTTGGCAGAGTTGTATATTGAGGAGATAGTGAGGCTGCATGGTATTCCATCCAGTATTGTGTCTGATAGAGATCCCAGATTTACTTCTAGACTTTGGGAAAGTTTACAGAAAGCATTGGGAACTAAGTTGAGGTTGAGTTCAGCTTATCATCCTCAGACTGATGGTCAGACCGAAAGAACTATCCAATCCTTGGAGGATTTGTTGAGAGCTTGTGTGTTGGAGCAGAGTGGTTCTTGGGATAGTTATTTGCCGTTGGTGGAGTTTACTTATAATAATAGTTTTCATGCTAGTATCGGTATGGCTCCATATGAAGCATTGTATGGTAGGAGGTGTAGAACTCCATTGTGTTGGTATGAATCAGGTGAGAGTGTTGTACTCGGACCTGAGATTGTGCAGCAGACGACTGAAAAGGTTAAGATGATTCAGGAGAAAATGAAGATTTCTCAGAGTCGTCAGAAGAGTTATCATGATAAGAGGAGAAAGGCACTTGAGTTCCAAGAGGGAGATCATGTGTTCTTGAGAGTTACTCCGACGACAGGTGTGGGTAGAGCTTTAAAGTCCAAAAAGCTTACTCCGAGGTTTGTGGGTCCGTATCAGATTTTGAAGAGGGTTGGGGAAGTGGCATATCGGATAGCTTTACCGCCGTCGCTTTCTAATCTGCATGATGTGTTTCATGTATCTCAGTTGAGAAAATATATTGCGGATCCTTCGCACGTTGTCCAGTTGGATGATATCCAGGTGAGGGATAATTTGACCGTTGAGGTGTTGCCAATTCGGATAGATGACCGAGAAGAGAAGACCCTGAGAGGTAAGAAGATTGCTCTAGTGAAAGTTGTTTGGGGAGGTCCAGCTGGGGAGAGCTTGACTTGGGAGCGTGAAGATCAGATGAAGGAGTCGTATCCGGCTCTATTTGCTTGAGGTATGTTTTCGAGGACGAAAACTCTTTTAGTGGGGGAGAGTTGTAACACCCCGATTAAAATAAGAGAATTATTTAATTGAGTTAATATTATTTTATTAATTTAATTAAATAATGTTGAATTATTGGATTATTATTATTATTATAGATATTATTTATTTTAATAATAATTAAATAAATAAAATAATTGGAATATGAAGAGTGGAAGGGTAAAAGTGGAAATTGGATAAAAGAGGCCAAAGTGAGAATTCAGTTTTTTCACGTGTTTTGTCTCAGAGTCAGAGAAAGGGGAAAAGCGCTGAAGAGAAGGAGAAGGAAGAGGAGGAGGCCAAAGATTGCTCAGAGCTTCCTTCAATCCAAAGAGGTAAGGGGTCTGAACCTTATTAAACAATAATATGCTGAAAATGGTGAAATATTGGATGAACGAAATTAGGATTTTAATCGAAGTAATTCGTAGAAATTATATGCAATGATGTTAGGAATTGTGAAATCGAATAGGGGACTATTGTATTAGATGATATGAGTGATTTTGTGTGAAATTTGGACTGTGGAGGGATGAATTTGGATAGATCTCGTAGCAGATGGAGCCATTGCAGATCTGGAAATCTGGTTTCTGGTCATACGCGTATGGCACTAGGCAATACGCGTATGAGATGGCCTGGTACGCGTATGGCACTAGGCAATACGCGTATGAGATGGCTGGTACGCGTATGGCGCTAGGCAATACGCGTATGGATGAGGAAGATGGAATTTTGAACGTGAAATGGTCTCTGGTGGTACGCGTATGGGGAAGTGATACGCGTAGCATACGCGTATGGGAATGGTCAATACGCGTATGGATTTGGTCAGGCGTGGGCAATACGCGTATGAGCATAGGCAATACGCGTATGGGCAGACTTGTGGTCTTTCCTGGCTGTTGTTGTGCAGTTTTTGGTTTTTTGGCGGAGCGAGGTAACTTAGCTGATGCATAGTATACGAGGGATCATTTCCCGTTGCTTTGAGTGGTATAGATATTAGTAGAGTGTGATAATACTGTGTTTTATTATGTGGCATGATGTGATATGCTTTTATGATAGAATGTGTTAATGATGATGATAACATGACTATATGATGCTGTTGTTGCTATGTTGATTATGATGCATGCTTGGTGTGCATGCATTCATGAAAGGCCGATGCCTAGTGATGAACGGACTGAGTTCCAATGATGTTGTTGACTCCGGGCTTGTTGAGAGGCTTGGTTCCTTACGGGGAACTCGGATTCTATGGTGATGAATCTGGGAGTGGTGATCCTGTAGTTGGTCACAAAATGGGTATACCGAGTCGTGTTGAGTCATGCATGGGTGTGTGCATTGCATTGATATGTTGTTTTGTTGATGTTCATGAGTATGTTGATTATGATGATTATGATGAGCTGTGTTGGTATATGTGAAATATATTTATGTTTATATTTCTGTCGTTATATTATTATTTAATAATGTAAATCTCACCCCTTCTGCATGTGTTTATGTTCATCTATGATGAGCAATGTGCAGATAAAGTGGAGTAGATATTGTTGAGGTTCCAGGAATAAGTGTAGAGTTATTCTACAGAGTCGAGTCAAATGCTCTGGTCATGTGACACCGGGATTATGGGATTCGATAGATAATATATTATTATTTACGTTGTTTATGATGACTAATGTTGAGATGTTTTGTTGAAATAATGTTGAAACATTATTATGAATTGTTATATGATGAATTATAATATTTGTGTTGTTGTCCGCTGCGAAGTTTTAAATATTGAATAATATAGGTTATGTTGAAATGAAATGAGTGTTATGTTGTAAGGAATGTAAACTCTTCTACATGTTGTACTCTGATATTATAATTAAATTTGTCGTTCGGGTAGAAGGGTGTTACACAATGGGTCGTAAGATCTATTTCATTCTAAACCCCATTGAACTATTTGTTTATGAATCATGAGAAAATAAGAGATTAAAATTTATTTTAGAATCCAAAAACTTAAATATATTTGTGTCGGCTAGCGAAAGCAGAGGCAACCTAGATACCAATCATGTATCGAAAGGTACTGATTCGACATCAAACTGATGATTGCTAAAAAACCATTTTCGAGACGTAAGTGATAAGGTGTCACGTTCTCGATTGAGAAAGCCAATTAGTTGTTTCAGAAACACATCTAGATACGCATGCCACGAAAGTGGGCGTAGGGCGTTTTTATCTACTTTTCTATATCTTGCTCTATTTTCAAAAAATTGAAATCGGATAGTTAATTAGGTAATTTGGGATAGATATCATGTACCCCATGTCCTTCTTTATTTTATTGTATTAATTTAGATTCACTTGCATCGAATCACCAAAATCGTGATTACCTTAGCTTAACACCACTAAGATAAAATTAAGTACTCATAAACATATATCCATGTGGGTTCGATCTTATTATATTACTTCACATTGTCGTGCATTTATGGCCCTTTACCTACCTCTGTTATTTTGTTTTTTTGTTCTGCTAGTTTGTTGGTTTGCGTAAGGATGTTATGTTCTTCCTCGTTTGATTGTTTTACGGTGCCTCTTGTTCTTTTGACTATGTTCTATGGATTTTGTCTCTTTTGAGGAAAATAAGACGGGAATAATATGATTCTAAGTTTTGTGGTGTGTGGATTATTTTTTTGTTGTGTGAATGTTGCTATCTATGATTAGTTTTATCATCATATATGTGCTTTGATTGATCAGTTTTTATATCTGTTGTATAACCTGATCCAGAAGGTGTATGCTAATCTTTGCAGTGTTGATTTGCCTAAAAACTAGTTTAAGGGGGAGTTTGTTATTACACGATGATTGACTAATTTTTGTAGGCAAGTTGTTAATAAATATGTCTTGACATGTTGTGAGACATCTTGTCTCTATTTGACTCTGACGCGCGTTCTTTGTATGATCTGAATCACTTTAGAATTTATTCAAGATTTGTTTCGATTTTAATTCTTCTAGACGTCTATAAAGATTGTGTTTAGAATAAGTATTCTAAATAAAATCAATTTGAAAAATATTTTATTAAATTGTATACTTGAAAAATATTTTGATTGGATATGATTTAATTAAAAATATTTGGATTTGGTTTTATATGAAGAAGATTTGATTCACTGGTTTCGCATTCAACTTGTTTTTTTATCAAACCCTGGTGGGCTTTTCTGATGGATCATATTTACTATTTAAGGAGATGGTTCTCCTTGCTTGAAGACCATCCATTTCTGAAGACTTGTTTGAGCGTTGTAATTTTGTCTAAGTAGAGTCTTGTGTTTTTTTTTTGTGTAATACTTTATCTTGATAGTCTTTCTTATTTTAGAAGGATGGAGTATTATGTCGGTAATTGTGATTTGAATCAGTTATATATAATTGTTTTACTACAAACACTTGGGAGTGTGTTTAAGTGAAAATGAGGGAATCTCATATTCTAGGGGAACCTTAGTTGAAATTTGCGGATAGTATTATAAAATAACATTGAATTGGGAGACCTCGGATGAGACCGTCGTGTACTCCCAATGAAAATAAATTCACTAATTCAAATAGTCAATCATTTGTGGTATTTAATTTGTTTATTTGTTCTTCTCTCCTTTCAAATCATATTATCATATACATTGACTCAAAATTGTATGTGATATCTTGTCGCTGACGAAAAAAATTCAATTATAATAAGTCATGTTCTACCATAGTAACTTGTACAACAAGTAACTACTTATAAGAAACTTCTAATTTCTATCACTTTTTATTTATTTGATTTATTTTATGAAATGTTATATTTAGGAAGCGGAGTATGTTGGAACAAGATTGTTCATATCCCTTGGGTTTTAATGATAATAAAGTATTTAAAGAATAAATGGGTATACTAACATATGTTCAAGTGTGTAGGATCATAAGCTTAGAATTCACTGTGAATTAATCATGTTGAAATCATAAGTGAAGAAGCAATGTTACTCATATTTTGAATTATCAGAATCTGGTAACTCTGAACGTGTTCATTAGCCTCTGAAGGTTTAGACTCTGGTCATGTGTTCCAGCCTCTGGTGACATCTCAAACTCTGAAGGCTTGAGGAGCCTCTGATCTGTACCCTATACCAAAGCAGACTAGTCTTATCAAAGCGCCAATTTTATGGACAGAGTCAACTAGGGTTTCATTTTGCAATGCTCGAGTAATGGTGATGTGACCTCTTCAGTTTGCTATACCTTTTGGTAGATACCTAGTACTTCGAAAGGTGTTGTGAACAATTCCATTATTCAGTGGACAATTCTTCTAACCAGATACATCCTCCAATGTCTCTCTTGGCACAATTCTTCACTAAGTTTGATCGTATGCTGAAACCCTTCAACGACTCTTTCTCTACCTCTAAAATGAAGCTGAATATTTAAAGTAATGTTAACAACAACGCTACAACACAATATAATATCTTGAGCATAACTCTAAGCTTTATTTGCAACTGTTATTGCATAAGATCTTAAGATTTCTTATCTTTTTATATCTTAGATATCTTAAGAGGTTAAGAACCTTTGTGGTTGTTGCACAACTGCTATACTTCTGATTTTGTATCTAAGTATAGTAGTTATCTATTCTACTAAATTGTTTATTTAAAGTAGATAAAGTCTCTTGCATGTGTATTTGAGCATTGAAGTCTCTTGTATGTCTACTTGAGCAATGAAGTCTCTTTCTAGATTGATTGAGCATAAATCTCTTGCAAGGTTGCTTGAGCAGAAGTCTCTTTCTAGGTTGATTAAGCATTGAAGTCTCTTGCAAGTATGCTTGAGAAAAGTGTAATATGTTTGGTTATAATGAAAAGCATTTATTGAGGCAAAGGGACTTGACTATTCTCAGTTGAGGAGAGGAACCGGGATAATATTTGTGCATTGCTTGCTTTTACGTCTTATCACTTTATTTTCGTAGCTATAATAATATCTAATACCATAATCTGAACGTGGTTTAGATTCTGAAGTTCCATTATCAAAAGCAAAATGAATTTTTGGCATACACAATTCAACCCCCCCCCCCCCCTTCTTGTGTATTTTTCTCACCTTCAGTTGGCATCAGAGCACGGTTTGTACTAACACTTAACTGTGGTGCAGTAACTTGAGAAAAATATACTTGTATTATCATATTGGGTGTTATTTTTCCTTATGACTATAATGCTAATGAGAAAAGTCATTATTATGCTAAACCACCTTCATTCAGTGATGATTCCATTCAATTTTAATGGTGGAAAAGAAAAATGTATACTTACATCATTGGCCTTGATGATGAGCTATGAGATATACTTGAATACGGCATAGACATGACTTTCGATGGTATTGGGATGGTTAAAGATAGGAAAACTATTACACCATCTCAAAATAAATTGTACAGAAAACATCACAGAGTAAGAGGTATTCTGATTGAGGCTCTACCTCACTCGGAATACTTGAAAATCATTGATAAGTCTACTGCTAAGACTATCTTTGAATCGTTATTTTCCACTTATGAAGGGAACCAACAAGTGAAAGAGGATAAGGAAAATCTTCTTATTCAACATTGTAAGTTGTTCTGGATGAAGGATGATGAAGACATTGAAACCATGTTTTCTAGGTTTAAAACTTTTGTATCGGTCCTTCAGATCTTGAGCAAAAGTTACAATGTGGTTGACCATGTAAAGAAGATCTTGAGGAGTCTCCCTTCTAGATACATGCCTGGTGTCATGTCTATTCAAGAGGCTAAATACCTGAATACACTGAGACTTAAAAGTCTGATAAGCAACCTTTAGAGCCATGAAATGGAACTGAATGAAGATGAGCAAGTGCTGAAATCCAAAACACTGGCATTAAAGTATATGGCTAAAAGATATTGTGGTAAAGTCGCCGGATCCTCTAAAGTCTGGAAATCAAAAGAAGCTTTTGATGAAGAACTTTCTGATGGTGACTGTGATGAGGAGGAAATGCCTTTATTATCAGGAGGTTTCAGCAACTGGCAAGAAGAAACAAAATATTTTATGGTAAAAGTAATAGCTTCATAGGGTCTAGTTCCAAAGATAATGCAGATGATCAGAAGAGTTGTTTCAATTGTAAGAAGCTTGGTCATTTCAGGGTTGAATGTCATGATCTACACAAAGAAAGACCAAAGAGAGGAAGCTTTCAAAAGGAAAGTTTCATAAATAAATTCAAGAAGAGTCTCATGGAAACATAGGATGAACTTGATAACGAAGGCGGTTCGTACAAAGACGAGGGAGAAGTAAATATAGCTCTAATGACCATCACACCCATATGAATCAACCTCTGATTCAAATTCAGATAGAGAAGACGAGATATTTTCTAATATGTCTCATTCTGATTTAATCTCTTTCATTCAACTCATGAGTCGTTGTCAAGATAAAGCAAGACTCATGAAGACATTGAAAAAGAAATGTGATCTTCTGAAAGAAGAACTAAAAATCTCTCAAAATAAAGTTGAATCTTTAGAGAAATATCACATTACTCTAGTAAATAAAATATGGAGTAAGTAAGAGCAAAACTTAAGTGAGCATGAGATAACTCTTCAAGATTTTATCATAACTGGTCTTGAAAGGACAAAACTAGCTTCCGTGATATATGGAGTAAGTAAGAGCAAAGGAAAAGGTTTGGGTTATGATGATAAATGTTCCAATGCTAAAGCTCAACTCATAAAAACCTCATATGCTTCTTCTTCAAGCGGTGCTCAAACAGTGCTGAAAACCTATTTTGTGTCTGCTTCTGACAAAGGTAAAAGTCTAAACAAATTAGAACCCAAAATAGACGAATCAAAGGTTCCGAACAAATAAATACCTAAGATGTCAAAATCAAAGGTAGTGAAGAAATTAGAACCTAACATTAAAAAATCAAAGGTTCTGAAGAATTTGGAACCAAAAAATCCTAAGTCTAAGGTTCTAAAGAAAGTGGAACCTAAGACATATGGACTAAAGGTTCTGAAGGGTTCAGATGTCAAAACTTATCCCAAACAAAACTTTTATAAGCAAAAAGTATATAATAAGTATAGACCCTTCTATCAGAAAAAAAGGCTCAAAATAAAATAAATATTGTTAGAACTAACAATAGAGGCCCATAAGAGTATGCATACCTAAATCCAAAATTGTTTTTGCTGCATATACGCCTAAGGGAAGAAACAAGGTAGAAATCATGGTACATGGACAGTGGTTGCTCACGTCATATGACGGGAGAAAAGCTTATGTTTCAAACCCTGACTCTGAAGGAGGAAGGCGGTGTGAGGTTTAGAGAAGGACAAAATGGGAATATTATTGGTACGGTCACTATTGGTAACTCTTTAATCTCTGTCAATAATGTCTAGTTAGTAAGTGGACTCAAACATAACCTTCTGAGCATAAGTCAATTTCGCGACAGTGGTTGTGAAGTTTTGTTTGATAACACCTTTTATTCAGTCATCAACGAGTCTGACAAATCCATTTTGTTCAAAGGTAAGAGGAAGGGAAATGTTCAAAAAATTAACCTTTCTGAATTGACTGGACAAAAGGTTGTTTTCCTTATGTCAGTGAGTGATGAAAAACGGGTTTGTCTCAAAAGATTAAGTCATGCTAACCGGAGGTTGATTTCTAAACTTAGGAAGCTGAAACTTGTTAAAGAGCTGCCAAATCTTGATTATCACTCAGATGCTCTCTATGGAGCATATCAAGTAGAAAAGATTAACAATACTTCTTTCAAATCCAAAAACATTGTCCAACCTCTATACCCTTAGAATTGTTTCACATTGATTTAATTGGTCCTGTTGGGACTGCTTCAATCAATGGGAAGAAGTATGGATTGGTCATTGTTGATGATTACATCATATGGACTTGGGTTAAATTCCTTAGATCCAAAGATGAATCATCTAAAGTATCCAGCATCTTCTGCATACAGGTTCAATCTGATAAGGAACTAAAAATTCTGAAAGTCAGAAGTGATCATGGTGGTGAATTTGAAAATGAGCCTTTTGAATTTTGTTTGTAATGAACATGGAATTACAGAATTATCCATGAGCTCTCTTCTCCTAGAACTCCACAGCAAAATGGGGTTGTAGAAAAAAATAATAGATCATTGCAAGAAATGGCTTGGACCATGATCCATGAAAATTATCTTCCTTAATATCTGTGGGCAGAAGCTGTTAATGCTTCCTGTTATGTTCCGTATAGGATCTACATCAGACCAATTATAAACAAAACATCATATGAGTTGTTTAAAGGAAGAAATCCAAGCATATCTTACTTTCATCAATTTGGGTGTACTTGTTACATTATGAACAATAAGGTCTACCTAAAGAAACTTGATGTTAAGGCTCAACAGAGTGTCTTTTTAGGATACTCTGATCGCTCTAAAGCATATAGAGAGTGTATAACTCTGAAACCAAAATGGTTGAAGAGTCTGTACATGTCAAATTTGATGACAAAAGGCCTAACCATGATACGTCAGAGCCATTTGAAAGTTTTGCAGATATGCAGGTTTCTGAAGAACATCCAGAGGTCGGATCTTTAGAAGTTAGGATCCAGAAGTCAGAGGTCCAAAAGTTGTTGAACCAGAAGTTGGTCATGTGTCTAAAGCTCTTCCAGAAGTGGAGAAATCAAAAGCATCCTAAGATGGTTCAGAAATGTCTGCATAACCCAACAAGTCCTTCAAATATAAAGATTCTCATCCAGAAGATCTAATCATTGGAAATAAGAATGTTCCCTTAAGAACTAGATCAACCTTTAGAGATGATAACTGCACCTAGGGTTTATTTCCTTGATTGAGCCAACTTCTGTGGATGAGGCTTTATTAGATGATGGATGGATTGTGGCCATGCAAGAAGAGCTTAGACAGTTCTAGAGGAATGATGTTTTGGGATCTGGTTCTAAAACTAAGTCAGAAGAACATTACTGGAACAAAGTGAGTGTTCAAAAACAAACTGAAAGAGTAAGGAGAAGTGTTAAGGAATAAGGCTCAACTGGTAGCTCAAGGCTATAGTCAGTAGGAATGTATAGATTTCTCTAAAACCTTTGCCCCAGTGGCAAGGTTAGAGGCAATCAGACTTCTTCTCTCTTATGTTATCAATTATGATATTATTCTTTATCAAATGGATGTTAATAGTGTCTTCCTAAATGGATTCATTTTTAAAGAGGTGTATGAAAGATTGAGTAATTTTGAGGACTCAGTCCACCCAAATTTTGTGTTTAAACTATAGAAATCATTTTATGGACTCAAACAAACTCCTAGAGCTTGGTATGAAAGATTGAGTAATTTCTTATTGGAAGATGGTTTTGAAAAGGGTCAAGTTGACATTATGCTATTCAGAAAGACTGTGAACAAGGAAATCTTAATTGTTCAAAATTATGTCAATGACATAATCTTTGGTTCCATTAATGCCTCTTTGTGTAAAGAATTCTCTAAGACTATGCAGGCTGAATTCGAAATGAGCATGATGGGAGAATTGAAATTCTTCCTAGGAATCCAAATCAACCAAAGCAAATATGAAACTTATGTTTATCAGTCCAAGTATACAAAGGAGATCCTGAAAAAGTTTAATCTTGAAGATTACAAGATTATGAAAACTCTTATGCATCCTACCTGTAGTTTGAACAAGGAGGAAAGCATCTCCAAGGTAGATCAAAAGCTTTTCAGAGGTATGATCAGTTCCTTGCTTTACCTCACAACTTTCATGCTTGATATATTATTCAACGTGTGTTTGTATGCAAGATTTCAATCAGATCCTAGAGAAACTTATTTAATTGTTGTTAAGAGAATCTTTAGGCATCTGAAAGGAACAATGTATTTGGGTCATCTTTATAAGAAATCCATATATTATAAGCTGGTTGGATTTTGTGATGCAGATTATGTTGGGGATAGAATTGAGAGAAAGTCCACTAGTGGAAACTGTCAATTCATAGGTGAAAACCTAATATCATGGGCTAGCAAGAGACATACAACTATTGCTCTCTCTACATCAGAAGCATAATACATTTTTGCTGCTAAGTGTTGCACACAGCTGCTCTAGATGAAATATGAGTTAGAGGATTATCATATTTGTGGAAACAGTATCGCTTACTTGTTTATTTGTGTTTATTGTTTTGTTTTCTAAATATATTCCTTGAGTGGTCTTAAAGCAAAGACATATGTCTTGAATCTTTTTGAAAAATCATTTTCTATATCTTTGGAAACATCCTTCTGTTTATTTGCATCTTTCTTTTCCTTCATGAGCCATTCCATATCTAAGATGGCCTCTAGATCTAACCTTGGTATGGAAAACCAATTGGCTATCATCATTGAAGGACTAGTTGATTTTGAAGAGATGATGAATCATGACTTTGATCTTCAAAGTGTTGTCTCCCAAAATGGTTGGGATAATTTCTTTGATATGATTTATGGTCCTACTTACCCTAACTTGATCAAGGATTTTTGGGTAAATGCTTCCATCCAGGATCTAAATCTAGAACTTGATATTCTTTTTGTTGTACCAGGTGTTCCTATCACCTTCACCCCCACATCTATTGCTAATGCAATAAACTGTGAGGATGAAGGTGTGGTTATGGATATACTCTTTTGGAAATCTTATTTGTCTCCTCATCTTATCTTTATTGATCTCTCCTACCTATCCAAAGTTTCAAGTCTCAATTCCAAGGAATTAGTCTGGTATCACCTACTGATTTCAAACTTCCTTCCTAAGAACAAGGATTTGACTTCTTTGGATATTAATGAAAAAGCTTTTATGTTGCTTCTCAACTCAGATCTGAAGATCAACGTCCCTTAAGTTATGTTTAATTACCTGAAAATGACTCTCGCTTCCTTTAAAGAGGGAAATTCATACTTCATTCCTTATAGAAGGGTTCTCTCTGAACTTTTCATTCAACAATGAGTTGAGGCAACTATGACTGTGGTTATATCAAAAGTATGGGGAGATAAGTTGAAGCTTACAGAACCTTTGAAAGTTGTTGACCCGTTTAAAGTTAAGGTGGTCTCTATGGATGGATCTTCTGCTTATTTGTTTGTTTGTTTTGTGTTTTTATCTATGTAGCTTATATGTTTTTTTTAATATAATGCATTCTCTATTTGCTATATTTATTTTATCTTTCTTACTGACTAAATAATAAGCATAACCATATTTGAAGGATCTTAAAGGCAGTTTATTATTGGAAAAGAAATGGAAACTTTATTCATAAGACATTACAAGATCAGTTCCTAAAAACTATTACATATGTCTTCAGTCTTGATCTTCTTGGTCTTCTGTCCCCTTATATGCCTCTAGAAAAGTTTTCCAGTTTTCATCCCGCTTTTCCTCTGCATCTGGAATCTTGCTCTCCTCAGTAACTCCACCGTATGTGTTTTTTTATTCTGTTGTTGTGGTTATCTGAGTCTTTGTTACTTCCTCAGTCATCTTCTTCTTTTTTTTTCTCTTCTCTTGCATCGTTTCTCATCATATTACTAATTTCTTTTGCAAAATCTCGATTGTCTACCTTGAATGTCTTCTTCTTTCCCATTCTTGTGTGTCTCTAGAACTGTGTGATTTGGTGTTGTTTTTGCATCTGTTTTTATAGGGATGTGGTTAGAATCTCCTTTATCTTGAAGACTGAGTTTTTTTAGTCTTGTGCCTCTGAGCTTATTTCTTCGAAACCATGCTGACATAGTCTACCTTTGACCATATTGAAAATTGTGGATCATATACTTATCAGTCATCAGTATCTGTTTTTATTATCTTTTTATTTATGACAAAAGGGGGAGAAATTCATGGAAGTATTTAAGAAGGTTAAAAGTATTTGTTTTCAATGCTTTTAATTAATCCTGAACCCTAATTATTCAATTATTTCGATATTTCTTTCTTCTGAATATTTTTCTATCAAAATAAGTTTAAATTAACTTAGGTAAAACTTAGGGGAGCTTACAAAACTCAATCTTTAGACTATTAGACTCATGCGGAGCTTACAAACCTCAGACTCTGATGTTGTCAAGTTAAATAAAACTGACCAAATATTGTTTTTAAATACATTTATTTGTCATCATCAAGAAGGGGGAGATTGTTGAAACAAGAGTGTTCATATCCCTTGGATTTTGATGATAACAAAGTATTTAGAGAATAAATAGGTATACTAACATATGTTCAAGTGTGCAGGATCACAAGCTTATAATTCACTATGAATTAATATTGTTGAAAGCATAAGTGGAGAAGCAATGTTACTCAGATTCTAAATGATCAAAATTTGGTAACTCTGAATGTGTTCATCAACCTCTGAAGGTTTAGACTCTGGTCATGTGTTCCGGCCTCTAGTGATAACTCAGACTCTAAAGGCTTGAGGAGCCTCTGATCCCTACCCTATACCAAAGTAGACCAGTCTTATCAAAGCGCCAATTTTATGGACAGAGTCAACTAGGGTTTCATTTTGCAATGCTCGAGTAATGGTGATGTGACCTCTTCAATTTTCTATACCTTTTGGTAGATACCTAGTACTTCGAAAGGTGTTGTGAACAGTTCCATTATTTAGTGGACAATGCTTCTAACCAAATACATCCTCCAACGTCTCTCTTGGGATACTTCTTCACTAAGTTTGCTCGCATGCTCAAACCCTCAAATGACTCTTTCTCTACCTCTATAAAAGGAAGATGAAGATTTGAAGGAAGGCTAATAACAACACTACAACGCAATTTAATATCTTGAGCATAACTCTGAGCTTTATTTGTAAATGTTATTGCATAAGATCTTAAGATTTCTTATCTTTGTATATCTTAGAAATCTTAAGAGGTTAAGAACCTTTTGTGGTTATTCCACAACTGTTATACTTTTGATTGTGTATCTAAATATACTAGTGATTTATTCTACTAAATTGTTTGTTTAAAGTAGATGAAGTCTTTTTCCTGCGTGCTTAAGCATTAAAGTCTCTTGTCTATGTACTTGAGAAGTGAAGTCTCTTTCTAGGTTGACTAAGCAGAAGTCTCTTGCAAGGTTGCTTGAGCAGAAGTCTCTTGCAAGGTTGCTTAAGCAAAAGTCTCTTTCTAGGTTGATTAAGCATTAAAGTCTCTTGCAAATGTGCTTGAGCAAAGTGTAATCTGTTTTGTTATAATGAAAAATTCTTGTTGAGACAAGGGGACTGAACTACTCTCAGTTGAGGAGAGAAACCAGGAAATTCTTTGTGTGTTGCTTGCTTTTACTTCTGATCACCTTATTTTCTTAGTTATAATAATATCTTATATCAGACGCTGAACGTGGTTCAGATTCTGAAGTTCCATTAAAATCCCCCCCCCCCTCCTCTCTTGTTTATTTTTCTCACCTTCAGTGTATTAATAACTTTTGAGTGTTTGAGCATTGCTATCTCACTAGTATTTAACACAAAATACTTACATCAAACACTGCTCACTCTATTTTACGATGAATAATACTTTTTTTATTTTTTTTAAATTTTATTTTATAAAACAAATAAAAGGTATGTCATTAATCACCTTCACCCTTGCATTAACCACAAAGTATATATTATTAATCACTTATTTTACTTATAATTCATTAACCAATTTTACTACTTTATTAATCAATCAAATATATAATATTAACCAAGTTCTGACATTAAATTATAAAATATAATAATCATTTTTTACACTACATTAACCAACTTTATTTTATTAGTTGAGGTTTTTTTAATTTTGAGAATTCAATAACCAAATTATGAACTTTATTAACCAATTTGTTTACACATTATTAAACAAAATTGATTTAATATGTGAGATTATTTTTTAATGTCAGGACACTCAATAACCAAATTATAAACTATATTAACCAACTTTTCACAATAATAAAAAAAAAATCAGAAAGAAAAAAAAATATAACCCAAATTTGATAGGGAAATTCCTATTTATTAGGTTTAAATTCAGGTTTGCGTGTTTCCGTGTATAAATTATGGATACGGATGAGGTCATGGGGACATTAGTACTCACTCTGAACTCACCTTATTTTTTTTATTATGTATTTTATTATTTTAATTTTGAGAATTTAAAATATTAAATATGTGATTAATATTTTAATATTTTGATTGTATTTATTATTTAAAATATTTGAAATATAAGAATGATTTTTTTTGAGATTTTTTTTGTTTTATTATTTATAATGTAGTTTGATTTTGAAAAAATAAATAATTTTTATTAAATATAGATAGTAATTGAACATGAATCCTCAAATTCTTTTAAGATGAGTTTAAATTTTAATTCTTCAACTTCAATAAGGATTGAAGTGGAGAACCAACATTATTTTTAGGATTCATTGTGAATAGGAGTAATAAATACGGTATAGTGTAGCAGTAAAATTGAATGTTAGAATAACATTATTTTTCAATTAATAGATGTCCATTGACATGCTGACATATTGACCTATGTTATATTCCAGCTGGATTGTATCCCAAAAATCGTTTTGAGAGCTAAACTTTTATAAAATTTAGCAAAATTTAGATTTTTCTTGTTTTTCCCCTACAAATCCCTGCGCATCAGCTGCGGTATATCCTCAAAAACCTTCATAGTATATTCAACAAGATCATATAAAATAGTACTTGTTATTTCGCTCAATCTCTCTACTACCCAGGCTTCAATTTGCAAATGAACAAATGAACAATAGCATCCCAATCCCAATATCATAAAGAATTTGGCCTTTTAGTTGAAAACTTCTTTCCCATGTGCAAAAGTGAATAAATAAAATAATAATAGAACTAACTAGCAGCCTATGATTGCAGGAAAGTTAAAATAAATGAAAGGAATGCACGAGTTTGATTTATTTACAAGCACCATTATCAAAGGTCAGATGGGTTATGTATGCCTCTTCATTTTCCGACAATGCAACAGATATATCCTTCATTACCTTCCACTGTTTGTTAAAGGTGCGACAAACCTTCGTTTTAGTATAGCCTTTTATTTCCAACTTTATTTCAATCTTAAGGAATCTTCTCTCACCACTAACTTTCCTTCTTACTACTCCCAAATTTGAATATTGGGTAATTTAGTTTTCAAATTTACTAAATAAGTTAAAAACACTAAATGTTCATGCAACATCAGCATGGCTAAGACTCAAACCTATTTAGTAGAACAAACGCAAGTTTCATCATAAATTAACAGATTGTTTGTCAAAGTGTTCATACTACGGTGGTGTACCATGTTCCCAATATTACAAAGGATAAATTTAAGTGCACTTTTTAAAATGTTTTTTTTGTCATTTTAAAAAAATCATATATGTTTAAAAATTCAATATAATTATAAATAGGATGTAATTGAAATACACTGAAAGTGTGAAATAATTTTACACGGTCAGTTAATCATAGACGTAAATATTGGAACACTTTTTATTTTTATTTTAAAAATCTATTAAGTAATGCAAACGGATGATGATGATGAATCGACTGTGTAAAATTTTTTACACTGATAGTATATAGTAATTAATCTCTTATAAACATTTGAGGTTGAAAATAACGCACCAATTATTTTAAAATAATATATAAGTTTTATCTTATTATTATTATAAATACAACCAACTCATATTTTTGTAATTTTATTTGGATTAAATATATTTGTATTTCTCCTAAAGATTTTAAATTTTAATTTTAATTCCTCAAAATATTTGTTTACAGAAAATAATTCTTCTAAAAAATGTATCCCCATTTTTACTCTTTTACAATTTAGCGACGGTTTTTATAACTTAGTAACAGAATTAATAATTAGTGATAGTTTTAGCGATTATTTTAGTATTAAAGACCAAAAGTGTTGAGAAAATTATTTAGAATGACCATAAAAAATTATTTTGAAGACTAAAAGTAAAATTTGAAATATTTAAGAGGACCACAAACATGTATAATCCATTTTATTTTGTACAAATTTTATAAAAAAATATTTTAATTAAATTAATTTTAACAATAAAATAATTTATGTTATTGAATATATTTAATTAATAATAGTTGAAAGAATAGTTATTATGAATTAAAATATAATAGATAAAAGGTTAGATTATAATTTTGGCTCCTCAATTTTATTCGATTTACAAAATCAATCTTTTTATTTTAAATTCAAAGAATTTTACTTCTCTTCTCATATTTTCTTTATATATTTATTTTTTAATTTATATTTTTATTTATAAAATATCAAAATAAGGTAATATATAAAAAAAAGGGGATCAAAAATATTTAAATATAAAATAGGAGATCAGTTTCATGAATCAGAAAAAATAGGATAACAAAAATTGTAATTAAACTTAAATAAAAATATTTTATTAGAAAAATAATAAACAATATAATAATCCAAAAGCTAAATATTTTAAATAAAAAATACTAAAAATAAAAGAATTATAGTAAAATGAAGGGGGTAGTTTTTCCTTCACATTTATGACTATATGGTCCTCTCATAATTATTACTAGTCAAATTTCATAAAAAGCAAACAAACCCCTTATTTATTATGTTTTTAGCCCTTAACATTACTTGTTTGGCACATTGCTTTTTGATTGCAAGTTGACAAAGAATTTATTACAATAGAGTGTTCTAGATAAATAAAAGTTACATTATAATTACAATGACAATGAATCAAGTAAAATCAAATATAGTTTGAAATTTAACTTTACAATTAATTTGTTAAATTTAATTTATAAATTGAATGAAAAAACTTTAATTGAAAATTAAATTAAATTAAATCAAATTATTTTAATTTGAATTATACTTAATTTGATTTTATTTATTTATTTATAAGAGGATTAGTTGGAATTTTTTACTCAAATATCTCACATTTAAAAAAAATCCAAAATAACACAGTTTTCAAATGATTTCCCAAACTAACTCAGTTTCAAAAAAAATGTTAATGTGTAGGTGCCAGAACAATTGGTGCATACCCTTAATTTTTAAGAGGAAGCGTCAATTGAATTGACTATAGCACATGGTGCTGCCAATCCAATTGACGCTCATGTGTACTAAATGAGAGGAGACGTCAATTGGTCTGACGCCTCAGTGTAATGTGTAATTTTTTTTTGTATAAATAGAGGTGTTGTGTGATTCATTTTTCCACATCTCTTTGCATCATATTACAAACATGTTCCATCTTCGTCGTCGCTATGGAAAAGTGATTTATTCGAGAGACAAGTCTCTGATGGAGAAGCTCTTCTAGAACATATGGTGTTTCGAGCAACTAAAGAGGGAGTTGGTTCGTTGGTTAGATGGAAAAATACCAGAAGGGAAAACATTAGAAGTATTGAGAGATTCAATGGTGTACGTGGTTAGGTGTGTGTAAAAACTGATAAGGATGCTAGGGAAATGATGTTTGGACCAGATGACGTCAGTTTGATTGTTGCAATCCGTTAGAAATGTTGTTTTTAAATGTTGTGGTTAAGTATTTTCATCTGTTTCGATATTTGTTGTTTGTGTTGTTTATTTAGACTTGTTCGGTTTTAAGTGTGCTTATGTTGGAGTGATGTTTGTTGTTAACCTTGTTGTAACAAAAATTTATTAATATATAAAAATCAAAGGTTACAAAAATTGAAAGGAGGTACTAAATTATGATGTAGAGGTTGCTCCTAGATTGGGACATTTTTTCTTATTGTGTCCGGGTTGACGACATATAATACATAATCTTATCATTTTATCAGTCGTATCCATTTCTGTTCTAATACGCGTGTTGTTTGGCCATCCTTTTTTCTTTCTTCGCATCTCATCATTGTGCCAAACTATATCCCCTTCATATGGAGACCAGTATTCCTCCAATGCTAGCACTGAGAAGCTTTCGTTATACACATTTATGACGATAATGGCCTTATAAACATCGGATAGATGGTTGTAAGCGTCCTGGTGAGTATGTGTGCATGCCGCAATGACATGGGAGCAAGGAATATGGAAGGCCTGGAACTTTTCACAGTCGCATCAACTTCTATTTAGTCTGACAACATAGGATAAATTTGGCATCCCCTCATTGTGGTCCATTGTTTCCTGTACACTGAAATTTTGCCTATAACGGTCAAAGATTGTAACCGCGTGTGTGTTAGCTTTAATAGTTTCCTCTTTCATCACTTCCATATAACATTCACTGAATAATTGACCTGAGATTAACATTGCGCTCCATCTTTCACCTCTGGTTGCGAAGGTAGATGCCAACCTAAAATAGGTTGTTCTGACCAATGCGGTTATTAGTAGATTTTTATTTCCTTTGAATACGTCATTCGTGCATTCCACAAGATTTATTATCATGTGTCCCCATCGACAGCCTCTGTTAAATGCCCTTGTTCACTACTCTAATGGTATGTTATCCACCCACCTCCCTGCTTCTGCATTAGACAATCTAATTTCATCACGGTAATATTAAAATGACGGTTGAGTTAGAGCATACCCTGCATTCACCATTTTTTTGTGAAGGTTCTTATCTTTGATTGCACGCATGAAGTTTTGTGCAATATGTCTAATGAAATAGACATGGGTAGAATGAGGATTATGACATTCGTTATCATGGTTATTGTAAGCACTCTCAATGGCAGCATGTCTATCTGAAATCAAATAGAGATTGGCTTGTGGAGCGACATGTGTTCAGAGATGACGAAGGAAGAAACCCCAACCACCAGCAGTTTCACATACCCAGAGAAAAGAAAATGGGAGAGACATTATTGTTGTCGTCTTGTGTAACAATCATAAGTAAAGTACCATAGTATATGATATTTTGCTCCAAGCATGGGGTTGGTCTAGACTACCGTCCCTAGTGCCCGTCAACCACAACCCGTTCACATTCCCGTACGCACAAAAGTAAGTTCTTAAAAATGAAATATATTTACTTACTTTATGGATTATTATCTCTAAATAATATATTTACTTTTATGGTGTAGATGGTCGGCACGTGTTATTAGTTACAACAGATGTCCTAGACACTATATTATCCAGTATCGCAATCGCTTTGATCACCTTCGACCAACAGATGTATTGTCATTAACCTAATTAATTCGTAATAATTTGTTAATTTCTTCTAATAAATTTATAATCTAATATATATTCCTATTTCAGTTCATTTGACATCCATATCTAAACTTGGATCATGACCATGAAATCAACGAACAAGACGCAACTATTTGGACTGCATGCACACCGATCATAAGATTCACCACTGTGGAGATGCACCATAGTGATTGTGTTAAATTGAAATTCGGTATGATTCAACACATCCCAGATCCCCTTACAAACCTCGAAGAATGGCATCTACAAAAAGTTAACGATCAATGGAACTTTAACTCTTGGCAAAGCTTCATTAGATCTGAGTGTCGAAAACGGAAGCACCGATAAGACCATGTCTTAACTGACGTTGTGATGCCAATCGAACAAAAACCAAATTGTAATTATATGGCTTCGTACATATCGGTTGGATTTGAGTTCCTCACCGAGGATATGTACCTATACGACCCACGCCAGATAACTTACACACAAGAAGGTTCAACATCTAACCCCCAACAACATTGTCAGACCATTACTCACAACCCCCTATCCATCAAAATTTCCGATCCACAAACACATAAATCTATGACCCTAACATGTCAAACACCCAACCACAATACCAAGAGCATACCCCGTACCACCACTAACAAGTAGATCATCATCAAGACACATAACATCGCTATGCACCTAACACATCACCCTACCATATCCTCCTTAGCCAAAACACTCACTGATCATTTAACACCAACCGTCCCTTCTCCTACTATAGCCAAGAAGCTCAAACATCACAAAACCAAAACATACAACAACCATAGGGCTACCAAACACCACAACAATCATTTCAACCTTTCCTCGATGCATCATTCACACCAATGTCACCCTTCAATCATCCTGGTCGCCCTCCAATAACTCAAACACAATCCAACTACTCTGCCGTGGGTCACGAACTCAGCTACGGCGGTAGCACTTCATTGCATACACAAGACTACGCGAATTTATCTGAATATCTTAGGCAATCTCCTGCAGGTGGTGGTGATGTTCCTGGGCCCTCAGATACTCAAACACTTGGGGTGAATCTTCAACGTGGGTTAGGGTCACGCGTTCGGGTAGCTAGGGGATGTAAGACCGGAGGTCGGTTAGGTCATCCCGATCAACGACATTAGTCTTTTTGTATAAACTCATATTAATATTAATATCAATTGATCTGATTTCTACTTTTATCTAAAATGTACACTATTTTAAAAAAAAATACGAAACACACATAGGTGTTAGACCAATTGACGCCTCCTTTATAAATTAACACACATGCGCCAATTGGATTGGCAACACTAGGTGCACTAGCCAATCCAATTGGCGTCACCTCTCTAAGTTACAGAGTAGGCACCAATTCATCTGGCGCCACCTCTTCAAAGTGGGGTACTTTGGGAAATAATCTGAAAAGTGAGTTTTTTTTTAATAATTGGATTATTTGGGTCAAAAATTCGACTAGTTGATATATTATGTTTATTTTTAAATTTATATAATTTATATTTAGTTAGTTTTTAAAGCTATCCATGCATATTAAATAAAATATTTAAAAAAAATCAATTTTTTTCTCAATTTTTCAAATTTACTCTTGCCGTCCTTATTTATAAATGGAAATCTTCTACATTTTTAACTTTTAATACAAATAAATGTCAATAAATATACATATTTAATATTTTTATTATAAAATTATCCTTACATTAATTACTTAATATTAATAAGAGATAATAATTTAATTAAGAGTATTGTGACAAGTTTATCTATATTAACTTTATGCTCCTTGTCTTAACTTTTGTTCTTTTAATCTCATGTGTTAGTGTTGATTATGAATTTTACCATGAGTACAAAAAAATAATGGATCCCTCAAGCTTAAGTTTAAGTTCGACCCAAATCAAACAGCGGCGAACGTGCATGTGATGGTTTATGGTTGTGAATCATCTTCCTTTCACAAAATTTTGTATCCCTTGGGGTACACCCTAAGAGACTAACCTACCATATATGAATACTATTGGTATGGTGTCCCTCCAATATGGTATTTTTAGGAATGTGTTCAAAGTCACCTCTTAACACACTATCTCATACTTATGCTTATTTCTTACAAACTTCAAGCTAACAATTCCTACCAATTTCAAACTAATATTTTGATTTTAAATCATCCTCCATTTGAATTCAAAAAAGTATTTCATAAGTAATATCAAATTTTTCTAATATTTTTTATAAATAGAGATGACTACTACTTGAACCTTTGTATAACAAGTATAATTCTGACTCAACAAGAGTGACTCATTATCTTGAACTCTATCTAAGACATTAAACTCACACATTGTTAGCCTGAAAATTTTAGTTGATAAAACTTGTCAATGAATGGTGATAACCACGTTTGAAAATGCTAAGTGTCAAGAGTCTCAAACATAGCTTCGACACATTAACCATGTCAACTAAAGATGATTCTACCACCTTGTCAGATGATCTGGGATATAGTGTTATTTTAATACCCTCGAAGCCTGGTTTGGAAGAGTCTCAAGAATAGATCCACAATATTAAGGTCACTCTCTCTTCGAAACATGTCCAGAATCTTAAAAAGGTTTGCACTAATCAACACTTCGACGTGGAGATGGGGTGTAGAAGTGTCTATTTCGACGCGTTCACGTGATTATTAGGGACTTACTATATTCTTAAGTCCAAATATTAGGTGATTTAAAGGTATTTTGACGCCACTATAGGAGTCAACCAGAGACTCTCGACAGAGGCACTTAGAGGGTTCAAAGGAAGTTATCAGCATGATGGGTGGTTTGCATCAATTTTAATATTAAAGACGTGTGAAATCAAATTAGAAGGCAGAAACCCACATAAGGGGACACATGTCAAATCCTGTAGAGATAACTGTTGTTGTCGGTTACCATTGTATTATTATATAAGTTAATCTTGTGGTTATGATCAAAGGTCGCAAATTTCATTTATTCTCTATAGAATTAAAATATAAAGTCACAGAGAGAAATAATTTATGAGAAAATGTATGTCTCCCTTTTTTTTTAAATTCTTGAAGTGTTTTCGATTAAAGAATTTACTTTTATGACATCTATTAGGCTTTTGTTTCTGTTTTCTTCTTCTAAAGCAATTTTACATTGTCTGCATTAGAATTTACATTCGTTTTGTTAACATTTCAAACATTTAAGATCCAATCAGAAACATTTTTCGTTGCACTTTTTTGCACAAATTCTCCTTGATATTTTTTCAAATTTAATCTTTTAAGTGAATTAAAAATTGTGATTGTTTACTAAAAACACAAGTAAAAAAATTGGCACACCCATTGGGACCCTTTTGTGAAAGAAAATATAACTTTTGCAGAAAAGTATTGTGTCTTTTACTGTTTATTTTGTTCTTCATACAAATGTATTAGTGTATATGCGTATGGGAAGTGGTAGAGTTAAAAGGAATAGTGCTAGAGTTAATAGGAATATGTCAGCAAGAAAGTCAAAAAATACCTCCCTTCCATTAAATGATGCACCAAAATAGAAGAAAAACCAAATTAAACGACAGTTGGTGGTGTGGGGACTTCAACATCTATTGAAGTAATCGCTCTCATTATAATCCAAGTGCCAGTTTCGATGACGTTATTAGAAGTGGCAGTTTTCCCAACCACAAGTAATAAGTATACCCACTACTCTCAAGGTCACACAACCAATTTTTGGAGATCCTAGGCCTTCTTTTCTCCCAAATTTTACCCTACCCCCTTGTCATACCCCAAAATTTGCCCATTAATATTTCAAGACATTTTGCAAGGCATTCCGACTCATATATAACACTGATCTTGAAGAAACAAAGGCCCAGCTCACGGATGGCCCAATCCAGAAAATGGCCCAAACTGGCCTGTTCGCTACGCGCTCGCCTAGCGAAGCTGACAGACAACAAAAATTTCGGGCTTCATTCTGAGCCAAAAAAAAAAAAAAAAAACGAGAAACGAAAAAAAAAAAAAAAAAAAGAGAATTTTTTTTTTAATTAATTAATTAATTAATTAATTAAATAATTAAAATAAATAAATAAATAAAATATAACAAATTATTTTGAACTTGGGTCTCCCTCATTCCAAGCCCATTACCCACGAAATTAGTCTATAAATACTGAAGTTTCAGTAGGGGAGTGACACTTGGAGTTACACTGGGAGATTCACTGGGAAAAAAAAGAGGAGGAGAACAGAGAAGAACGAATAGAAGTTTTGGCATAGGAACCCTGCCTACCCGGAGAATTCAGAGTAAAGAAACCCTGAAGGCAGCCCATCTGCACCGAAGCCATCGCCGGCCAATTCCCGCTGCCTAACTTATTCCGATACTACAAGGGGTCAATCCCTTCAACCTTGAATTGGCAAACAGGTTTGCGTATCTCTATTGTTTATACTTTCAATTGGCCATATCTACATATATAATGCATCATGATTAAATGTTGATATATAATTTGCTTTCGTATGGGAATTTAAATATGTCTGAATACCCTGAATGTTTGATCATGTTATTCCTGTGATAAAATGCCATAAAATTCAAAGTTCCTAACGTGGGGCTGTTTTCAAATTCAAAATCCGTGGCCGCTCGCTAGCACCTCGCTAGGCGAGCCTGGGGCGAGTATTCGCCTGGCCTTCGCTAGGCGAGGCAGAGGCGAACGAGACAGTAGCTGACTTTTCTATTCTGTTTTATTTTATGTTTTATCATAGCCATGCATTATTCATCCTATCCTATTTATTGTTGTGATATTTCTCCGGTGTAATCTTCGATTGCACCCTGATTTGGTGTTCTGACATGTTTCTTTTTTTTTTGAGTTTCGTAAAGGTTCACATATCCCAGGAAAAGGTTATTGGCTAGGTATTCCACTTTATTTGTGGGATACCCTTGTGGAGTTTCACCCTAAATTAATTTTTAATGTATTAATTTCTAATGTATTAATTTTTTAATATATTATTTTTAATAATTTTAATGTGGAGTTTCATCCTAATTATATAATTAATTGTAAAACTTTGCCTTTGAATAAGTGATCTTGGACCTCTCTTTGTTGCCTTACGATTACGATATTACGGTCATGTCCCGCGAACGTGAGGATACCCTTAGCAAAGACCCTTCGGTTAAATCATCATAAAATAAATTATAGTCCCTCGGATGTTGCCTTCGAATATACAACTTTGTCCCTCGATGACCCTCCGATGTTGCCTACGGTTAAAAGATGATAGTCCCTTCGAATGCTAAGGTATCCTCGTAACTGTTGCCTTCAATGACCAATCGATGACCCTACGATGACCCTTTTACATCCAAAGGATAAAACTACTTATTTCTCAATAATAAGGACAGTTTTACCCTCATAAGGATAGGAAATACTCATAAAGACCTTGGGTCGGTATAACTCTTAATTGCTGGCTCACAACCCAAAACATTTTTTTCACACCTCACACCTTTCAAAATACCTTCAGAAAATCACCACTTGGTATACATTCATACTAGAATCATTACCGAGTTATATTTTTCTAAACAATTTTCAAAACTAAACGAGATAATCACTTTGTATACATTCATACAAGAATCATTACAAAGTTAAATTCTCTTTTCAAAACAATTTTTCTAAACAATTCACAAACACTTTTTTTTTTCAAAAATAATATAAGTGATCGAGCAATTAAGAGCCCATGGATAACCATGGATACAAAGGGTGCTAACACCTTCCCTTTGTATAATGTACCTCCCGAACCCAAAATCTAAATTAAGGTCTTTCCTGTTCTTTTCCACCTTTCCTTATTGGATAAAAGAAAAGTCGGTGGCGACTCTTGCTAACCGCGACATTGCGATAAAAAACACAAAAAGTCCAGTTCACCGTATGACAGAACTGGCGACTCTGCTAGGGACCCTAAATATTTAAAAAGAGAGGTTACCTTAAAAACAAGATCACTTATTCAATTTGTCTGATTTATTTTTAAGGGATTGCTTGGGTATGTTATGCTTGAGTGAAAGATCCTACACCCGGATCTAGTGTACCTTAGGTAAGTAGCAAGAGATCATCGCGACTGTCCGGCGTATACTGGAATGGTCAAAATGATGGCTACGGTTAATGTGGCACTTTGGATGTCCTGATGTTCCTCATGTTAGTTGAGGAAATATTTGGCATTCGCGTGGTGTCATAAAAGCATTAACCAGACCTTTAGAACCCTAATTGACTCATCCTGGCCATTAGAAAGTAGTGAGATAACTGGCTTCGGTTCCGACTGGAGTTGGTTGAGACTCGATACTACACTCTTTGAGATTGGACTTTAGGGAAGCTTCGGTCAACCACTTGGTGTTGCACTGAAGTGGACTTAAGGAAAGGTCAATGATTTGAGATCCTTCTAGAACCCGGTTACTATTCTAAGACAGGTTGAACCAACCAAACTTCAGTGGGGAGGGTATTTACCTATGGAACTCACGCAAGCCTTAAAACCTAGGAATGATTGTTGTGTGACTTGCTTGTGCTTGTTATTTATCTAACAACATGACATCATAACAACATAACATCATAACATCATGGCATTGTACTAACCATTTCAAGGATTTAGGGATTTAACTCTGCTAAAAAAAAGAAAAAACAGAAAAAACAAAAACAAAAGCAAAAACAAAAGAGAAAAGAAAAAAAAAAGGCTCTTTTTGTTAGTTTATGCAAAGTTAAATCCCGAAAGTCCTTGAAAACATTTCATACATTGCATTGCATCGCATAACAGGTATTCTAAAGGATCAGTGTTCTCACGATTTTCCTATCAAACAGATTCCAGCAGATTCAAACAGATTGAACAATGGCTCTCGAACAAACTGTCAAAGATCTCCAGGCCCAGAATGCTCAATTCCAGGAAATGATGCTGAGCTTATCTAAGGGGCAGGAATAACTGAAAGCTCTTTTGATGGAGAAGAAGAAGGACCAGAAACCTGTGGGTTACATCAACCCGGGGAGAAGGCTTAAGGGACAGGTTACAGGAGTCAAGATTAGAATTCCGAAGGATTCAGAAGAAGAGACCGAGAATGATTCGGAAGATGAGAATCCTAATCTCGTCAATTCTGAGGACGACGATGAAGATTATGAACATGAACAGTACTCTCCGAAGGATGATAAGTATAAGTTGCTGGAAGAACGTATGCTAGCTATGGAGGGGCAGAAAGTGCCCGGTCTGGATTTCGAAAACTTGGGTCTGGTCTCTGATGTGGTCATTCCCCGCAAATTCAAGGTTCCCATTTTCACTAAGTATGATGGTGCCTCTTGTCCTCAGATGCATCTAAGGGCTTATGTGAGAAAGATTCAGCCGCACACTACTGATAAGAAACTGTGGATCCATTTCTTCCAAGAGAGTCTGTCTGGCACACAGTTAGAGTGGTATTATCAGCTTGAGAGCTCTAACATCCGCACATGGACTGATTTAGCAACAGCTTTCTACAAGCACTACCAGTATAATTCTGAGTTAGCGCCTACTCGGCTACAGCTACAAAATATGACTATGGGCTCTAAAGAAAGTTTCAAAGAATATGCTCAAAAGTGGAGAGATTTGGCTGGCAGAGTCAAACCCCCTATGACTGATCGAGAGTTAGTGGACATGTTCATGGGTACACTGACTGGCCCATTCTACAGCCATCTACTGGGAAGTTCCTCGTCAGGTTTCACTGAACTTATCTTGACAGGTGAACGGGTTGAAAGCGGCATTCGAAGTGGAAAGATACAGGCAGCTACTTCTGCAAGCACCAAAAAGTCCTATCAGGGAAAGAGTGAATCAAATGCTGTGTACAGTGAGAGGAAGCATAACAAGAAGAATCGTGACCATACTGTTGGGGCAGTTACAATTTCCGCACCGCCATCTCAGAACTTCCAACACAGACAAGACAGGTCGAGAAGACAGTTTACCAAGATCAATATGACTTTAACCCAAGCACTGCAGAGTATGTTAAAGGCCAATTTGATTACCCTCAGAGGCCCTCCTGCAAATCCCAACACTACTTCTCCTCGTTATAATCCCAACGCCAGGTGTGCCTATCACTCCGATAGCCCCGGGCATGATACGAATGATTGCTGGTTGTTGAAGAACAAGATTCAGGATATGATCGACGCTGGAGAAATTGAATTTGATCCTCCGGCGACCCCCAATGTCATCACAGCACCTATGCCTAATCATGACCAGAATGTTAATGTTGTGGACGACAATTCTCACGTTACTGACGTTGCTGATTTAGCATCTCCTCTCCTGATCGTTAAGAAGAATTTATTGCAAGCTGGTTTATTTCCAGGTTGTGCTGAAGATTGCGATCTCTGTGTACTCCGACCCAATGATTGTTTGAAGTTGAAGAACGGCATTCAACGGCTGATGGATGATCGTACAATTCTATTTGAAAGGGTTCCTAAGGTGGACAACTCTATTGAAGAGGTATCTGTGATTGCTAGGTCCAAAGCTCCAGTGAAGATTACCGCTACTAGAGTGCCTGTGAAGATTACCGCTGAGCCCAAAGTGGCTCCCCTGATTATTACCGCACCTGGCCCCGTGCCATATTCCTCCAGCAAAGCTATTCCGTGGAACTATGGAGGCGACGTTTACATCCATGGCATAAAGCAAGTTGGTAGTTCTGCTAATCCTAATGATATTGTGGGGACTAGTAAAGTTACTCGAAGTGGAAGGATCTACTCCCCAGAAATCTCACCTCCCGCTCCCGAAATTCGAGGAAAAAGACCAGTCAATCCTCCTCAGTCAGAGACATCGGTCGAAGTTACTTCTGAAGATGTTGCCAAACAGGAAATGGAAGAGATGCTGAAAATCATCCGTAAGAGCGATTTTGATGTAGTGGAACAATTGGGGCATACTCCGTCTAAAATCTCAATGTTGTCCTTGTTATTATCCTCTGAATCCCATGCCAATGCATTGATGAAATTCTTGAAGACCGCTCATGTGCCTCAAGAAACATCCGTCGATCAATTCGAACATTATGTTGCTAATTTGACTGTTGACAATGGCCTAGGCTTTTCCGATGCTGACCTGACGCCAGCAGGAAAGAATCACAATAAAGCTCTGCATATCTCCATCGAGTGTGAGGGGATCACCCTGGCTCACGTGTTGATCGACAACGGCTCTTCCTTGAATGTGCTCCCGAAAGCTGTACTCGATAAATTTGACTACAAAGGCATTGAACTGAAACCTAGTGATGTTGTGGTGCGTGCTTACGATGGTGCGAAGAGTGTTGTCTATGGTGAAGTGGTTCTCCCTATCAAGATAGGACCTCAAGTCTTCAACACTACCTTTCACGTGATGGACATTCGTCCCGCCTACTCCTGCTTGTTGGGGCGCCCTTGGATCCATGGGGAAGGTGCGGTAGCTTCGTCGCTTCATCAAAAGCTGAAGTATCCAATAGCAGGCATGGTTGTCACTGTATGTGGAGAAGAAGAGTATATTGTCAGTAGTGTGCAAGCCTTCAAATACGTCGAGATGGATGGTGAATTCTTTGAGACTCCTTCTCAGTCATTTGAAGTGGTTCCTCCACCCAGTCCTGTCCTTAAGCCAACTCCCCTTGTGCCCAAGGTTGTTCGTGCTCCCCCTGTCATGATCTCTCTGAAAGATGCTCAAGCCGCGATTGAAAATGGTGATCGTGCTGGTTGGGGTCAACTGATCAATGTACCGTACAAGTCTGATAAAGCTGGCCTGGGGTTTAACTCTGGAAAGATAGTCAAAAATCAGATTAATGCTATGGAAGATGCTGATAGTGATTACGACTTGGATAGCTGGATTTTCCCAACAATTGGTGACGGACTCAACAATTGGAAGACTGAAGACATTATCCCGATTTCCTTTAGTCAGGAATCCCTATCCACTCTGGATCCTGTTGATAATAGTTCTACTACTGTTCATTATGACTTTGAAAATCCGATCTACCGAGCCGAAGATGGAAGTGAGGAAGATTGTGAAGTACCTGAAGAACTTGCCAGAATGTTACTACAAGAAGAAAGGACTATACAGCCGCATGAGGAGTCAGTTGAGACTGTAAATCTGGGTACCGAGGTGGACAAGAGAGAAGTCAAAATAGGAGCAGGCTTGGAAATCAGTGTCAAAAGAAGATTGATTCAAATGCTACATGACTATGTGGAGATTTTTGCTTGGTCTTACGAAGACATGCCAGGGCTGGATACCGATATAGTAGTGCATCGTTTGCCGACGAAGGAAGATTGTCGTCCTGTTAAGCAAAAGGTTCGTCGCATGCGTCCTGAAATGTCCGAGAAAATCAAGGCCGAAGTCATGAAACAATTCGATGCTGGTTTTCTGGCGGTTACTTCTTATCCTCAATGGGTTGCTAATGTGGTACCAGTGCCAAAGAAGGATGGTAAGGTGCGAATGTGTGTGGATTACAGAGATTTGAATAGAGCGAGTCCCAAGGATGATTTCCCACTGCCACACATTGATGTTCTGGTAGACAACACCGCTCAACACAAGGTATTCTCCTTCATGGATGGATTCTCGGGTTATAACCAGATCAAAATGGCACCTGAGGACATGGAGAAGACTACGTTTGTGACGCAATGGGGCACCTTCTGTTATAAAGTAATGCCGTTTGGTTTAAAGAACGCAGGAGCAACGTACCAGCGTGCTATGGTGGTTTTGTTCCATGACATGATCCATCATGAAATAGAAGTATATGTGGACGATATGATAGCCAGGTCTCATACTGAAGAAGAACATCTCGATCATTTATACAAACTGTTTGAGAGGCTGAAGAAATACAAGTTGAGATTGAACCCGAACAAATGCACCTTTGGAGTAAGATCTGGTAAACTCTTGGGCTTTATTGTCAGTGGTAAAGGTATTGAGGTCGACCCAGCCAAGGTGAGAGCTATTCAAGAGATGCCAGTTCCCCGTACGGATAAAGAAGTCAGAGGTTTCTTGGGACGTTTGAATTACATTGCCCGATTTATTTCCCATTTGACCGCTACTTGCAAACCCATCTTCAAGTTACTGAGAAAAAATCAAGAGATGATATGGAATGATGAATGTCAAGAAGCTTTCGACAAAATCAAGAAGTACCTCCAAGAACCTCCAATTCTGGTGCCACCAGTTGAGGGAAGACCTCTAATCATGTATTTAACCGTTTTAGAAAACTCAATGGGGTGCGTGTTGGGACAACATGACGAGTCCGGTCGAAAAGAGTATGCCATATACTACCTTAGCAAAAAGTTTACCGACTGCGAAACAAGATACTCACTGCTCGAGAAAACTTGTTGTGCTTTGGCCTGGGCTGCTCGCCGACTAAGACAGTATATGTTGAATCACACCACTTTGTTGATTTCTAAGATGGATCCTATCAAATACATATTTGAGAAACCCGCCCTCTCCGGAAGAATAGCAAGATGGCAGATGATTTTAACAGAGTATGATATCCAGTATACCACCCAAAAAGCAATCAAAGGAAGCGTGCTAGCTGATCATTTGGCTCATCAGGCCGTGAATGATTATCAGTCTATGAATTTTGAGTTCCCAGATGAGGATGTCATGCTTGTTACTGATTATGAAGAACCTGGACCAGAGGAAGGACCTGAAGTGGGATCCCGATGGACTATGGTTTTTGATGGATCGTCTAACGCATTGGGCAACGGTATTGGCGTCGTGATCATTTCCCCCAAGGGTGGCCATACGCCTTTCACCGCTAGACTATGTTTTGAGTGCACCAATAATATGGCTGAGTATGAAGCGTGTATTTTGGGACTCAGAGCTGCTATAGACCTAAGAATCAAGTTCTTGAAGGTGTACGGAGACTCAGCCTTGGTAATCAGTCAGGTCAAAGGAGAATGGGACACTAAACATCCGAATCTCATCCCCTATCGAGAGCAGGTGTTGACATTAATCCCATACTTTGAAGAGATCACATTCGAACATATTCCCCGAGAGGAGAACCAGTTGGCAGACGCATTGGCTACCATGTCATCTATGTTCAGAGTCAGATGGGACAATGAAGCTCCCCGGATTACCATTGAACGACTAGACGAACCAGCATATTGTTATGAACTTAACGCTGATGAAGTAGAAGAGAAGCCTTGGTTCCACGAGATAAAAAGATATTTAGAAGCTCAGGAATACCCTGAAGGGACATCCATCAATGACAGGAAATTTCTGAGGAAGTTCTCCGCTAAATTCTTTTTGAGTAATGGAATATTGTACAAACGTAACCATGATTCGACTTTGCTTCGCTGTGTGGATAGAAAGGAATCAGAGAAGATTATGGAAGACATGCACGACGGTATCTTTGGGACTCATTCTAGTGGACATACGATGGCCAAGAAGATTCTGAGATCAGGGTATTATTGGTCTACCATGGAAACTGATTGCCACCATCACTCCAGAACTTGTCATAAGTGCCAGATCTATGCGGATAAAGTACATGTGCCTCCTGCTCCATTAAACGTGTTGACAGCGCCTTGGCCCTTTGCAATGTGGGGCATTGATATGATTGGCGAGATTAAACCTACCGCCTCTAATGGACATCGTTTCATCCTTGTTGCTATTGATTACTTCACAAAGTGGGTGGAGGCAGCCTCATTTGCTTCTGTTACTAAGAATGTGGTGGCACGATTTATCAAGAACAGCCTCATCTGCCGATACGGCGTCCCTGAGAGAATTATCACTGACAATGGCACTAATTTGAACAACAAGATGATTACTGAACTCTGCACGCAGTTCAAAATAAAACACCATAACTCTTCTCCGTACCGGCCAAAGACGAACGGCGCTGTAGAAGCGGCTAATAAGAATATTAAGAAGATTATACAAAAGATGACGGTAACATACAAAGACTGGCATGAGATGTTACCATTTGCTCTTCATGGTTATCGTACTTCCGTGCGAACTTCGACGGGGGCAACTCCTTTCTCTTTAGTCTACGGAATGGAAGCCGTTTTACCAGTGGAAGTTCAGATTCCCTCTCTAAGGATCATGAAAGAGGCGGGCTTAGACGAGGACGAATGGATTCAGACTCGACTCGATCAGATAAATTTGATGGATGAGAAGAGACTTGCGGCTGTATGTCACGGGCAGATATATCAGAAGCGCATGACCAGGGCATTCAACAAAAGGGTCAAGAGACAAGTGTATCAAATGGGCGACTTGGTGATAAAGCGTATCATCCTACCACAAACTGATCCCAGAGGCAAATGGACTCCCACATACGAAGGGCCATTTGTAGTTAAGAAGGTATTCTCAGGTGGAGCCATGATACTCGCTACAATGGATGGTGAAGACTTCCCACATCCCGTGAACGCGGACATAGTTAAAAAATACTACGCATAAAAGAGACCCGCTAGATCGACGTATCTAGGCAAAAGTAAGGGCATCCCGGCGAACCAAAAGGGTTCGGGCAAAAATTAGGGATATATAAAAAAAATGTACACCCGGCAAGTCGAAAACCTGAAAAGGCGGCTTGGGCAAAAAAGGGTATCCTGGTGGACTGAAAACCTGAAAAGGCGGTCCAGGCAAAAATTAGGGATTAAAGCGTATGACTATGTCCCGTTCTCAGTCAACTTTCATCCAAGTTCGAGGGACTGACCAAGCCAATCACTTCTATCCGACAGCAAGGGATGAGATGCTCGAAGACATAATGACAGTAGTAGGCTTAAAATCAATAGGACTTCTTCCACATAGCTTTCTCTTTGTTTTCGACAATTTCCTCTTACTAGGATTTCTGTCTCCTTGTACACAAATTGCCTGTTTATAGGCCTCCTTTCAAAATCAATACAACCCTCTTTCAAAAAAAGATGCTTTTGTTTTTACTTTTCTGTTTTGGTTGCGTAAATGTCCATTGATTTAATTTGAATTAATATGTGCATTTGAATATGACTGATGTTTACCAAAAATACATGCATAGAATAGCAATAGCAATTACTACCCGACTTCAGGATCAAGGAAAAGGTCTAATCATGCTTCCAATGAATCCGCTACCAATTCTCTTCCCCAGCAAGCCTGTTTTTTTTTTCCTCAGAAAATGGCAGTATCCCCAAGCACAGCCAGTTACTCCCCAACAGAGGTCGGCGTCACCAGACAGATTGATCATCTCATCCATCCCCAGCCAGGCTCTGTTGAATATTTCCACCATCAGACAGAAATCAAGCATCCCCAGCCGAGAAAGGGTCATCGACACAAATGTCTCAAATCAGTAGATGGGGATTTATTTTCCCCAGTAGAGTCCCCAAGCAGAACTTCTCATACGCATAACTCATTCATTACATCCTTTCACAGCATACGCATGCATACAACATTCACATTTATTTTAGCATAACACGAAACATCTCATGCATCATGACATAGCATGAAGCTAACTTTTTCTTTGCAGGTTAATTATCCTCCTGATATAGTCAAAGTAGAAGGTTCATTCAGACAGACACCTTTATCAATCACATTCAAGATTCAGATACATATTTCAAATACAGTTCATGGGAACATTCATTCTGACAACACTTCGATATCCTCCTAACGATGGCATCTCTAAGCCCATCCCAGACATTTATTGCAAGTACAACATATACAGGTTATCAGATACAGCCTAACGTACGGTTCATTCTGATTCAGCCCAACATATGACTTCTTCAGCAACTCCAATACGGTCTAACGTACGACCCATTTGGACCTTCAAATCCTCAGATGCTGCCTAGCGTACGGTACATTCAGGGGTTTAGTCTAGCGTACGACTACTTCCTTTTTCAGATGCAGCCTAACGGACGGCTCATTCTACAACTCGGATACGATCTAACGTACGATCCATTCTGAACTTCAAACAACCCCAACGCGGTCTAACGTACGACCCGTTTGGATCTTACAACCCTCAGATGCTACCTAACATACGGTACATTTCTGAAGTGTAGTCTAACGTACGACTACCCCTTTCATCATCAGATCCTACCTAACATACGGTACATTTCTGAAGTGTAGTCTAACGTACGACTACCCCTTTCGTCATCAGATTCAGCCTAACGTACGGCTCATTCTGCAACTCAGATACGATCTAGCGTATGGTCCATTCTGATCCTTTATCCCCAACAACATATGACACACTCCGACTCCCCAGCGAAGTCGGCAGCCTAATGGATGACTCATTATACGGTCTAACGTACGACCCAGTGTGGCACCCATGTCTTCAAATTGGCCTAATATACGGCGCGATCTGAAGCTTTCGTCATCAAACCTCCCGGATGGCATCTTTAAGCCCATCTCCATCAAGACCAACTGTCGATTCTCAAGTGCAAATTTTTGGGGCATTCTAGTGTTCAATAATCTTCCACCTCCAGACCACGAATGGCGTATACACCATTCTAACTCTCTCGGTCCAAGAATATCGAACAGGGGCAGCTGTCATACCCCAAAATTTGCCCATTAATATTTCAAGACATTTTGCAAGGCATTCCGACTCATATATAACACTGATCTTGAAGAAACAAAGGCCCAGCTCACGGATGGCCCAATCCAGAAAATGGCCCAAACTGGCCTGTTCGCTACGCGCTCGCCTAGCGAAGCTGACAGACAACAAAAATTTCGGGCTTCATTCTGAGCCAAAAAAAAAAAAAAAAAAAAAAAAGAGAATTTTTTTTTAATTAATTAATTAATTAATTAATTAATTAATTAATTAATTAATTAAATAATTAAAATAAATAAATAAATAAAATATAACAAATTATTTTGGACTTGGGTCTCCCTCATTCCAAGCCCATTACCCACGAAATTAGTCTATAAATACTGAAGTTTCAGTAGGGGAGTGACACTTGGAGTTACACTGGGAGATTCACTGGGAAAAAAAAGAGGAGGAGAACAGAGAAGAACGAATAGAAGTTTTGGCATAGGAACCCTGCCTACCCGGAGAATTCAGAGTAAAGAAACCCTGAAGGCAGCCCATCTGCACCGAAGCCATCGCCGGCCAATTCCCGCTGCCTAACTTATTCCGATACTACAAGGGGTCAATCCCTTCAACCTTGAATTGGCAAACAGGTTTGCGTATCTCTATTGTTTATACTTTCAATTGGCCATATCTACATATATAATGCATCATGATTAAATGTTGATATATAATTTGCTTTCGTATGGGAATTTAAATATGCCTGAATACCCTGAATGTTTGATCATGTTATTCCTGTGATAAAATGCCATAAAATTCAAAGTTCCTAACGTGGGGCTGTTTTCAAATTCAAAATCCGTGGCCGCTCGCTAGCACCTCGCTAGGCGAGCCTGGGGCGAGTATTCGCCTGGCCTTCGCTAGGCGAGGCAGAGGCGAACGAGACAGTAGCTGACTTTTCTATTCTGTTTTTTTTTATGTTTTATCATAGCCATGCATTATTCATCCTATCCTATTTATTGTTGTGATATTTCTCCGGTGTAATCTTCGATTGCACCCTGATTTGGTGTTCTGACATGTTTCTTTTTTTTTTTAGTTTCGTAAAGGTTCACATATCCCAGGAAAAGGTTATTGGCTAGGTATTCCACTTTATTTGTGGGATACCCTTGTGGAGTTTCACCCTAAATTAATTTTTAATGTATTAATTTCTAATGTATTAATTTTTTAATATATTATTTTTAATAATTTTAATGTGGAGTTTCATCCTAATTATATAATTAATTGTAAAACTTTGCCTTTGAATAAGTGATCTTGGACCTCTCTTTGTTGCCTTACGATTACGATATTACGGTCATGTCCCGCGAACGTGGGGATACCCTTAGCAAAGACCCTTCGGTTAAATCATCATAAAATAAATTATAGTCCCTCGGATGTTGCCTTCGAATATACAACTTTGTCCCTCGATGACCCTCCGATGTTGCCTACGGTTAAAAGATGATAGTCCCTTCGAATGCTAAGGTATCCTCGTAACTGTTGCCTTCAATGACCAATCGATGACCCTACGATGACCCTTTTACCTCCAAAGGATAAAACTACTTATTTCTCAATAATAAGGACAGTTTTACCCTCATAAGGATAGGAAATACTCATAAAGACCTTGGGTCGGTATAACTCTTAATTGCTGGCTCACAACCCAAAACATTTTTTTCACACCTCACACCTTTCAAAATACCTTCAGAAAATCACCACTTGGTATACATTCATACTAGAATCATTACCGAGTTATATTTTTCTAAACAATTTTCAAAACTAAACGAGATAATCACTTTGTATACATTCATACAAGAATCATTACAAAGTTAAATTCTCTTTTCAAAACAATTTTTCTAAACAATTCACAAACACTTTTTTTTTTTCAAAAATAATATAAGTGATCGAGCAATTAAGAGCCCATGGATAACCATGGATACAAAGGGTGCTAACACCTTCCCTTTGTATAATGTACCTCCCGAACCCAAAATCTAAATTAAGGTCTTTCCTGTTCTTTTCCACCTTTCCTTATTGGATAAAAGAAAAGTCGGTGGCGACTCTTGCTAACCGCGACATTGCGATAAAAAACACAAAAAGTCCAGTTCACCGTATGACACCCCTGTTGGTAGGGAATACCTTATGGCATGCTAACAACAATGATTGCAGGCCTACAAACCAATACATCCACGTATGTAGACAATGCAATAATTGTTGTATTCCCTCTCAATCCATACTTAGCATCGAGATTTTCTATAAGAAATCCTAGTCGAATGGCACAACCACAAGGAAGGTTAGGATATATTCCTCAAGTTATGTCATTCTTAACTACTAGTTCCCTCCAGTCAGTGAGGCAACCGATAGATGAGAGTAACCATGACATGGGTAACATGTTCACATAGTAAATTGGCACAATGTTTAATCTTTTGATTCAAAATACTAACCATAGTTACCAATAATTCGCGCATCCAATTGGCCGCATTGCTGACTTCTTGGCGCTCCTCAAACTCCTTTACAACCAGTTCCTAATAACCAAAATCCATAGCTGGTTACACTTATCGAACATCCTATACCTAGGGAAGTTGAAGGTAATGCATGCCAAAATGGTCCTGAGGTAGTATTGATTCATATAAACTAGGATGAAGAACAGGTGGTTAGGAATGTCCAATAAAATAATTTTGGGGGGAAAATAATATAGCTAATATGGTTGAACAAATCTTAGCTCGGAATGGCCTTAATGTTAGCCTTCATAAGCCAAAATTTATCTTTGCTTTGTCTGAATATGTGTTGCAAACTGAACTTCCAAGGGGGTGGAAAATCCCTAAGTTCACTAAGTTTTCAGGGGATACTAACGAATTCACTTTCGAACATATTGTTAGATATCAGTATGAGGCACGAGACTTGGCCAATAATGAGAACTTAAAAATTAACTATTTCCCAAATTCTTTAACTAAGAATGTTTTTTCATGGTTTACTACCCTTCCCCCAAATTCCATATGTAATTGGAATCATTTAGTATTCCGTGAGCCATTTTGCATGGGCTAGTTGAAGATTAGAATAAAAGAGATGGCCAATGTAAATAGAAGTTTATATGAGTCAATACCTTAACAGGTTCAACAAAAGGCCAACACTATTGTGGGAACCATCACAAGGTCAACATTTTTTGTAGTCATTCCAACCAAGGAAAATTATAATTTGTTGTTGGGTCGAGAATGGATCCATGGTGTAGGAGGGGTCTCTTCGACCTTACACCAAAGGATTGCAATTTGGAGACCTAATGGTATTATTGAAAATATTGAAGCAGCTCAAAGTTCATTTCTAACAGAGTTTAATCATGTCGATAGAAAAAACTTTGACATAAATTTGACAAAATTTGCACCATGCACATCTGCAGGGATGTCATTTTCTCTGGAGGGAGATGTATTTCACTCTATGAAATTACATCAAACACATGGGTTCATGTGGGAATATGAAACCATGGGAGAGGGATCGACCAACACCACTGGATGGTGGCCCGAAGATAATGATGACTAAGTCAAGCACACTGGCTTTAATTTTGACTTTCATAGCCGAAAACAAAATAAAGGTGGCTTTAGAAGTCGATTCCCAACAAAGAATAGCTAATGAAGCAAATCGTATTGAAAAGAATAGGGCAAAGGTTATAGAAAACCTAGTTCTAGAAAGCCAGAGGCTTGATTTCATCTATGATGACTAGCCTTTGGAATTTGAGAGAGATCATTTGGTTTCAACTAAAAGGATTCAGGCTCAAGACCCGTTAGAAGAAGTCGATTTAAAGAATGTAAAAATCAAAAGGCATACGTCCGTAAGTGCCAAGATTGAACTAAACATGAAGTCTCAAATAATTAAGTTGTTAAAATAATGTAAAGACTATTTCGCCTAGGATTATGATGAAATTATAGGACTCAATCGAGATTTTGTGGAATTTAAGCTACCAATTCAACTTGACAAAATAGTCGTGAAACAGACGTCGAGGAGGTTTGCACCAGAAATAATGTCAAAGATAAAAGAAGAGATAAAAAGGCTTATCCAGAATAAGTTCATAAGAAATGCCAGGTAAGTCAAATGGTTAGCAAATATTGTTCATGTGATTAAAAGGGATGGAACTCTTAAAGTCTGTATTGACTTTAGAGACCTAAAGTTTGCTACTCCAAAAGATAAATAACATATGCTTGTCGATGAAATACTAGTTGATTAAGTGGTAGGCTTTGAGTATTTAAGTCTTTTATATGGTTATTCTGGATATAACCAAATTTCTATTGTGAAATACTCTGCTGCAATAAATTCACATAACATGAGAATAGTAAGGCATGGACAATTATAGAATGCTAAAATGGTGTTAATTCAAATAATACAAAATGGCAGAGTCATTAATACAATTACAGATGGTCAAAGAGTTCAAGAAAGGAAGTCAACTTTCATTTTCTCAAAATGTAGTTTGGCATGTCGAATCTTCTTGTCATTCAATGAATCTTCAGTCTTCAGCTTGTTGACTTCTTTCTTCATTGCGCAAGTAGTTTTAGTGTATTGAAGGCCAGCCTTAGGTTCTTTAACCATTTTTCCTCGACATAAGCCAGTTGTTAAGTATTGATCCCAACTTTCTCCTTTTCTGCTGCTTCTATTTTTTGTTGTAGCTCATCCATTTTTTGCATCCAGATTTGAATATTATCATCACAAGTAGCCAGATGATCATTGTCTACTTTAAAATTTGATTCCCACTCGTCGAATCAACTCTGAGAGTGAGTGACTAAGTTCCATTGCTAAGACATGTCATTAATCTATCTGTCGAGTCTATTAGCAGATTCCTTTTTGAGCCTGACATTTTGAACAGTTTGCTCAAGAAATAGTTTTAAGTCAAGAATAAATATGGCAATAAAGTCAGTCGCCTCTGGCTTATTTAGTTGTGCCAAGAATCCTTTTATTTCATAGAGAATAGTAGGATTATCTTTTATGGCCTGAAATAGATCCATATCGACAATCTTGGTTTTTAGCTATTGGATTAGCTCATCAAAGACCTCACTAGAAGGTTTGGTGCTTGGAACATGTGCAGAGTTGGGAGAATTTTCTATCCAAGTACCTTGAATATCTATGAGCATCTTGAAAGCTTCTATAGGGTTCTTCTCAATGAATTCTTTCAGTCCTCCTTGATTGAGAGTGGTGCTGGAAATCTTAAATGATGAAGTCAAAGTTGGACTTTCGCTGGCTGTTGGTGAAGGAGTTGGAGCAGGAGATATGTTGGACCTCTCCTTCTCGACCATATTAGGATGAGGTTGGAAAGGAATTTGATTTTCTTTATCTCGACCAATATTTGGTTCCTCTTGTATTGGAACATCATCTTGCTTCCCTTGTGACTTGTTAGCATGATTTGGAGTGTCTGGTGCCGGTGTACTCTTTTCCCAGCCAGTCAATTGGTGGTCAAGATTAGTATCCTCATAGTCAAGGTTTTGGTGGCCTGGCCCATCAGAAGATGGTCCATGCTGTCGGTATGCAACTGCTTTGTCAGATAGCTCTACAACATTCTCTTCGACTACCTTTTCTAGATGATCCACAATGGTACCTTCGACTGGATTGTCAACTTTGGTTGGATGAACTGATGGAGAGCTTGGTATAGAAGTTTTCCAATGTATACTTGAAATAACATTTGTTGAAGGAGGATTACCAGGTTTTCGTTGTGATAATGGAAACTCAATGTTGATGGGTTGCTCCTGTGAAAGGAAGTCGAATCAAAGATGGAGATCAAAGGAAATATTAAAATAACTATCTAAAAAGAGTACCTCAGTGACCCTAAAATTAGGACAAGAATTTTCACTTTTGGGGCTTGTGCCAGGTTTGTTTTTCCTCGTTCGATCTACTTTCTTTCTAGTTATATATGGGTGTTCCTCTTCTGCGTTATTTCTCTCATCAATAGTGATAATGGTTTCCTTACTGGTCTTCTTAGGGATGCCCTCAAAAGCTTTCTTATTTGTTTTCTTCATCTTATTCTTCTTAACCCGGTGAGGTTCAAAAGTCTCAACAGAGGCTTTTCCCTTCTTCTCTTCTTCAAGTCTGATAGCCATGTTGGTTTGATATTTGGGAGGGATATGCTAAGTGGAAATCAAGCTTTCGTCACTTTCAACAATAGATTCCATTTATTTACTCCCTTCCTGAGTCTTTTGTGTAGACCGATGTACTTATGTTTGTTAGTATGATAAAAGATAAGTATGAAGAAATGAAAGACAAAAGAAAGAAATTTAAATATATGTTCCTACTCGGTCGAGAACTTCAACATCCTTGTTATTCTTAGCTCTCTTTATAGTAGGTGGGGCAGTAGTAGAATTACTTCCTTTCTTTCGAATCTAGAAGATAAAAACAAAGAAGAATTATTTTTGCCAAAAGGCCTATAGTCTCAGAGTAAGGCAAAGGTACATAAGGTTTACTTGTGTTGTTTCCCTCGCCTAGTCTTCTTCGTTGGTTGTTTCTTTTTATTTCTTCAATTCCTTTATATTAATGGGTATGGCTGAAATAGTTCGACACAAGTGAGTAAAAGGGAAACATAAAGGAAAGTTCCAAATTTCTTAAGAGTCTTGCATTTCACCTGTTGATATGGGGGACAAGACTTGAACATGTTCGACATCAACATGAAGATGGCCTATATAATTGTCTAGGTGATACTTAGTCGATACTACTCTATGACGAGGTTTTTTGAGTTCATTATTTAAAGTTGATAAAGATCCACAAAAGAACCAGTCTGGAATTGATGGTCAGAAAGTCAATCAAAATTCATAGGTGCGCAATGGTGGAAGTTTAGAAAAATAAAATTTTAAAGCAAAGTTATACCTATCTTCTACATAGGGAGGAATTTTAAAATTTGGAAGTTTTTCTTTTACTTTATGTTTCAAAGTAACAATAGTGTCATAAATGGTTCGACTAAGATTACAAGGATTATAAACAGTTTCAAAATATCACTGGAAAGCTTGAATTTCTTTGATGTGTGTATCTCTGTTTTTCATCATCTAGTTCTGCAAAAACGAAACGGCATATGTTAGGCACTAAACCATAACTAAAGGGTCTATCACGCCACGGTAGTAGGTGAACTACCAGTCTTCAAACACTTTAGTGAAATGGAAAGAAGGTGAAAATTCTAAGGGATTCAAGTGTAAGACTTTTTTGGTATAAAATTTTAAGCACTATTTATACCATTTTTCATCTGGATCATCGGTAGCTAAAAAGACAGACTCTTCTTTGGCAAAAATGGTCATAGGAAAAAATTGGATGAAGCCAAACTGCCTAGCCACCAAATTTGGACAATAAGCAGCCACCCTAAAACCTGTTTTTACAGAAGAGATTATGGTCGACAAGATGGAAGGTTTAAAAAATTCCACCAAGTATCATTGACTTTTCTTTGGTCTTTAGGAGAGGAGGATGGGAAGGTTATCCTTAACCAATATGGTATGTATATTCGACTAACAAAGGGTTCCTTAGTCGAGATAAATGCTTTACAGTAGTGGAAGATATATAAGTACTTTTCAAAGACTTCTTCCGATGGAGCATTGCCATCATCTGGTGTGACCATGGAAAGCCTTAGATTTTCGAATCTCCTCTATAGATAAGGTGGAATTTTATCATTGAGAGAAGGTTTAAAGGTGCCGTTAAGCTACAAGTGCAAGAGCCAGATGGGGCTAGAAACCAGATATTTTTCCTCATGATCCTCCTTTACCTTGAGGTAACGAGAGGTAATTACCAAGGATTTGTACAAGTTACCCAAGATTAGTTTGCTTAGGAAAACATTTATTTTCTCATGAAAGTGGGTGGCCGAGGGGATAAACTGCTTGGCTACTTGGAGGGAACCGAAGCAAAAGACAAAATGGGAAACCAGAGGGTCAAGAAGGTTATGTGATCTTCAGCGTTGATGTTGTCGGTTGAGGCATGATGATATTTGATGAAAGCACTAAAACTAGGGTGTAAGAAGGTGAAGTTGGGCTTAGTTTTGGTTTTCACAGTGCGGTCGAAGGTTTCCCCAGTTGGTCGAAGGCAAACAATTAATGTTAGGTCAAATAATGTAGTGATAGTTATCCCATATATTAGATGAAATATGTTGGTAGAAATTTCCCAATGGCAAATAGAATAAACCAACATATGAGGGTTATATTTAGGGTCAACTCATGATAGTTGTATCATATCAAATATACCCTACTCTTTTCATGTTCTTTCTTTCTTTTGTTAAACCTTATCTAACCAGTTAATATAAGATACATTGTTGATTGAGGGGGCGGAACATAATACACAGTTTTTCATGAAACTGAAATCAAAATGTTTGTCCTTAAACACAAGGGGTTTGCATGATGAAATCCAAGGAAAGAAACTTTCTAAGTTCTAGGGTTTCTTGTTTAACCTAGGTAACATTATCGAAAACAGAGTAAGGGATTAGTATCTGAGAGAACCAAATGACACATTTTTCTTCTTGCATTAGATGTTTTCGGACATAGGTGTCTCCATCTCTAAAAATGGGAGCTTTGAGTTTGGCACCAAAGGGAACTTCTGGTTGATGCTTAGTAAGAGAAATGTAAGCCATTGTTCTTCTTAAGAATATTTTTAGTGAAAAAGCTTGTTGAAGGAGTGAGAATGAAAGTTGCAAAAGGTTTGAAGGGTTTCTAGGGCTCTGAAGAAGAAGATAGTGAAAAGGGAAAATATATGAAGAAGGTGCATATATATAGCCACAAAGAGAGAAAAAATTAGTTTCCCTCTAATGAGTTAGACAAATGGCTTCTCGAAATGAATAGTTGGCATTTAAATTTTAGGGGGAAATTAAATTAAATGATTTCTTTTAATATGACTCATATTTGTGGCTCATGATTGTCCTAGGAAATCAAAGTGGTGATGATAATTTGCACGCACGTCCTTGACGTGAAGGTTTGGTAAAAAGTGGTCATGATGATTAAAAATGTCTAATTACTATGACGAGTGCAGGCTATCTTGAACATTGTCGAACATTTACTAAAACACCACCTTTCTTCCATCTTTCATACATGATCGAAAGTGACCTTTTTGGGGTGTATCTATTAGCCTACAAATTTTAGTTGGGAGAACTTGCCAAGGAATGGTGATAACCATGTTTGAAAATGCTAAGTGTCAAGAGTTTCAAACATAGCCTCGACACATTAACCATGTCGACTAAAGATCATTTGACCATTTTGTCATATGATTTGGGACATAGTGTTATTTTAATACACACGAAGCCTAGTTTGGAAGAGTCTCGGGAACAATTCCACAAGATTAGGATCACTCTCTCTTTTAAACATGTCAAGAATCTTAGAAAGGTTTGCATTAATAAAAACATCAACGTGGAGATGAGTTGTAGAGGTGTCTATTTCGAAGTGCTCATGTGATTTTTGGGGACTTGGGATATTATTTAGTCCAAATATTAGGTGATTTGAAAGTATTTTGACGCCACTATAGGAGTCGGCCAGAGACTCTCGTCGGAGGAAGTTAGAGGGTTCAAAGGCAGTTATTAGCACGATGGGTGGTTTGCAATAGTTTTTAACATTAAAGAATTATGGAAGTAAATTAGAAGGCTGAAGCCCATGTACGGGGATACGTGTAGAATCTTGTGGAGATAATTATTGTCAATGGTTACCATTGTATTAGTATATAAGTTGATCTCGTGTTGTGATCAAAGGTCTCAAATTTCATTTATTCTCTATAGAACTTTAGTATTCAAGTACTAGAGAGAAACCGTTTATAAGAAAATGTATGCATGCATCCCTTTTTTCAAATTCTTAAAGTGTTTTCAATTAAAGCATTTACTTTCATGACATTTAATATGCTTTTCTTTTTGTTTTATTCTTCTAAAGAAATTTCACATTGTCTGAATTAGAATTTACGTTCATTTTGTTAACATTTCAAGCATTTAAGATCCAATCACAAACACTTTTCGTTGCACTTTTCTGCACAAATTCACCTTGATATTTTTTCTATTTTAATCTTTTGAGTGAATTAAAACTCGTGATTGTTAACTATAAACACCAGTAAACAAATTGACACGCCCATTGAGACCCTTTTGAGCAAGAAATTTTAACTTTTGCAGAAAAGTGTTGTATTTTACTTTTTATTTTGTTCTTCATACAAATGTTTGAGTTTGTATGCGTCTGAGAAGTGGTAGAGTTAAAACGAATAGTGCTAGAGTTAATAGGAATATGGCAGCAAGAAAGTCAAAACATACTTCCCTTCCACTAAATGACACACCAAATATAGAAGAACAACCAAACAAAATGACGGTTGGTGGTGTGGGGACTTCAACATCTATTTAAGTAACCACCCCCGTTATAAGCCAAATGCAAGTTTCGACGATGTTATTAGAAGTGGTGATTTCCCCATCACAAGTAACAAGTGTACCCACTACTCCCATGGTCACACAACCAAATTTGGGAGATCCCATGCCTTCTTTTCTCCCAAATTTTACCCTCCACTTTGTTGGTAGAGAATACCCTTATGGCATACCAACGATAATGATGTCAACCCTACAAACCAATGCAACCATGTATGTAGATAATGCAATAACCATTGCATCCTCTCTCAATTCATACTTAGCATCAGGATTTGCTATAAGCAATCATATTCGAATGACACAACCACAAGGAGAGTTATGATATATTCCTCAAGTTATGTCATTCTTAACTACTAGTTCTCTTCAGTCTATGAGGCAACAGATGGATGAGAATAACCATGACATGGTTAACAGTTCACACAACAAATTGGCATTGTGTTTAGTCCTTTGATTCAATGTTGGGTCTAATAAAATTAGTGGCATGAGTAACATTTCCAATGATGCTCAAATACCCAGTTTGTCTAACATTATCATCAGTGATTTTAAATATTTTTACATTAAAATCGTATGGTGTGCAAGAAGGTTTATAGTGAAAGTAATTATATTTCTTTTAAGATCTTATCCACATAGTGAGATTGATCCAAAGATATTCTCTTCTCAGATCTAATAATCTTGATTTCGAGAATGAAATTGGCTTCTATGAGGTCTTTCATATCAAAGTTGTTGCACAACAGTTATTTCACATCATTAACATGCTGAATATTTTATCCTAATATGAGTATGTCGTCTATATTGAAACATATGAGAGTGAAATTGTTATTTCCATATTTGTAATAAATACATGTGTCACTTTTATTCACTTTGTACCCATTAGATATTATTAAGTTATCAAACTTTTCATGTCATTTATTTGGAGCTTGCTTTATATCATTATCTAAGTTACATACCTTGTTTTCTTGCTCATGAATCACAAACCCTTATGGTTGGTCAATGTAAAATTCTTTTAAGTCACCGTTTAAAAAAGTTGTTTTAACATCCATTTGGTGTATTGTTAAGTTATAAATATCAACATTTGAAATTAGTATCATAATGGATGTAGTTATAGTGGCTAGAGAAAATGTATAGAAGAAATCTATATTTTCTCTTTGCCTAAAGCCTCTGATTACAAGACTTATCAATTGTTCCATCGGGTATTAATTTTTTTTTTAAAACTCATTTACAACCAATTGGTTTGCAATCAGGAGGCAAGTCTATTAAGTGGCGACTCCTATCAATAAATTTCTTATCAATCGGGTTAACATGTGCATTAGGGGAAACACCAGGTTTAGACCCGCTCTTACATTTCTTAGCCATATGACCTGATTTTCCACAGTTGAAATAGGAGAAAGTTCTAGCGTCATTTCTTTGAGGTGGTGGTTACTATCTAGCAATTGGAGAAATTATGGCCCTTAAAGAGTTCTCATTCTTAATTTGGTTTACAACATTGCGATTCTGATTCATTAATGGTTTGCCATATGGCTTCAGAACTACACCAAATTTCTTTTTATTGTTTGAAACAACCAAGACTTCATCTTTTTTATCTTGTCTCTGAGGTTCTTTTTCAATTCGAAGGTGAGTAATCAAACTCTCGATTGAAAAGTTATTTTGTTTTGTGACGAAGCAAGTTTTTGAAATCTTTCCAACTAAGGGGAGTTTATAAAAAATAACAGCAATTTAAAATTGTTCATCTAAGAGCATATCATTAGTGATGATCTCGTGAGCAGGCTTTTGAAGTTCGTGACATTGAATCTCCACGAACCTTTCGTCTACCATTTGAAGTTCGTGACATTGAAAACGACTTTAAAATGTTTGTTTTACGATTTTGAAAAAAAAATGTCACTAAAGATTACCGTAAAGATTACCGAATCGTTGCGCAAGACAGAGCAGCCCAAATCCAACCAAATGGCAACAGCGGTGGATGCACTTGTGATGGTTTATGGTTGAGCATCATCACCCTTTCACAAAATTATATATCCCTTGAGGCAACCAAAATAAAAACTATATATAAGCAATAGTAAAGTATGATATCTCTCAAATGTGGGACTTAAAAAAATATTTTCAAATACATCTCTTCCTACGCTACCTTATACTTGTGTTTATTTCTGACCAATAAATCATTCACATTCTCGACTACACTAACTCTTTGATTTTCAACCGATGAAGACTGTGTGAAGTTGAAAATCATTTTTGTGTGGTAACTATACTAAATGAATCAGTTTTTATGATAGCAAAATCCATACCCTTGATTTGTTTTGATTAAATTATCACCCTTTGTCGTTAACATTCATGTACGGGCACGTGTATGCTAGCTATAGAAACATTCTATTCAATTTAAAAAACTTTAATGATTATGCTACGTTTGGTTCTATATAATTATTTTCGAGCTGAATTTTATTCAATTTTTTATAGTCATCATCACTAGAAATGATGTGTTATGCCAACAAAATTACCAACATATGCAATTAAATCTCAACCTGTTTTGCAATGTTTTATTCCCAACGATGATTTCACAAATATTAAAAAATTGAATTTGCTATAATAAAGTTGACCTTCAAAATCTCTAATTATGAAGATTTAAGAAATAGTAAGTCAAAGGAATTCATGAGGGATCATATAGAATATAGTATTGACCAATGAAGAGAAACTTTTACATATATAAATGGCTACTATACTCGAGCATTTTAAAGCTTATTGTCACCACATTCTCAAATTAATTTTCTTTATTTTAATTGGATATATCAATTATCAATCAAAGCACTTTATTTTTCGAACAGGTAATCTCACAAACAAAACGAACAAATGAATAAGAACACAATAATTGATTTATAAACTAGGAAATAGGTGGACCAAAAATGACATGGCCCCTCAAACCTAATAAAATATAACATCACTTATCTTAATGCTTCTCTATCGCCTAAAGAAGTGGGTTCGTGTCTTCAATGATTATTCTAATAAACTTTTGAACTTTTGAACTATATTTGTGATTAATATTTGTTTGGTGTTTAGAGCCTTGTTTATTTTAGATTTTTTTAGTTTTATTTGAAAATGAATTTTAAAAATGATTTTCTTGAAAATAATTTATATTAAAAATATGATAATTATTTTAATAGTTTGTGATTTTTTTTTAATAAAATAGATAAAAAAATATATTTTATTATAATGTTTATGCTTTTTATGTTAGGGCCCAAGATGATGAAGATGAAAATGAAAGAAGAAAGAAAAGAGAGAGAATGAATAACAAACTTCAACTACTCTACCACTAACAGTTACATAGAGTGGTTACAACTCATGTCTTGCATATTGCATGTTACATTATTTAATGGCTAAACACACTACTCACTTATATACACAAACATAGACAAAATGTTAACCTACACTAACTAGGTCAAGCTTACCGAAACTAATACTACTACTGAATATTAATTACTTCTAACATCATCCCTTAATTCATATTCAGCTAATCAAAACTAATAACACCAATTTCATCCCTCAAGTGGAGAAATTGGTCAATCTTGATCGCTTTCGTCAGAACATCTGTCAGCTACTTCTAGGTGCTATAATGCATAATTTCTAACACTCCATTCTGAACCTGACTTCTCAGAAAGTGATACTTAGTCTCAATATGCTTGCTTCTTCCATGCAACATTGGATTCTTGGCAAGATTGATTGCAGACTTGTTATCAATCACTAGCTTCAGAGGCTTGTTTACCTTGATCTTCAGATTCTGCAGTAAATTCAGAAGTCAAACAACTTGACATGCAACCACAACACCTGCAATATATTCAACTTCATAGGTTGACAAAGCAACAACTGGTTGCTTCTTGGAACACCAAGAAATACCTCTCGGATACTTAAACAGATATCCAGAAGTACTTATTCTGTCAACTTTGTCTCCACACCAATCAGAGTCTGAGTAACACATCAGTTCTGAATTAGTATTTTTACCAGAAGGGAACAAAACTCCATACTTCAGAGTCCCCTTAATGTAGCTCAGAATCCTAACAACAGCTAGCTAATGAGACCACTTCGATTTACTCATGAACCTACTAACCATTCCAACTGCATAACAAATATCAGGTATGGTATTACACAATTACCTCAGAAAGCCAACCAATTGCTTGAAAGTTTTAGCATCTACATCATCGCCTTCAGAATCAAAATCCAATTCGTGGTTTATTTCTAACGGTGTGACAACAGTCTTACAATTCAGCAGCTCGAATGTCTTCAGAAGCTCAAGTTCATACTTTAGCTGCTGCAAAATGATACCCTTCTCATAGTACATAAACTCCATTCCTAGAAAACATGTCGTATTTCCTATATCAATCATCTCAAACTCATTCATCAACACCTTCTTGTACTTAGCTATCTCATATTCATAACTCCATGTTAGCAATATGTCATCAACATAGAGACACACCAGAATCACATTGCCTTCAGAAGTATGTTGAACATAAACGTAATATTCCATCTCACACTTTATGAATCCTTGAAGCTTGAAAATGAATCAATTTTCAGATTCCAGGCTCTAGGAGCTTGTTTCAGTCTATACAACGCTTTATGTAACCTATACACCATCCCTTCCCGATACTTGTTCACAAATCCATGAGGTTATGACACGTATACCTCTTCTTGCAATCGACCGTTTAGAAAGGAAAATTTTACATTTAAATGCATCAGAGGCCAATTCCTATTAGTAGTTATCGCAATCACCAGTCTGATTGTCTCATGTCTTACTACATGAGCAAACACCTCAAAGTAATCTAACCCATGTTTCTGTAGAAAATCTCTCGCTACTAACCTTACTTTGTGTTTTCCAATTGATCCATCTAGCTTTAGTTTCACCTTGAAAACCCATATGACGTTGATGGTTTTCTTGTCCTTTGGAAGTTCAGTTAAATCCCAAGTATTGTTTCTTTCTATAGCCTCAAGTTCTTCTTTCATGGCCTTCAACCATACTTTCTTCTTGAGATCTTATTTTGTACTCACTGGTTCAGAGTCTACTAACATGCCACACTGAATGACATCCCCTTTAGAGTCTATTTTAGTATCTTGTAGCATGTCAAAATCTATAAATCTTCTTGGAATGTTTCTGATTCTTTGTGGCCTCTGAACTTGTTCAGAATCTTCTTCAAGCGCTGGAACAATATCAGATGTTGGAACCCCATAAGTACCACCTTTAGAGGCATGACCACCTTCAGAGTATGGAATATTCCCAGAGTCTGAATCACCTTCAGAATCTGGATCATAATCAGATTCACCTTCAGAGTCTTCTTTAGCTTCAGAGTCACCTTCAGACTCTGAATCATCTTCAGACTCACCTTCAGAATTAACTTCTAATTCTGACTCATCTTCGGGAGTTAACTCAGGTGTTAACATCGCACCAGAGTTGGATTGAGATTTCTTCCAATCCCACACTTCTAATTCTTTCATAACAACATCTCTGTTGAACTCAACCTTGTTAGTGACAGGTAAATAGAGCTTATAAACACATATACTGCGGTACCCTACAAGAACATGACTCTGCTTCTGTCATCCAACTTCCTTCTCTTAGCATCCGGAACATGTTTGTAACAAACAGAGCCAAACACCTTCAGATGGCTCACACTTTGCTTATCTCCAGTACACTTCTCTAAAGGAACAATTTCCTTCAACTTCTTGGTTGGACACCTGTTGAAAACATATGTTGTAGTGGCAACAACTTCTCTCTACATGGTGTGAGGTAGCTCATTCTCCTTCAGCATACTCCTTGCCCTATAGAGCAAAGCTCAGATTCTTCTTTCAGCAAGACCATTGTATTGAGGAGTGTATGGAGTAGTCACCTCATGCTCAATTCCATTCTCCTCACAAAAATTCTTGAACTTTGTAGAGTTGTACTCACCTCCACCATCAGTTCTGAGAATTTTCAGCTTCTGACCACTATATTTTTCAACCTTCACTATGAATTTCTTAAATTCAAGAAACACCTCGTGTTTGAACTTTATGAGGGATACCCATGTCATCCTTATGAACTCATCAACAAATGACACAAAGTATTTATTCCCTATAAGTGGAGGTACTGTAAATGGTCCGCACACATCAGAATGCACCACACTTAAAACATGTTTTACTCTTGGAGGCATTTCAGATGCAAATGGAAGTCTTGGTTGCTCCCTCTCATGCACACATTGCATGACTTCTCTGGCTTCTTAATTTTAGGAATTCCTTATACCAACTTCTACGAATTCAGATGCCCTAGGCTTCTGAAGTTCAAATGACCAAATATTTTGTCCCACAACTCACCTTCCTTCAGAACACTTGTTGGACTAAGGCATTCAGAGTCTGCAACTTTAACATTCACTTTGAATGTTTTATTCCTTCCATGATCTGACTTCATAATCAACTTCTGATTACAGTTATATAGCTCTAAAATATTGTCCTTCATGGTAACTAAAAATGCTTTATCAATTGATTGACCTACACTCATCAAATTGCTCTTCATGTCAGGAACATACCACACATTCTGAATCAATGCAGTTTTACCATTATTCATAACTACTCTGACATTTCCCATACCTTTAACATTGAGGTATTTATCATCAGTACATTGGATCTTTGTCTTCTTTCTAGAGTCAAAATTAACCATCCATTTCTTATTTCCAGTAAGGTGATTTAAGTAGCCAATGTCCATATACCATCAGTCTACCAAATACACATCATTAGATTCAGAAGCCATCAATAGCATATATTCATCATCAAAATCTCTTATGGCTATGTTTGCTTATTTTGACTTTCTTTCCTTGTTTGACCAACAAATCAGCAGCGAAGTGGCCAAACTTCTTACAACAATAACATTGAACCTTTCTCTTATCATACTCCTTCTTCCCCTTATGGGCACTATTCTTCCTTTCAGAAGTTGAGGTTTCTGACTTTTGAACACCTTCAGATCTTTTCCTGGCTTCTGACTAAGATTGCGTCTGATACTTCTTACAAAAAGTTTCTTTTAGAGCCTGTTGCTCTACCTCCATTTTGGAGTTTCTCTCAGTCAGACACAACTCTTGTGCCTCTAAACTACTTTGTAGTTCTTCTATTCTCATGGTTCTAAGATCCTTATAATGTTCAATTGCTACAACGATGTAATCAAACCGAGGAGTAAGTGATTTAAGTACCTTCTCAATGATCCTTTCATTAGAGAGAGTTTCTCCACAAGACTTCATCTCATTTGTGATCAGAATTACTCTGGAGATGTAGTCAGGTACCTTCTCATTGTTCTTCATGCTGAGATTCTCATATTGTTTACATAGATACTGAAGCTTCACCTTCTCCACTGATACATCATCTTCGTAGCACTGTACCAGTGTGTCCCACATAGCCTTCGTCGTTGTTGAAACAATGATCTTCACAACCATGTTCACATTCATACACTGATGGATGTAGAACAACTCCTTTTGATCCTTCTTCCTCAGATCACGCTGAGCATTCCTCTGAGTATCAGTTGCATTTGTCGGAAGTGCAAAACATAACCATCATTGACGAGATCAAGAACATATTGAGCTCCAAACAACACACACATCTGAGTCATCCTTATATGTGTGTGTGAAAGTGGTAATGCAACAAAAAATCCATGCAAGAATAACAAACAATTTTTCAGCAAAAAAACAATTATGAGTCGACTAGTAGAATTTTATGTGTTGACTCATAAAGGACGGTGAACAAATGAGTTTTGAGAAAATGGTTTATGCCTCGACCTATAGGGCTATGTGTTGACTCATAGAAGAAAAATTTCTTCTATGCGTCAACTTGTAGCTTCTATGGGTCGATGTATATTGTCCAGTGAGCTTTCTTTCAAAATTTTGTTTATATGCACCTACCCATGCATCGACCTGTAGCTCCATGAGTCAATGCATAATGAACTGAAAGTTCTATGCACCTACTTGCTGCATCTATGAGTTGATGCATGTTGAATGAAAAATTTCATGCACCTATCTGCTGCATCTATAAGTTGATGCATGATGAATGGGAAATCTTATTGATCAATCATCATTTATGTTATGTATTTTGTCACTTATTCGGCGAGAATCCAGGTAACTTGTATTAGTTTATTTTAATTAATGTTTTGTTGCGTCTATTTCTTTAATCGATAACTTATTTTACTATTTCATCATTATTTAGTGTCATTTCTATTTTTTTGTTGCATTTTACGCTTTGGGTGTGTACATTTTCCGCGTTTCAGATCCAAGTAGAAGACCTAAAAGACTCGGTGCGAGAAAGTGGAGAAATTTGATGTTTCAGGAAGGAAGTGGCCAAGCTACAGGAGGTCTACCACGACCACCCGTGTCACCTAACACGAGTCGTGGCAGGATAATATGCTTACAAGAATTCAAGAAAATGGAAGGACCAGTGGTGCAACACGGGCGCCCGTGTCACTTGACACGGGCCGTGTCAGTTTGCCTGAGCTTGAAAAAGGAATTGGAAAATCAGTGGTGCAACACGGTCACCCGTGTCAGTTGACACGGGCCGTGTTGGCTCAGACCCTGATTCGTTTTTCTCTTTTATTTTTTTATCAAGTATTGAGCTAAAAGAGTTTTTTGGGGAGTTCCAACCATTGCCAATGGATTTTACTATTTATGAGAGTTTTTACGAGGACTGAAGGACTTTTAGGAGGGCACGAAGAATTGTTACACGATTGAAAATTAGATAAATCAAGAAATTCAGAGAGTGGAAGATTTCCATGAGCAGACACAATTGGAGATTCAAGTTATCCAATTATTTGTAATGTTTAATTTTTATATTGAAATTATTTTGAACAATATGAGTAGCTAAACCCCCCAATGCTAGGGGTGTCTCTGATTTGAATCTGTAATGACTTTGAGTTTACATTTCCAATGACAATTTTTTTCCAGAATTACCGTAATCTTTTTATGTGTTAATGCTTTCTCTTTCGTAATAATTGAGATTGTTGTATGATTATCAATTAGGTTGGACCGCCATTGACAATGCTTTCATAAATTATTCTGCAATAGATATCACCAAGGACTAGGGATTCCCTGTATGAACCAGATTATTCTCGATATAGTAAGGCTTAATTTCATCGGTAAATTTCTATGGACATAGAGATTAAGGCTGAATGATTAAAGGTTTTCTCACCAAGGCCTTGGGAGAAAATAGCCTTGAGAACTGGTAGTAATTAATTAATATTTGTTGATGCAATAGTGACTCAGAGTTGTTACAAGTACAAATTACACATCTTCCATGGCATGTTCCTTTACCTTGAAAACCCCTTTTACAACATTATTTTTTTTAGTTGCAATTATTTTTAGAAATTTTAATCATAAACCCCCAACACAAGTTTTTGTTTAATTGAACAACAATTCTAACTCAATATTTGCAAGCAGTCCTTGACATCGACATTTGGGGAACTTTCCCCATTATTACTATACATAAAAAATAGTACACTTGCTATTTTTCTGATCAAGTTTTTGGCGCCGTTGTCGGGGACTGTCAAAATATAGAGTTTAAATTTAGTTCAATTGAAATTTTGTTGCTCTGCAACTAAAATTTTATTTCTATCATTTAATTTATTTTGACTTTTATCAACTAATCTGCCTCTGATATTTTATGTGAGGTAAGACCTCAGCTGAATTTCCTTTTAACGCAGAAATCGAAAGAACTTTGTGTGCAAGACTCAGATAAGCTATATTAGCAAAGCTGGAATCGGACAAAGAACAACTAATTGTTCATTCTAAGTCAGATTCAGAGCCGAAAAAAGAGCTAGAAAGAGAGGCCGAAACAATGGGTGAAAATCCACCACCACCAGAAAGACTGTTAGGTGACTATGGGATGACAAATGCACCGGGCGGTAGGCTAACTATTGTAAACCAACCGGTGAAAGTTCCAAACTTTCAGCTGCATCCCAACACTATTAATCAACTTGAGAGGAAACCTTTTTTGGAAAAGATCAACGAAGATGCCAACAAGCATTTAGAAAGGTTTCTAACTATGAGCACCACTCTAAAAATAGAGGGACACGCGGAAGAGGCAAAGAAGCTACGAATGTTCCCGTTCACCCTATCCGAAGATGCAGAAGAATGATTCTACTCATTACCTGCTGGGTAGAGATGGCAATGAGAAGGGTACTATAGTACTCATCCCCATACCCGCAATTTAAAAAATCCACGTACTCGAGCCCATACCCACTTAGGCACCAAAGTTAGCACTCGTACTCGTGCCTTATGGGTATGTAAGTACCCATACCCGTACCTGTTACCCGCATTCCTATTAAAAATAAATAAATCAATCATTAAATATCATATAATTTTATGTTTTTAAAAATATTAAAAAGTTTTCAAATAATTTATTGTTGAAATAAACAAACACTTATATTAAATACGTAATAGTTTAACATTGATATACTTTTTAAAATTGATAGACATACATTTTTATTTAATAATATAAATTAAAATATGCAAATATAAATGAAAATACATAAATATATATTGTGTGGGTATGGGGAGGGGTGGGTACCTGATAACGCGAAAATACATCGTATATTTGCCTTGACTTACACTCAAAAATTGTAACACTTTCATTTATATTCTGATTATTCCGCAAGTGTTCGAGTTATTTTTGCAGGTATTTCAACCCTCATGCTTAAATGAGAAAAGTATAGAAAAGGAAGGAAAAGAAGAAGAAACAGAAGAGAAAGCAGCAGAAAAACAGAAAAATAGAGAACACAAAAATTGTGGATGTGACGACCGTCACAAAGCATGTCACGACCGACACGCCCAGCCTGTGATGACCGTCACCAGCCCATAACGAACATCACGCGGCCAAAAAACAGCGCCTTGAAACAGTCAACAGAAGTGACCCAACAGGCCTATATTCTCGTTGGTCAGCCACTTGCCCGTGATTTCCTCACTCAACCAAGTCATCCTTGTTTCTCTCAACTGCCAAGATCTAATGGGGGATATAAAAAGACGGAAGTTGGAAACCTACGGGGACGCTTAATTTTTCTTTTGGAAGCCAGCTTTGAAGACCTTTTCTTCTCTCTGCATTTTTTTTCACGGCATTTCTATTTTGTCTTTTACTTTTCTTCAGCAACATTAATTTTCTTTTACCGTTCAGAGCTTTGATTTTCCCTTTTTCCTTTCCGCTTTTCATTTAGCCAAAGTAGTAGTTTCCTACACTGGGGACCTACTACAATTTATTTAATTTAGTCTAAGCTATTACTTCGAAGGAGCAGAATCCTACCGACCTGTGGAGGACTGCTCAAGTACTTCAAGATTCGGCATATTATGTTAATCTAATTTCCAGGTTTTTATTCAATTGTTATTGCTTTATTATTATTGTAATCATGTCGGTTTTATTGTTGATCTATTTATGTTCGTCTGTGTTTCCGTTGTTTAACATGTCCAGCTAAACTACCGGTATCGGTATGTAACAATTTAATTAGACGAGATTTATTAATAATCGGTGTAAAACTTCTTTTCTCAAACAATCTTTTTGGCTGTGGTTTTTAACTTAAATTTAACTAACTTTGTCACAAGAGTGAGAAGCTATTTAATACGATTTTGCCACGAGAGTGGGAAATTAACTAAGGTGAGAACCGACAATCGCGAGAGCGTGAGGGTCGAACTGGATAGTAAAAACTAGGCATTGATTTTAAAAACAGTGAGAGCACTTTAAAAGCAATTAGAACTTATTTATTTTCAAAAAGTATTTTTAACTTCAAATGGGACAGCGAGAGTGTACATTCTGACTTAAAGGTATAGTCTGAATCAACAATCACGAGAGTGTGAGATAAAGCCTTTTAAATAAGTATTTTCTACTGAAAGATATTTGGTACTTAAATTATACACAGGTGACTTATCGAATCCCTGACGATTAATGCGTTGCATACTAATATCCTTCTATTAATATTTTCTTAAAACTTAACTTCCCTTGGATTTAATTTTCTTCAACCAAACTTCTAAAAAATCATTCCCTTAGCTAAACATAGTAACGTCGGTAGCATTAGTTTGACCATCGGTCCCTGTGGGTTCGATGTCTTTTAAAACTAAAACGACTGGACTGTGCACTTGCAGTCAAGTACCCGATAGACTATATTCTATATACAGTCACGAGACGTATCAGTACCAAGGTGCCCATACCCACACCCATACCCGCCTATTTTCGTGCCCGAGCCCATGCTCATACCCATTTTTGTGGGTTTTTACCCTACCCGTTTTGGGTAATTTTGCGGGTGCCCATTAAGGATGGGTAAAATTGCCATCCCTATTACTGGGAGTATTACTACCTGGGAACAAATGGAAACCGCTTTTTTGAATGAGTATTTTCCAGCTTCAGTTTTCATCGGGAAAAGATACGACATCAGGAACTTCAAACAAAAAGAAGGAAAATCATTTGGTGATTCATACAAACGATTCAAGAGGATACTTGTTACTTATCCTACACACAACTTGGGTCAAACAAAGCAAATACAAATGTTTGTCAATGGTCTCCAACTGAAAACTAAACAATTGATTGATACAGTAGCCGGTGGCTCATCAAACTTTTCAACAGCCACATGTATTAAAAAGATCAATGAAGCAATAGCTACAAGGAGTTATATAATAGGTGTTCAAGCAAATCTTAAGGAACTATTGATCTGAAGCTTAAAACCAATAAAATTAGTATCGAAGACACAATTGCTGCAGAAGTGGAGAAGAAACTAAAGGCTATGAATATTGGTACCCAACATGTAGCTCAAATTCATCCAGTCCAGAATGTAAGTTATGAAATTTGTGCAGGAACTCATTTGATTATATATTGTGTTGTAACTACGCAACAAATTGAAGAGGTCAAATTTCTAAAGCAGAACAACCCTTACTCTAATACTTATAATCCAGGGTGGAAGAATCATCCAAATTTTTCCTGGAAAGATCAACAAGGGAATGTTCCAAAGCAGGGTCCCATTCAATATTATACCAACCACAACAGTACCAACAACAACAATCGTACCCATAACAACATCAACAATATCAGCAACAAGCACCCAAAAAGGCTGAATGAGAACTTGCCATTGAAAAGATGGCTGCTCAAAATTCCCAGTTCCAAGAGGAAACAAGAAATAATCACAGGAACATGACCGCTTCCATCAAAAATCTTGAAGTTCATATGGGTCAGATAACACAAAAAATAGCAAGTTCTTGAACATCAGGTTCCTTACCAAGTGAAACAGTACAAAATCCAAGAAATCATAAGAATGTAATGTTGTCACGACGAGAAGTGAGAAGGCTGCTAAAGATGAAAAAGTTATACCACTCGGAAAACCAACTGAAGAAAAAAATAAAAAGGAGACTAAACCTGTGATTAAGTTACCATATCCTCTAAGAGCAACAAAAAAGGAACCTAGAGAGACAAACTTTGAGAAATTCATGACAATGTTTAAAAAGATAGAGAGTCATATGCCTTTGTTTGAAGCACTCGAGCGAATGCCCCTGTACACAAAATTCATGGAAGAGGTAATCGCCGAAAACAGACCAACAATAGAAGAATCAGAAGCCTAGAAGGAAAAGTGTAGTGCAATATCACTAGGTAAGAGAGTTCTAAAGAAACAGAAGGATCCTGGAGCGGTCACAATATCATGAAATATAAAAAAGAGAACTTTCAAAAAGGCACTAATTGATTCTGGAGCTAGTGTGAGTCTGATGCCATTATCAATCTATCACAGGTTGGGTACTGAAAATGCTAGTGATACAAGGACAAATCTGAAGTTTGCATATCACTCAATAAAGAATGCATATGGGATAACATAAGACGTGTTGGTGACAACAGGGGAATTGAGTTTTCCTGTTGATTTTGTGATCATAGACATATCTGAAGATGAAGAGACACCTATCATTCTTGGTCGACCATTCATGTAGACAAGTCGATGGAATCTCGACATGGACCAGGGCACGTTAACTTTAAAATTTTATGATGATGAAATAACCTTGAATGTTATTGAAAATAGGAAGCTCGAGGTAGAAAGAGAACATCACTATCAAGTAGGCATGATCAAGATAGATGTGAGAAGGCAAAGTAACATACCAACATCAGAAAAAGACGCAAGAGGGAATTCTCAACTACCACCTCCATTAGCAAGAAAAGAGAAATTTGATGGAACAAAGAAAAGACTCACCGAATGAGAAACACTCAGTTGGATATAAAACCAAAAACAAAAAGAGCTGAGTAACGGAACTGAAAAAGAAAGAGAAATATAAATGATATGTTAGAACAAACAAAATGAAAAGAATAATGACATTGACTATGAACCCAAAAACCATTTCTACCCCTTTCATATCCCACCTTAACCCAAGCCCTGCTATAACCTGAAAGACCTCGAAAGTGTGTGTATTGTGAAGGTGAGATGAAAGGAGAATTCATTCAAGCTTACGAGTCGGTATTGCATACTACGAAATCATGAATGCAAACATTATAGCCCCAAGAGTCTAGGCGAGTGTGTGAAACAAACCAACAAGTGAAGTAGTACTCTTATATGGAAGTATGGCAGAACAAATAATTGCGGAAAGCTGGGGACCCTGAAAGAAGAAGAATGAGTAAGTTGTGAAAGATCTCAACAATATTTTGGTAAAAGTTGATTCTTCAACTATTTTTGGGGGTGACATAAATTGTTTGAGGACAAGCAATGAGATAAGTTTGGGGTTGTGATCAGTCACCATTTATGCTATGTATTTTGTCACTTATTTGGTGAGAAACCAGGTAATTTGTATTACTTTATTTTAATAAATGTTTTGTTGAGTCTATTTCTTTCACCGATAGCTTATTTTACTGTTTCATCATTATTTAGTGTCATTTCTATTTTTTGTCGCATTTTACGCTTTGGGTGTGTGCATTTTCCGTGTTTCATGTCTAAGTAGAAGGCCCAAAAGGCTCGGTGCGAGAAAGTGGAGAAATTCGGTGTTTCGGGAAGGAAATGGCCAAACTACAGGAGGCCTGCCACGGCCACCCGTGTCACCTAACACGGGCCGTGGCAGGATGATAGCCTCATAAGATTTTAAGAAAATGGCAGGATCCGTGGCACAACATGGGTGCATGTGTCACCTAACACGGGTCGTGTCTGTTTGGCTGAGCTTGAAAAAGGAATTGGAAAATCAGTGGTGCAACACGGCCACCCGTGTTGGCTCAGGCGCTGATTCTTTTTGCTCTTTTATTTTTTATCAAGTATTGAGCTGAAAGAGTGTTTTGGAGATTTCCAATCAGTGCCAATGGGTTTTCACTATTTAAGAGAGTTCTTACAAGGAATGAAGGAATTTTGGGAGGGCACGCAGAAATGTTACACGATTAAAAATTGGAGAGATCAAGGAATTCAGAGAGCGATAGATTTTCATGAGCGGATGAAATTGAAGATCCAAATTATCCAATTACTTGTAATGTCTAATTTTTATCTTGAAATTAGTTTGAATAATATTTGTAGCTAAACCCCTCAATGCTAGGGGGATGTCCCTGATTTGAATCTGTAATGATTTTGAGTTTACATTTGCAATGATAGTATTGTTTTTCAAAATATTTGTAATCTTTTGATGTGTTTAATGCTTTCTCTTTCGGAATAATTGAGATTGTTGTATGATTATCAATTAGGCTGGACCGCAATTGATAATGCTTTCATAAGATTATTCTGCAGTAGATATCACCGAGGACTAGGGATTACCTGTATGAACCAGATTATTCTCGATATATTAAGGCTTAATTTCACCGGTAATTTTCTATGGACATAGAGATTAGGGCTGAATGATAAAATGTTTTCTCACCAAGGCCTTGAGAGAAAATACCCTTGAGAACTGATAGTAATTAATTGATATTTGTGGATTTAATAGTGACTCAGAGTTGTTACAGGGACAAATTACACACCTTCCATGGCATGTTCCTTTACCTTGAAAACCCCTTTTACATTATTATTTATTTTAGTTGCAATTATTTTTAGAAATTTTAATCATAAACCCCCAACACAAGTTTTTGTTTAATTGAACAACAATTCTAACTCAATATTTGCGAGCAGTCCTTGAGATCGACATTTGGGGATCTTTCACCATTATTACTATACAGGCAAAATAGTACACTTGCTATTTTTCCGATCACTTATGCACCAACCTGTAGCATTTATGAGTTGATGCATAAAACTCATTTTTGACCCAAAATCTTGTTTTTGACTTAGTAAATGATTTTAAACTGATGCATAAAACTCATTTTTAACCCAAAACTTTGTTTTTGACTTAGTAAATGATTTTAAACAAATAAGGATGATTATGCACTCCTAATCATGAAAATGCAAGATTGAGAAATGCAGACAAATACTAAGTGTCATAGTTTTGACATCAATCAAAATATACTACTAGAAGAGAAATGCGCTCACATACTCCCCCTTTTTATGATGGCAAAACTTAACGAAGTATTTGAGTTGATGTTCGAAAAGCTCCCCTTAAATAGGTGCACCACAACTAGATGACTTCGTCTTTGTTTACTTCTCCCCTTTTGACAACATCAAAAAGAGGCAAAGACGAGAAACATGAGAAGTATCATGAAAATTACACAATAAAATATAACACACTCAGATGTGTTGCAAAGATTAAACACATCAATTATAACGCACTCACATAAAATATTGTCAAATTAAAAACGAAGATTAAAACATAAATAAACAACCTAGTAGACAAAAGTAGATAATATACACTACACATTTGTCATAAAAGGTTACAACATAAGAATACAATAAGCAAAAATACATGAAAGCATAAATGCATTTTTCATCCAAGGGAAAGATAAATAACATGTTAACCCATATATATCATTACAACTACTTCAAATATTAGACATCATTGATATGAGATACCTATGATGAATATATCAAACAAGATGTCACTATAAGCATATAAATTAAAAACTCATGTGTAATCAATTTAAATTTTTGGAAGTGAACAAATATTAACTTCATGATTCATCATTTATATAACATGATAATGGATCATAAAGATGCAATCAATTTAGTCATAGTTAAGCAACATATTTCATAGTAACTTTAAGTGCAAAGAGATAAATAGAGAACACTATTACCTCATAGGATGAGACAGAGAATGCACTTCACACGAAAATGAACTCTCGAACAAAAGTTAAATAGAATATAGAAAGTGAAGCAACATAATATGTTAGGCAAGATTTGAGATATCGAGAATGCCTAATTCCCGACGAATATTGAAAAATGACTCAGTAGCAAGTGGTTTTGTAAAAATATCCGCAAGTTGATTTTTGTTATCAATATGCTCAAAAACGACATCGTCTTTTCCAACATGGTCTCATAGAAAATGGCGGTGTATCTCAATATGTTTAGTGCGAGAATGTAACACTGGATTTTTGGTTAGGTTGATCTCACTAGTGTTGTCACACATGATAGGAATACATTCAAGTTTAATATCAAAGTCAAGTAGTTGTTATTTAAGCCAAAGAATTTGAGCATAACAACTACCCGCTGCGATCTATTCCTCCTCAGCAGTTGACAAAGAAACAAAGACTTGCTCCTTGTTATGCCAAGTAACTAAGGAGTTTGAAAATAAGTTGCATGTTCTACTAGTACTTTTACTATCTGATTTGTAATCGGAAAAATCAGAATCAGAGTAACCAACCAAACAACAATCACTCTCATTAGAAAACTAAAGCGCATACTTAAGTGTACTATAAAGGTATCTAGGAATATGCTTTACGACTTTTAAATATGATTCCTTGGGAGCGGATTGATACCGAGCACACATGCATACACTAAACATTATATCATGCCTTGATGTAGTAAGGTATAGAAGATATCCGATCATACCTCTATACATTTTAACGTCAACATCCTTACCATGTTCATCTCTATCCAAGTTTCCATCTGTGGGCATTGGAGTGTCAATAGACTTTGAATCTTCCATTCCGAAGCGTTTAAGCAACTCGTGATAATATTTAGCTTGACACACAAATGTCCCTTCCATGAGCTGTTTGATTTAAAGTTCGAGAAAGTAATTTAACTCCCCCATTAGACTCATCTCAAACTCATCTTACATAAGCTTAAAAAACTCTTTGATTAGTTGTATGTTAGTGGAATTAAATATTATATCACCAACATAAATTTGAACTAGAAGAAGATGTTTTCCTTGACGCTTAATGAAAAATGTAGTATCTACCTTCCCTCTAGAGTATCCTTGATCAAGCAAAAATTTACTAAGTCCCTCATACCAAGCCATATGGGCTTGTTTGAGACCATAAAAAGCTCTCTTTAGTTTATAAACATGATTAGGATACTCATGGTTTTCAAATCCAGGAAGTTGGGAAACATACACTTCCTCATTTATGTAACCATTAAGGAAAGCACTTTTCACATCCATTTGAAATAATTTGAAGTTTTTGGAGCAAGCAAAGGCAAGTAAAAGGCGTATAGTGTAACACCCTTCTAAAATACCCCAATTATTTAATAACAACAACAAATATTTATATATATCAGAGTAATCATGCACCAAGGGTGTCACACAACATTTCACACCACAAAAACTGTCATGCTCTTTATTCAATCAAAATAAACATTTTTGTTTGCATAATTCGCAGCGGATATAAATCAACCAACCATTCCAACATATAACATATTACAGATAAAAAGGTTCAACAATCAACAATAAAACAATTAAAACATCCCGTCCCGATGTTACATCTATCAGAGCATGACCCACTTAGGAGACTACACTAGACTCCAAGCATTAGCTTCTACTCAACTCATTGCTCGTTACCTGAAAATTAGTTGTAAGGGTGAGTTCCTCAATCGATATAACAAACATTATAAATTATCATGTTATGTTAAGTAAATTTACACGTTAATCACCCTAATCATATCATGCATTTAGTAACGGCACATCAACTCAAATATCATACTCAATAACAACGTAAAATGCAACTCAATAACGACATAAAATGCAACTCAATAACAACATAAAATGCAACTCGAATGAGACTCGACTCGTCATGCATGTGGTACCAATCGGAGTAAAACTCCCAACTTAAAATCATTGCCATTTTAGTGGGCATCAAGGCATAAGCCTTCAACTTTCAACTTAAAATTTGCCAATCCAGGCCAACGTGGTGTGAGCAAAGCTCCGATTTTTGCCAATCCAGGCCAACGTGGTGTGAGCAAAGCTCCGACTTAATGCATATGAAATGTACATGGCATACACGACTTTAAACTTTCGACAACATAATCATAATAGCAACACAACAAGGTTTTCAACATAATCAACTTATAATCAACTTTGGCTCATCAAGCCTACAACTCAGTAATTTCAACAAAATCAACTTATAATCAACTTTGGCTCATCAAGCCTACAACTCAGTATTTTCAACAACTTTAACACAACTTATCAACATATTTATATCAACACTTCATAACATAACCCAACAGAATTACTCATCAAAATTAACGATAATAGGCTAATCACCAATTATGTTCACAACATTAAAAATATCAAATTTTCCAATTTCCAACAGTGTTAACCGGTTAACGCCCTGGGTTAACCGGTTAACGCAGGACAAAATACATTTTCTGGCAACACGCAACAGTGTTAACCGGTTAACGCCCTGGGTTAACCGGTTAACGCAGGCAAAACAGCACATTTTCACAATTATAACAGTGTTAACCGGTTAACACCCTGGGTTAACCGGTTAACGCAGACAAAACAGCAGTTCCTGCGCTAACACAAGGCAGAATGCAGAGTTCTCCGCATTTTCCGCCGTTGGAGGACTTCCGGACCTCCGATTCAACTTCCGTAAAAAGCTACATTATCGGAAAATCACGACACATACAATTATCGATTCAATTTCAGTTTTCATACAACTTAATCATCACAATTTTCTCAGCATTCTAAATCCCAATTAGGGTCAATTCAACGGTTTATCACTACCCATTACATGTTAATCTATAATACCCATTAAACGACGATAAACCCCCCTTACCTGAGATAATCCGGCAATCTCTAAGCTTCAAGCTTTTCCGTTCTTCAACCTTTGCTCTCTAGCTCTTCCTCTTTGCCCTTTCTCCACTTTCCACTTTTCAGCCGCTTCTCTGTTTCACGTGAAAACTCTTTACCAAACTGAAAACCTTTTCTCTTATTCCAACTTATATATTTTCCAATAATTATTATTCCAATTAATAATAATAATAATAATCCAATAATTCAATTTATTTAATTAAATTATTAAATATATTATTAACTTAATTTAAATAATTCTCTTATTTTATTTGGGGTGTTACAACTCTCCCCCACTAAAAGAGTTTTCGTCCTCGAAAACATACCTCAAGCAAATAACTCCGGATAAGACTCCTTCATCTGACTCTCCAGTTCCCAAGTCACATTGCCACCTGCTGGTCCTCCCCAAGCTACCTTCACTAAGGCAATCTCTTTACCCCGCAACTGCTTCAACTCTCGATCTTCAATCCTCATAGGCGATATTTCAACAGTCAGGTTATCTCTCACCTGTACATCATCTACTTGGATCACATGCGAAGGATCATGAATGTACCTCCTCAACTGAGACACATGAAAAACCTCATGCAAATTCGCAAGTGACGGCGGTAAAGCGATACGATAGGCTACCTCTCCTATCCTCTCCAAAATCTGATAAGGACCAATAAATCGAGGTGTCAACTTCTTTGACTTCAAAGCTCGACCAACCCCAGTTATCGGAGTAACACGAAGAAACACGTGATCTCCCTCTCGGAACTCAAGTGATTTCCTCCTCCTATCATGATAACTCTTCTGACGACTCTGAGCAATTCTCATCTTCTCCTGAATCATCTTAATCTTTTCTGTAGTCTGTTGAACAATCTCCGGTCCAACCACAGCACTCTCACCGGACTCATACCAACATAACGGTGTCCGACATCTCCTACCATACAAAGCTTCAAACGGCGCCATACCAATACTCGAATGAAAACTATTATTGTAGGTAAACTCAATCAAAGGTAAATAACAGTCCCAAGCACCTCCCTTTTCCAAAACACAAGCTCTCAAAAGATCCTCTAATGACTGAATCGTCCTCTCAGTCTGACCATCAGTCTGCGGGTGATATGCAGAACTCAATCTCAGCTTAGTTCCCAAAGCCTTCTGCAAACCTTCCCAGAATTTCGATGTAAATCTAGGATCTCTGTCCGAAACAATACTCGACGGAATACCATGCAAACTTACAATCTTCTCAATATACAACTCGGCTAATCTCTCTAACGGATAATCCATTCTGATCGGAATGAAATGAGCCGACTTTGTCAATCTGTCAACAATCACCCAAATAGCTTCAAAATTCTTAATTGTCCTCGGTAAACCAGAAACAAAATCCATACTGATACTATCCCACTTCCACTCTGGAATAGCCAACGGTTGCATTAGCCCAGACGGCTTCTGATGCTCAACCTTTGACTTCTGGCAAGTCAAACAAGAATAAACAAAACTCGCAATTTCTCTTTTCATTCCCGGCCACCAAAATAACTTTTTCAAATCATGATACATCTTCGTAGCTCCAGGATGAATACTCAACCCACTACGATGTCCTTCTTCAAGAATACTCTTCTTAAGTTCGGTAACATCCGGAATACACACCCGACTACCAAATTTCAAAATACCATTTTCATCAACTCTGAACTCACCACTTTGACCCTGATTCACCAGAGTCAACTTATCAACCAAAAGCATATCGGACTTCTGACCCTCTCTGATCTCATCCAAAATACCACTTGTTAACTTCAACATTCCCAATTTAACACTATTGTGAGTACTCTCACACACCAAACTCAAGTCTCTAAACTGCTCAATTAAATCCAATTCCTTAACCATTAGCATAGACATATGTAATGATTTCCGACTCAATGCATCAGCCACTACGTTTGCTTTACCCGGATGGTAATTCAAACCAAAGTCATAATCCTTCAGAAACTCTAACCATCTTCTCTGTCTCATATTCAGCTCTTTCTGATCAAACAAATACTTTAAACTTTTATGGTCACTGAAAACTTCAAATCTTGACCCGTACAAGTAATGCCTCCATAACTTCAGAACAAACACCACAGCCGCCAACTCTAAATCGTGCGTCGGATAGTTCCTCTCATGAACCCTTAGCTGTCTCGAAGCATAAGCTATAACCTGCTTATTCTGCATCAACACGCCACCCAAACCCAACAATGAAGCATCACAGTAAACTTCAAATGATTCCGACGAACTCGGTAATATCAGAATAGGAGCAGTAGTCAACCTTCTCTTAAACTCTTGGAAACCTTCTTCACATTTTGAGTCCCAAACAAACGCTTGCCCCTTCCTAGTCAACATCGTCAATGGCAACGCCAACTTAGAAAATCCTTCAATGAACTTCCTATAATAACCAGCCAAACCAAGGAAACTTCGAATCTCAGCAACAGACTTCGGAGCTTCCCACTTAGATACCGCTTCTATCTTGGAAGGATCAACAGCAACACCACCTCTTGAAATCACATGACCAAGAAAACTAACCTCTTCTAACCAAAATTCACACTTGGATAGTTTAGCAAATAACTTCTTTTCTCGTAGAACTCCCAAAACTACTCTCAAATGCTCAGCATGCTCTTCTTCAGATTTCGAATACACCAAAATATCATCAATAAACACCACAACAAACTTGTCTAGGTACGGATGGAAAATCCTATTCATATACTCCATAAATACTCCAGGCGCATTAGTCACACCAAAAGGCATTACAGAATACTCATAATGTCCATACCTTGTTCTGAAAGCAGTCTTCGGAATATCCTCGGTTTTCACACGGATTTGATGATACCCAGATCTCAAATCTATTTTGCTGAACACACTTGCACCAACCAACTGATCCATCAAATCATCAATCCTCGGCAAGGGATACCGATTCTTGATCGTCACTTTATTCAGTTGCCTGTAGTCCACACACAACCTCATCGTACCTTCTTTCTTTTTAACCAATAGCACTGGTGCACCCCACGGTGACACACTCGGACGAATAAATTTCTTATTCAACAGATCTTCCAACTGACTCTTCAATTCAGTTAACTCAACAGCAGACATACGGTACGGAGCCATCGATATCGGCCTAGTACCAGGTACCAAATCAATCGAGAACTCCACTTCCCGCTCTGGCGGTAATTCATTCACCTCTTCCGGAAACACATCAGGAAAATCACACACCACGGCTAGATTGCCAATCACCAGTTTATCTTTAGCCTCCAAAGTCGCTAACAGCATAAACAACTCTGCCCCATCAGCTACTTCCTCATTCACTTGCCTTGCTGATAGAAACAAACTCTTTCCTTCCTCACTCTCAGGAAAGACCACAGTCTTATCAAAACAATTGATAGAAACTCGGTTAAACACCAACCAGTTCATACCCAGAATAACATCAATTTGCACTAGTGGAAGACACACTAGGTCCATTCCAAAGTCTCTACCAAAAATACTCAAAGGACAATTTAAACAAACCGAAGTAGTAGTCACTGAACCCTTCGCAGGAGTATCAATTACCATACTACCAAACATCTCAGATATCTCTAACTTAAGTTTCACAGCACAATCCAAAGATATAAAGGAATGAGTCGCACCTGTGTCAATAATAGCTACAAGAGGAAAGCCATTAATATAACACGTACCTCGGATAAGTCTGTCCTCACTGGAGGTTTGAGTTCCGGTCAATGCGAACACCTTCCCAGTCTGAGATTTCTTCGGCTTCTGACACTGACTTCCAATATGCCCTTCTTCGCCACAATTAAAACAAATCACTTCCTTGTGCTTGCAATCAGCTATTGCATGACCAGTCTTACCACAACGAAAACATCTCTTTACTTCAGCAGTGCATACATTACTCTTATGACCAGCCTGACCACATTTGAAGCAAACTATACCAGCAGGAGTACCTCCCCTACTAGTCCTCTGAGCCGGAGCAGCCCTTTGCTTCCCTTTTCCAGCTGGAGCATCATACGGCTTGCCACGGTTTTGATGTTGCTTGCCCTTGCGGTCACTGACAATCTTGTAATGAGCATTATTGTCTTCTTCAAATATCCTGCAGCTATCAACCAATTCAGTAAAAATGCGTATCTTCTGATACCCAACAGCCTTCTTAATTTCAGAGCGCAGTCCGTTTTCAAACTTGATGCACTTTGAAAATTCAGCACCAGCACCAGTGTAATGAGGATAAAATTTGGACAACTCCACAAATTTTGCAGCATAATCAGTGACAGACATGTTTCCTTGCTTCAGCTCAAGGAACTCAATTTCCTTCTTACCACGGACATCTTCCGGATAATACTTCCTCAGGAATTCCCTACGGAATACATCCCAAGTAATGACTTCACCTGCCACGGTCAACCTCTCGTGAGTCTCTAGCCACCAGTCATCAGCTTCGACTGCTAGCATGTGAGTACCATACCGAACCTTCTGAGCTGGAGTGCAATCCATAACACGGAAGATTCTCTCAATTTCTTTCAACCATCCCAAGGCTGCATCTGGATCATGCTTCCCTTTAAACACCGGCGGATTCTCTCTTTGAAAAGTCGCCAAGCTACGTGATCCAGCATCTCCACCAGCATTTGGCAAGTTCTGCACAGCTTGTGCCATTGCTTGCATTGCGGCAGCCATTGCAGCGTCATTCCTTCCAGCCATTTCAACTTATCACTACAACACAACTTAAAAGTTAGACTAGTAACAATTACACAATTGTTAGACAGTACGACACGACAACTGGCCGGACAGACCGACCTGCTCTGATACCACTAATGTAACACCCTTCTAAAATACCCCAATTATTTAATAACAACAACAAATATTTATATATATCAGAGTAATCATGCACCAAGGGTGTCACACAACATTTCACACCACAAAAACTGTCATGCTCTTTATTCAATCAAAATAAACATTTTTGTTTGCATAATTCGCAGCGGATATAAATCAACCAACCATTCCAACATATAACATATTACAGATAAAAAGGTTCAACAATCAACAATAAAACAATTAAAACATCCCGTCCCGATGTTACATCTATCAGAGCATGACCCACTTAGGAGACTACACTAGACTCCAAGCATTAGCTTCTACTCAACTCATTGCTCGTTACCTGAAAATTAGTTGTAAGGGTGAGTTCCTCAATCGATATAACAAACATTATAAATTATCATGTTATGTTAAGTAAATTTACACGTTAATCACCCTAATCATATCATGCATTTAGTAACGGCACATCAACTCAAATATCATACTCAATAACAACGTAAAATGCAACTCAATAACGACATAAAATGCAACTCAATAACAACATAAAATGCAACTCGAATGAGACTCGACTCGTCATGCATGTGGTACCAATCGGAGTAAAACTCCCAACTTAAAATCATTGCCATTTTAGTGGGCATCAAGGCATAAGCCTTCAACTTTCAACTTAAAATTTGCCAATCCAGGCCAACGTGGTGTGAGCAAAGCTCCGATTTTTGCCAATCCAGGCCAACGTGGTGTGAGCAAAGCTCCGACTTAATGCATATGAAATGTACATGGCATACACGACTTTAAACTTTCGACAACATAATCATAATAGCAACACAACAAGGTTTTCAACATAATCAACTTATAATCAACTTTGGCTCATCAAGCCTACAACTCAGTAATTTCAACAAAATCAACTTATAATCAACTTTGGCTCATCAAGCCTACAACTCAGTATTTTCAACAACTTTAACACAACTTATCAACATATTTATATCAACACTTCATAACATAACCCAACAGAATTACTCATCAAAATTAACGATAATAGGCTAATCACCAATTATGTTCACAACATTAAAAATATCAAATTTTCCAATTTCCAACAGTGTTAACCGGTTAACGCCCTGGGTTAACCGGTTAACGCAGGACAAAATACATTTTCTGGCAACACGCAACAGTGTTAACCGGTTAACGCCCTGGGTTAACCGGTTAACGCAGGCAAAACAGCACATTTTCACAATTATAACAGTGTTAACCGGTTAACACCCTGGGTTAACCGGTTAACGCAGACAAAACAGCAGTTCCTGCGCTAACACAAGGCAGAATGCAGAGTTCTCCGCATTTTCCGCCGTTGGAGGACTTCCGGACCTCCGATTCAACTTCCGTAAAAAGCTACATTATCGGAAAATCACGACACATACAATTATCGATTCAATTTCAGTTTTCATACAACTTAATCATCACAATTTTCTCAACATTCTAAATCCCAATTAGGGTCAATTCAACGGTTTATCACTACCCATTACATGTTAATCTATAATACCCATTAAACGACGATAAACCCCCCTTACCTGAGATAATCCGGCAATCTCTAAGCTTCAAGCTTTTCCGTTCTTCAACCTTTGGTCTCTAGCTCTTCCTCTTTGCCCTTTCTCCACTTTCCACTTTTCAGCCGCTTCTCTGTTTCACGTGAAAACTCTTTACCAAACTGAAAACCTTTTCTCTTATTCCAACTTATATATTTTCCAATAATTATTATTCCAATTAATAATAATAATAATAATCCAATAATTCAATTTATTTAATTAAATTATTAAATATCTTATTAACTTAATTTAAATAATTCTCTTATTTTATTTGGGGTGTTACATATAGCCTCGATGCGAGAAACCGGAGCATAATTTCCTCATAATTTATGCCATCATCTTGGTTATATCCTTGAGCCACTAGTCGGGCTTTGTTCCGAGTTATCACTCCGTTTTCATCTAGTTTATTTCTAAAAACCCACTTAGTGTCGATGATTTGATGATCTCACAGAGGTGGAACAAGGTCCCACATATCATTTCTTTTAAACTGATTTAATTCATCTTGCATGGCCATCAACCAATGCTCATCAATCAAGGCATCTTTTGCGTTTTTAGGATCAACTTGTGAAGCAAAAGCAAAGTGATAACAACAATTACTTAGCTTAGAGCCTTTGGTCACGCCTTTGGTGATATACCCAAGAATGTTATTGATTGGATGGTCCTTGGAAGACCTCCAAGTCAAAGGAAGATCGTCCATTTTAGTTGAACTCTCATCCTTCTCCTTTTCAATATTGCCATCTTCCTCATCCTCAAGTTTCATCGCTTCAGGTTGACAAATTCCCTTTTCTGTGTCATTGAGTATGTCTTCTGAAGATACACTTGTATCATGAAAATAAATACCTTTTCCAATATTTCTCGAATAAGACTCATCAAATGTGACATGAACCGACTCTTCAACAATAAGTAATATCTTTTTGTATACTCTATAAGCTTTACTTGATTGTGAGTATCCAAGAAAGATATCTTCATAAGCTTTTGCATCAAACTTTCCAAGGTTATCCTTACCATTATTTAAGACAAAAGATTTGCATCCGAAGACATGAAGATGTGATAAATTGGGCTTTCTACCTTTTAAAGTTCATAAGGTGTTTTGTTCAAAATAGGATGTATAAGTATCGTATTTAAAACAAAACACGCCATGTTAATAACATCAGTCCAAAAATATTTTGGTTGACTACTCTCATGGATCATAGTTTTTGCCAACTCCTCTAAAATTCTATTTTAGCGTTCCACAACACTATTTTGTTGTGGAGTTCTAAGAGTGGAAAAATTATGTTCAATGTCATGTTCATCACAATAATCTTCAAAGAGGTGGTTTTCAAATTCACCTCCATGATCACTTAGAATAACAACTATGTTAGAGTTTAATTTATTTTGGCATAACTTTGCAAAAGAAGTAAAAGCTGAAAAGATCTCATCTTTACTATGCAAAAAGATAGTCCAACAAAATCTAGAGTAATCGTCTACTATAACAAAACCATAATAGTTTCCACCTAGGCTTTTTGTCCTAGAAGGACCAAAAATATCCATATGGAGAAGCTCAAGAGGTCTCGAAGTTGAAACAATATTTTTGGATTTGAAAGAGACCTTTGTTTGCTTTCCCATTTGGCATGCATCACATAAGTGGTCTTTTGAAAATTTAATTTTTGGTAGACCGATTACTAGATCTTTTGAGAGAACTTTATTGAGTAGATCAAGTTAACATGTGCTAAGTATCTATTGTTGGAGAATAGCCATCCAAGGCGCAACGAAATTTAAAATTTTCTCCATTTAGTGATCCTTACAAATGGGCATGATCAGTGATAGAATCGTTACCTCTTGTGGCGATTCAAACCTTTGGTGCAGATCTCTGATAATGATCAAAACCTTTGGTACAAATCCACGGGGCGATCACGAACGTTGAACGATGACAACGTCTCTACTCAGTCCACACGAACGGATTCCTTCAATCGCAGTGCTAGCTGTTTGTGAATGAAGGCTTTGAGTGAAAGAGAGATACGAAATTCTAACTCTTCAGTTGTGTTGTTTTCCCATACAAAGCTTCTGCACAAGAGCTCTATTTATAGAACCACTTGTGTGAGCTTCAAGCCAAAAAGCCCACTTAAGTGCATTTTGGCCTATATCTCATAATATGCCAAAATCACTTAAGTACTTGGTACCTTACCATATTTCGTATTCTACTTAAGTACACCGTACCTTACGATGTTCCTTAATTATTCTATCTCTCATCAATCCGTCCTTTGTGTGTGACCCTATAGGTTTTCGCGACGTTGGCAATTATATTAAATCACGCATTTAACATAATAAACAGTGAGCAGTATCTAGCAACACATCACTGCTACCCAAGTCACGAAAATGTCATGTGATCTGACAAAACCTCCTGTGATAATAATTATGTGTATAATTACCCCTTTGCCCTTATGTCTATATTGAACACAAGGTATAGACCGTGTCACCCTTGTCCAGTTCAATATTGGGCCCATAGACATTTATCCTGTTACGCAGGATTGGCAAATTCCATCTAGGACACTCATGTCCCTCAGCATGCTTCGTGGAGTACCCATCAACTGTCTTTATGGTTATCCAGTTACGGACAACGTTGGATCAGCAATAAAGCACTCGACTCTACATCTAGGATCCATAGTGGCTTCAGGTCGAAGAGTGGTATACACTATTATCACCATGAGAATAACTTATGACACTTTTGCATAACTTTCTATATAGTATTCTCATAGCGGGTCAATCCGGTATAAATATTACTCCTAATATTCATACCTATGTTTAAGACTTGATAACTCTTTATCCATGATCCATGAGATGTGATCATCAGTCTACAAACATAATAGTCTTAATGCTTTAATGTTATCCCACTTCACATTAAAGCTCGACTACGGATACTTTAAGAACAGTGCCCTTATGTTTAATGTGTTCTCATGATTAAGTCACACTTAATACATTAAACGGACTATCTATTCTAGGGACTTTATTAATCAACCATAATAAAGAAAATGCCTTTTATTATTAATAAATAATTCGATACAAGTACCAAAAATATTGGCCTCTAGGGCTTACACCAACATCTATGCCATAGCCAAAAGTCTTCACTCATGGTTACTAAACACTCAGTGCTTGTTAACTATACTTCACTCAAGTTAAGCATATAAATGTTGTTAATCCTCAATCCCTTAAACAAATGATCTTTCTTTTCATTATGATCAATTATGCAACAAGTATTTGTAAAAGTTATTTTATAACCTTTGTCGCATAATTGACTTCTGCTAAGATGATTATGTTTAAGGTATTCAACAAGTATTATGTCAGAGATAGTAGTAAAAGATGGATTACATACACTACCTTTACCAAGTATTGCACCCTTGTTATTATATTCGTAGGTCACAAATCCTTTCTTCTTTGACTTGAAGTTAATGAATAGAGAAATGTCACCCGTCATATGCCTTGAGCAACCACTATCAAGAAACCACATTCTCTTCGTGGAGCCAAGACATTCAACCTACAATAATCAAACAAGAGTGATAGGTATCCAATTTTCATTGTATCTTTGAAAGTGAGTGGAAATTTTGTTGCACTTGGGAACCCATTGAAATAAACCTTTAGGAGCCAAAAATCTCCTAAATTTGCATTTAATAATGGTATGGACTTTCTTACAACAATAGTGACAAGTCAAGTGACAATGTGAGTGACTTTCGCTATTTGATTCCTTTTCCGCATAATTGTACTTCTTGTATGGCACATATAAAGATCTTTCAAATTTTGTAGGATTAATAGCGAAGACGACTTTTAGTTCTAATGCCTTGTTTAATTTGGATTTTAGAGTAATAACCTCTTTTTGCCAAATGTGACAAGTTTCACAACCAATCCAAGAAAGTTTATCATCCTCAATCTTATCTTTTTGAACACCTAACATGGTTTGCTTAAGAGTTTCCAATTGTTTTTCTGTTTCTAAAATTTTAGCTTCATAATATAAAAATATTCTTTTGTTTGAAGCCAAACTTTTAAAAACATCTACCGCTTTACTATATAGATTTTCTAAAGCAATTTGTAATTCAGAATAATACATTTCATCAATAGGTTCATATATAGAATGACTTACATTCTTCTTATTGTGCTTGAAATGACTTACATTCTTCTTCTTTTGCTTGATCATGAAGCAAAGCTTTGTCATATCATCACTTTCATTTGAGCTACCTGCCTTTGAGGATTCACTATCACTATCTCATGTGATGTATGCTCTTCTAAACTTGCTAGACTTCTTTTGTTGACCCTTTCCTTTATCCTTCATAAGCAATGGACAATCCGACCTGTAATGACCGACTCTTCCACAATTATAACATGAACCTTTAGATTTTTCCTTCTTATTCTCATATTTCATTGAGGTATTTGAATGCCTTCTATAGTTGATGCGATTCTTGTCTAAATGCTTTATTCCATTTTTCTTAATGTAATTATAGTACCTTCTAACAAAAATCCTAATTTTTTCATCATCCGAACCTTCATCATCACTAGTTCCATTATCATTTTGCTCTTTATTGAGTAATTAGAACTAGAAGTCACAAGAGCAATTGACTTCTTGTCCACCTCTTTTTCCTTGTTCTTTTCTTTCTTGACCTTCTTCTCATACTTCTCTACGAAAATGAGCTCTTACTCATGTTCTTCAAGCTTACCAAACAAAGTTGTAGTATCTAAAGTCAGTAAGTTGTTAGCTTCCTTGAAGGCAGTATCCTTAGGTTGTCATTCCCTATTAAGACATTTCAAAACTTTGTTAGTAAAAATATCATTGGAAATCAGATTACCAAATGCATTCAAATGATTTACAAGATGAGTGAATCTCTTTTGTATATCGGCAATGATTTCACCATGATTCATGTGAAAGAGTTCAAACTATTGATTTAAAGTGTCGACTCTAACTTATTTATCTATATTTGTACCCTCATGAATTATAAGAGTATTTTAATTGAGAGTAGTATAAATAAATTTTAAAGAAGTTATAAAAACATGAAAAAAGGAATCAAAATATAAAAACTCTTACCAATTGCTATAGAGAAAAAAGCAAACGCCTTTATACAACTTCATTAAAAAAAAGTATCGGAAGGGAATCTGCTGCAATTACTGCAACACCCATTTTTTTACACAGTAAACAATCTCAACCGTAAATTAAAATCAAACGGTCAAATCCCATTCCAGCACTTCAAATCCCATAAATAGAAAAAAAGCTTAAAACTATAAGAACGAACCTTCTACGCGCCCACAGAGTAACTGAATCTCAAACGAGAAAAAGACCCAACACAAACCCAACAGAAATATTGATTCCAAAGATCAAGTGGTTACGATTCAATAAACTGGATGCAGTATTGAAAAAAAAAACATATTCTACCATTTGTCAGGCTTTCCTACTTGCAACTGCATGTGATATTTTTAACTTTTAAATACTAGTACTTTATTATATTCATCTTCACTCACTTGCACTTGCCTCAGTCACTTCTTGCTCCTCTCTCTCTCTTTGTCTCCCTATCTCAACAATTCCGGTATATATCAACCTTTCTTCATCAAACACCCCACGAGCCTCTCCCAACATTTTCAATCTCTCTCACAACACCAAAACAAAACCTCCCCACTCTTCAATTATTCTCATTCTTTCTCTCTTAGACATTTTCACAAACACATGCTGCTCATTATTTCTCACCTATAGATTAGATTCAACCTTTCAAACCCAACAACACACAAACCAATTCATGGCTCTTGAAACACTCCTCTTCAAGGTCAAAACCGCCATTTCAAACAGCTTCGACTCTGTTCCACCCAAACTTCTCAAGAAGAAAACCACTTCATTCAAGAAACCAAAAAGATACGTCGCCGTTTTAGCCTTCGAGATCGCGGGTGTTATGTCGAAGCTTCTTCATCTTTATCAATCTCTCTCCGATGCTACCATCGTGAGAATCCGAAACGACGCCGTTACGCTTGAAGGTGTTCGGAAGATTATCTCCAATGATGAATCTTTCTTGCTCGGACTCGCTTGCGCCGAGTTTACCGAGGCCCTTCGAGTCGTTGCTAACTCGGTTACCCGACTCAGTCAACGCTGCGAGGATCATAATCTCCGGGATTTTCACCGGGCTTTCCTCGAGTTTGCTGATTCGGGCCGTGATTCAAACGGGTGGGCTCTCTCTGGGCCGAAGGAAACTGAAGGTAAGTTCAGGAAAATGGAACGTTACGTGATGCTTACGGCAAGTTTGCACCGTGAAATGGAGGAGCTTTCTGTTTTGGAAAATGGGTTCAGAAAAGCTTTGAATTTGAATCATCATCATCATCATCGTCGTAATAGTAGCAGTGAAGGAAATGAAGGTTCTCTGGGTGTTGGGAAAGAGCAGAAAATATATGAACTTCAGCAGAAGATTTGTTGGCAGAAACAAGAGGTGAAGGATCTGAAAGATAGGTGTTTGTGGAGTAGAAGTTTCGATGGGGTTGTTTTATTACTTGTGAGGTTTTGTTTCACTGTTTTAGCAAGGATTAAGGTTGTTTTTGGGATTGGTCATTCTGTGCCTTGTTTGTCACCTAGTTTGTCAACTTCTGCAACAGTTTATCCCTCTGATCAGAATTCCAATTCTTGTCATAAATTCGCTTCTGGGTCATTGGAAATCTCAGAGCTTGAAGAGATCAAAGAACGTTTTGGAAGTGGGTTTTTTGAGTCTAACTCCAAGCTTTTGAAGCCACCTCCTAGTACTTTAGGTGCTTCAGCTTTGGCTTTTCACTATGCTAACTTGATCATAGTGTTGGAGAAGATGATAAAGACACCTCATTTGATTGGTTTGGATGCAAGAGATGATTTGTATGGCATGTTACCTAGCAGCATAAGGTCAGGTCTGAGGACTAGGTTGAAAGGAATTGGGTTTTGTGCAAGTGATCCTGTTCTTGCAGGTGAATGGAAGGATGCTTTGGGGAGGATATTAGGGTGGTTATCACCTTTGGCACATAACATGATCAAGTGGCAGAGTGAAAGAAGCTTTGAGCAGCACAATTTGGTGCCTAAGACTAATGTTTTGCTTCTGCAGACTTTGTTTTTTGCAAACAAAGACAAGACTGAGGCTGCAATAACTGAGTTGCTTGTTGGGTTGAACTATATTTGGAGGTTTGAGAGGGAAATGACTGCTAAGGCTTTGTTTGAATGTGCTAATTTCAATGGTTTTATTAAATCTGCAAAAACATAGTTAATTAATGAGATTGGTTTTTAATTTTCATGTCCTTTGAATTCTTCTTACTTCCATGATAGGGGTTTTAATTTTGCTACTTTAAAGGGTTTGTTTTGCTTCTAAGTAAACACAGCACTCTGTAAGTGTATAGAATGTAAATGATGTTATATGTCTTTTTCTAGTTAAATCTCTTAGAAATGCATTGGCTTTTCATCATTAATGCTTCCACAATCATGAGACAATATTCCTTGTATTCAATCATGGTTTGACTAGAAATTGAGTGGTTGATATTTATATATAAGTGGAGTTCATTGTGTGTGGATGTACCATCACTATTAGATCCAACCTTGTGTGGTTCATGTGGTGTGTAAGTAATAATACTAATAAATTAGTAGAGCTATATTTGATATTTTTCCTTGCGTATCTTGATTGACGACATTAGTATTGTTGTTGCTAAAAACATTAAAATGTTGACTTCTCCGTTATCAGTTAGGGAGAGTCTAAAATACAAGAGTAATTGATTTAAGTGTTGTTTATGTATTCTCAGATGATTCCCCCTTTTGGCATATTTTTTTGACATCAATTATATAGGTCAATCCTTACCCCAACAATCATGACGAATCCTTTCTTCTTGCTTCCTGCTTCCATGGCCCAGAAACTGCCGCCATTTTAATCATTTAACTCCCTTTCTTAATGGTTTGTAATGTTTTCTTCATAACTGTGCTATTACGACCCTTCATCTTTCGAGACCGTTTCTAGATGATGGCCCTACATCGATGATGACCTTGGTCTATCAGGGCTCACAACCCGACAATCATGACGACTTCTAGCTTCGTCTATCACCCGACCTTTGTCTATTACCCGACCTTTGTCTATTACCCGGCAAGGTCGGGTTCTAGTTTTGGCTATAACCCGACTTTCACCTGAACCATCCCTATTTCATCATAGACTTCTTTCAATTTTATACATCAATTGGTTAAACTAATTTCTGGGATGTACATAAGCCCCCCGAGCATGAAATCTAAAAGATTGAAATGTTCAAACAGAAGAAGCCCATAAATTTTATATTCATCGAGAGTCGAGATATTCCTCGCCCCTATCGTGCCGTTGTACCCGTCTTTGGTGACATGTTTAATCGTGGCATACATGGGAGCGTATCTTTACCAGATTCTCTCTTTCTTCCATAATGATGATTTTTATGGGAAATTGGCCATCTTCAGTAATCCAAAACATTTCATATTTTATAGTCGGTTAAAAAATGATTACTCCCCCTAATTAAAGTCACTTCTTCCTTTTCCTGTTAATCATTAGTTGTAGTAACTTATTTCTTTTTCCAGGCAATTTCAGAGCTTCCACCTGTTCTTCAAAATCAAGTATATTTGTTTTTATTTCTCTGTCTGCATTCTTTTCTTTTAAGCAATGACTATTGTTCGTGAATGTAAAGATAATGCAAATGTATTAAGAACCCTAAGTATCCAAGAAAGGAAAAATCTTTGGGACTTTCGTATGAGAGGACGTAGGGATACCCTAAGTCAAGCTGACTTTGATTGTATTGTAAAGGAAGCTTATGGGGATATTTTTGTCTCTTTTAGCGATTTTGATTTCGACTTTCCCTCATTAGGTTCGTATATAGAAGTGTTGATGGAGATTATTGACTCCTTTGATCAAGAAGTAACGAGTTACGACCAAAGTTCTATTGATGAAGTAGAGATTGTTAAACTTTGATCTTTGAAGAATATCTCCTCTAATGAAAACAAGGATGATGTTGTTTTGGAGCCCTTATCCCAGGGGAACGTGTTTGCATAGTCCGTCCTAGAGGAGTCAAATACGAGTATTTCCATTTCTATGCCGGTGTATTATAGGATTTTAATATCCATCTACCCTTTACCGATTTCAAATCCGATCTATTAAGAACCCTAAACATAGTCTCTTCCTAACTCCGCCCTAATAATTGGGGATTTATCAAGGCTTTTGAGATAGTCTGTGAAGCCATATATATAGAGCCCACCGTAGGCTTGTTTTCTCCTTTTTTTTGAAATCAAGGATATTGGGAAGGGTGGCTGGGTAACAATTAATGGTCTTCTTGATAAGAGTTTTGTTCAAGTTTACACTACCAATTATAAGGGATTCAAGGATCGGTTTCTTCGAATTAGGTGTGGACCGAGATGTCCCCAGGTAATGTATGCTTTAGATGGATCTCATTGTTTTCCCATCTATTGGACTGGAAACCCACTTCCGATATATTGGTTTGATTTTGATAACCTAAACGCCCTAGAAATCAAGTTTTTTGGCCATATTAGATTCCTTTCGTATGATGAAGGCCCAGGATCTATTGCCATTACCCAAAGAATAAGTTCTTCCTTTTCTAGGTAATACTCGTTTATTTTCTTTTTGCATTATTCGTTTCATTACAGTACATTCTCCTAACTCCTACTCTATCTTTTTTGTAGAAAAAATGATTGACTTGTCCGTGAAGGAGCAGAAAAAGCTGATGCTGGAAGCCCGGGTGACGAGAAGAGTAACCGGCCAACTCGCTTCTAAGTCGGACCTGTCCGGTTTATAAACTAGGATATTGAAGAAGAGAAAGGTAACACCAAACAAATCAGTTCCGAGTATATCTAAGCCTCATGTTTCCACCACCCCGCCACCGGAAGACTCTTGTCCGAGCTCCCCAAAGAAAATGAAAATTTTGATGAGTGACGGGGTTTGCAGATCTGATTCAGAAATTTCCTCTTTGATGCGGAGGTTGGTGGTAGTGACCAAGCCAAACCATCTAATGAATTTAAATTATGGAGCAATAACTTTAACAGATTTGGATTCTTCTATGACCATCTGAATGCCACGAAAGATGTAAACAAGGTAAAGATAATAGGTCGGCAGAAGCTGACTTAAAACATCAGTTCCTATCTGATGAGATTTGCTATCCTGGCATGAGGATTGTTTGAATCCTAGAATGATTATGAGTAGAATGAAATTAAGCTCAATCGGGAGATCAATCAGCTGAAGGAACAACAAAAGATGCAAACGGATAGAATATCCGACTTGGAGAAGCAATTGCTGGACGAGAAATCAAAGAGGGAAAAGTTAAAAGTCGAGAACCAAGAACTGCAGTCCACTGTCACCAAGCAATCTGTGAAGATGAAATCCACTCGGCAGTCGAACGACCAATTGCAGAAAGCCTTGCAAAAAGCTCAGATTGACATTCGTGATGTAGGCGATGAGGCTTTTGACTGGGCAAAAGCTCAAGTTTTGTGTCTCCACCATGGGATTGACTTGTCCGAGATGGACTTTTTCAAAGTTGTGATGGATGGCCGTCTCATGGATATGGAAGAAACCGAGCCTTCTCCTACTGATGATTGATCCAAGGAATATCGTGTTGATGACATTAGCCTCAAAGTTGTTGATGGAGATAAGAATGAATAATAATCTCATTTCTATCCCCTTTTTCAATCACCCATTCGGGTGCGTTTATGATGTTTTTTAGTATGTTATCATTTCTGTTTTGTATCTGGACCCTGCCGTGATTCATAACATCTATGATAATCTTGTATTTTATTTTGTGTTACTGGTTATCCTTTTTAAGTGATCCTTTATAATTGGTTTTCTGAGGTCGATTCAAGTATTTCAATTTTGATAGACAGTTTATGTACCTTTACTAAATATACCTTGGAGCATTTATAAAACCCCGATTAATTCATAATTCCAAGACCCCGGTTATGATAAGCATATCCTAACCGAATGCTTTTCTTTTTAGTCAAACCTAATTTTAGAGGTTTTAATTTACTTAACTCGGCCGCATCCGGTTATGCCAAAGGTTTTAATTTTTCCTCTTTCCATTGAAAAGAATGGAGCCATCTTTATGACTTACAACTTTACAAGACTTTTGATTAAAGATTATGTTATAACCATTGTCACTTAATTGACTTATGGACAATAAATTATGCATTAATCTATCAACTAACAAAACATTAGTAATATAAGGGAGATAACCATTACCAACTGCTCTGGGGCCTATAATTTTCCCTTTCTGATTACCTCTGAAACCCATGAATTCACCTAGCTTAAGTTCCAGATCTTGGAAATATACCTTTTTCCCATCATGTGTCGTGAGAACCTAGAGTCCAGGTACCATGGCTGGTGTTTTGACTGTGCTGCTAAGGATGTCTGCAATATATATTATCTTGTCCTTAGATATCCACATATTTTTGGGTCCTTTCTACTTAGACCTCCCAGAGTTCTTAGCGAACTTGGGTCTTTATGCAGAATAATCATTTTGTGTATGTGCATAAGAGAACCGAGAATAAATAGCTTTTTGTTTTGCCTTTTGTTTTAAAATAGGTTTTTCTTTAGGCACATAAGCAATTCCTCTTCTTCCATTTTTTTAACTCTGTAGATCATTAAAGCCATTTTACTTCTATCTATGTTTCTAGCCAGAAATGTCTGAAAAGATTTGTCATGTTTCTCTATGACTTTTTCAAAATCCATAGGGGCTTCTGAAAGAATTCCTTCCTCAAGTTTGGAACTCTTACTTTGAAGTGCATAGTTTTCATTTTTAAGAATAAAATTTTCTTTATTCAAAGTGGAGAAATATTTCTTAAGCTTCCTATATGCTTCATATTCAGATACATGGGATTGTTTCAGATCCTCGTATTTGTTCTGAAGCTTCTGATACTTTTCTAGAATTTCAGATGAATAAGATTCTAATTCAGAACGAGATAGATTAGGAAATACCTTTTCAGAGTCTGAATCAGATTCAGATTCAGATTCTGACTGTGTCTTATCATCAAATGCTTCTGTATGTGCCATCAGCGCCATGTTTTCTTGCTCTTTCTCAAAGTCATCTTCTGAGGATTAAGAGTCATCCCAGGTAGCCATCAAACCTTTTTTCTTCCCTCTGAAGTCTTTCTTTTTTGGTATGTCTTTTCTCACCTTGGGACATTCATTTTTGTAGTGACTTGGCTCCTTGCACTCAAAGCAGGTAATGTCTTTGCCAACACCTGACTTCTTCAATCTAGATATAGAATGAAAGTAATCACTTGTCCTTCTTGATCCTTTGAACTTGCTTTGTATTTTCTTCCAGAGTTGGCCAACTCTTCTGGAAATAAGAGACAACTCATCTTCTTCTTCAGAATCTTCTTCAGATTACTCTTCTTCTTTAGCTTGAAAGACTTTCCCATAGTTTTCAAAGCCACAAATTTTTCTTTTCTTTGAGGCTCATCCTCTTCAAGCTCTCTCTCGCGACTTCTTAAAGAACTTACAAGTTCTTCAATAATGGTGTTATTCAGATCTTTAGACAACTTTAGCGCAGTTACCATACGACTCAATCTCTTGGGTAAGCTTATGATAATCTTCTTAACATGATCTGCAGTAGAGTAGCCTTTATCGAGAACCTTCAGTCTAGCAACTAGAGTCTGAAACCTTGAGAACATGTTCTCAACCTGTTTCATCATCCTCCATTTTGAAGGCTTCATATTTTTGTATCAAGGCAAGCGCCTTGTTTTCTTTTACTTGAGAATTTCTTTCATAAGTCATCTTTAATGAATCAAATATAGACTTAGATGTGTCTCTATTTGGGATCTTCTCATACTCAGGATATGATATAGCATTCAACATAATGGTTCTAGCTTTATGATGATCCTTGTAATCTTTCTTTTGTTGCTCAATCATCACTCTTCTTTCTAACTTGTTACCACTGTTATTAATAGGATGAGTGTAGCCGTCAACTGCCATATCCCATAGATCCACATTATGACCAAGAAAAATATTTCAATTCTATCTTTCGAATAGTCAAAGTTTTCTCCATAAAAAATAGGGGGTTTGACACTAAGTGGTCTATGTCATTGTTAACAACGGGTGCAACTGGTGGAGGGACTCCTGTCATTATGTTTCACAAATTTGAATCTTTATCTGACCCGATGAAGTGTTTGATAAACAACCAATACCAGAACCAGAGCTCTGATGTCAATTGAAGGTAACCGAAACACAAGAAAGGGGGGGGGGGGGGTTGAATTGGGTTTCTAGAATGAAAATATTTTGTTACCCAAAACAAGAAGAAGAGAACTTAGAACAAAAATAATGAACATAATTATTTTTATCCTGGTTCGTTGTTAACTAAGCTACCTCCAGTCCATCCACCAAGGTGATTTCTCCTTATCACAAGGACTTAATCCACTATAACCTAACTTGATTACAACCACAAAGACTAACTGTCAATGTCTTCTTGAGAAATTCTGAATATACCCTAGTCTCTCAAGGAATTACAACTCAAAAGTTGAGATACAAAGTGTGTTATAAGATGCTTCTATGAAAGCAAATTACACAAATGAAATACAAAGAACTTCACACAAAAATATTTGTTATAAAAGTGTATGAACAAAAGTTCCTTATGTGTTTGCTTTTCCTTCTCTTAAAAGTTTCACAATATTGTAATATTTACTTGATAGCTCTTTTACCTAATGTTGTGTGTTTTCTCCATTCTCTAAAGACTCCTTTATATAGACAATTAAAATATCCGTTGGAGGGCAGAAATGGAATCCATAAAAATAGTTGTATCCTTGCATAATGGTTTGTAAAAATGGAAGACAAAATTGTACAATAGTACATTCATTTTCTCACAAAATCAGTGTAGTGGAAAGAATATTGATCTTGTATTATGTACTATTTTCTCACATAAAACATTTTGATCTTATCTTCAATTATTCAGAGGCTTCATATAGAGAGATGATGAAGCATGCATAGAAGAAGAATCAGAGTCTATATGAGAGAGTCTCCAAAACCTTGTCTTCATAGTCTTTAGAACTTGGTCTTCATAATCTTTAGAACTTGGTTTTCAGGATCTTTAGAACCTTGGTCTTCAGAGTCTTCAGAACCCTGGTCATCAGAGATGTTGAGCGCAAGACTTTAGAGCTTGGCAACTTCATAAGCGTTGAGTAATATTTATAGAACACACATCTCAAAGTTAGAGTGCATTAGGTTCAGAGTCTGATGACGTCACTGTAAGACCCCAATTTTGACCCTAAGATCCCTCATGGCATCATAACATTGCATTTGCATTGCCTCAAGGATCTTTAGCATCTTGGTTCCCTTTGCCTTTGGGTGGGACTCCTTGTGATTGGTTTGAGATCACCAAGCATGCTTGAATTATACATCATTGTTCCTCTTACTTTTGTTTACTAACCAAAAGCACAAAAATGTGTCACTAACATCTTTTGTTTGAAGCTTGAGTATCATCCAAGACACTTTGTGGGTTCTATTTAGATGATCAGTCAACACAAGGGAATGGCTTGAGATACTTCCAACAGGTTCAAATGGGGTCTATTCGTCAGTCAAAACGTTAATCTTGAAGGAGCAAAAGTTTGTTCATGAGCTGTCATGCTCGCTAGGCGAGCAGAATGGGTCGCTTAGCGAGTCCCAAGAAAAGCCACCAGAATCACCTACGCTCAGAGGAATTTCTTGAACTGTCATGCTCGCTAGGCGAAGCCTACGTGTTTAAAAAAAAAACGAAAAAAAAAACGAAAAAAAAAACGAAAAATAAATAAATAAATAAATAAAATATAACCGAAATTTTTTGAACTTGGGTCTCTCTCATTTGAGCCCATAGGTCCAAAAAAATCAGGTTATAAATTTAGAGTTTCAGTGAAACAAAGGAATTCTATTCCTATTTGTAAGAACAAAAATTGTTCTACAACAGATTCCTTGATTTTGATGATAACAAAGGATGAAACCAAAAATGGCACCCTAACGAAAAGTTTCTAAGTGTGCAGGGTTCTAAAGAAAGAAGAAAGAGATCTGATGATGTCATCAGATACAGAACCAGATCAGATACAAATTATCAGAAGATAAGAAGCATCTGAAGTAGAAACACGTTCAAGAAAGTCTAACTCTGAGCAAAACAGCAAAGTATCAGAAGCATCTGAACAAGAAGTAAGCTCTAGAAGTTCTGACTCTGATCAACGCTATCTCTAAACTCCAGAACTTATCAGCGTTATCTGAAGAATCCATCAGAATCCAAAAGAGATCAACATCAGAAGCAAGACTCCAAGTTTCTCAGATATACGAAGACTCTGATCATGGAATTGCTAATTATGAAAGAGTAACGTTAAAGTCAAGTAAAGATTTGCAAATGGATTTCCTAATACAGAAAGAGACGTTAATCTCCAATTTCAATAAAGAAGATACTATATGTGGTAAGTAGTCATTTCAAGGAGAGAAAGTTATCCTGCAGAAGCTATTTAAGTGATGGCGTAAATTCATTTTAATATCCACCAGTTTCAACCACTACTTCTCTTCTATATAAAGGACTGCAAATCAACATTCATATACAACATATACAAGGAAAAATTATACTGAAACATCAACGCTCAAGAAAACACTCTTGCTCTCTAAATCTTCACGAAGCTTTTGCTTATAACGTGAATCACTTTGTTCTTACCATTGTAATACTTGCTTATCTTAGAAGCACTCTAGATTACATAAATCTTTTATCTATTGTTTGTTTATTTCCTCAAGTGACTCTGTGTAGTCTGTATACTTGAGAGGACTAAGAGATCTTTCTCTTAGACGTTGTTTGTAATCAATCTTTCAAGATTAGTGGATTAAGTCCTTGTTGAAGGCGAAATCACCTTGGCCGGGTGGACTGGAGTAGCTTTGTGTTATAAGCGAACTAGTATAAAATCATTGTGTGGTTTTCACTTTGAAAAAGCGCTTATTTTCCAAACAATTCAAACCCCTCCCCCCTTTCTTATTTTTCTCACCTTCAATTGGTATCAGAGCTCCGGCTCTGTTATTGATTTTCTAATCAAACACTTAACAGTGTAGAGAGATCCAGTACGAGAAAAACTATGGCCCACTTAAATGAAAAAGATAGTTACAATGCTAAGCCTCCTGTTTTTGATGGAGAGAAGTTTGACTACTGGAAATATAGAATTGAAAGTTTCTTTCTGGGTTATGATGCTGACCTCTGGGACATTGTCACAGATGGATACACACCTCCAGTCTTAGAAAATGGAGCTGAAGTTCCCAGAAATAAGATGTCAGAAGATCAGAAACGTGTCTTCAAAAATCACCACAAGGCCAGAACCATACTTCTCAATGCTATATCGTACAACGAATATGAAAAGATCACCAACAGAGAGACAGCCAAAGATATACTTGACTCTCTGAAGATGACTCATGAAGGAAACTCTCAGGTCAAAGAGACAAAGGCTCTGGCGCTTATCCAGAAGTATGAAGCCTTTAAAATGGAAGATGACGAAGCTATAGAGGCTATGTTCTCTAGATTCCAAACTCTTATTGCAGGTCTCAAGGTTCTAGACAAAGGATATACAACTGCAGATCACGTCAAAAAGATAGTCAGAAGTCTGCCAAAGAAATGGAGACCTATGGTTACTGCTCTGAAGCTGTCAAAGGATCTGAACAATATTAGCCTTGAAGAACTTGTCAGTTCTCTCAGAAGCCATGAGATAGAACTAGAGGAAGATGAGCCTCAGAAAAGGAACAAGTCTGTAGCATTAAAGTCCAGACCTGAAAGACGCAAACTTGACAGAACCAAAGCTCTCCAGGCAGAAACTGAAGATGCTGACAACTCTGAACCAGAAGACTCTGATGATGAAGAAGAATTGTCCCTACTAACCAGAAGAGTTAAGCAACTCTGGAAAAAGAGGAACAACAACTTCAGAAGATCAAGACCCAGAGGGGATCGATCAGAATCAACTTCAAAAGGTAAATCTAACAAAGATATTACCTATTATGAATGTAAAGAAACAGGTCATTACAGGAATGAATGCCCCAAGCTAAAGAAAGACAACCCTAGAAAAGAAAGCTTCAAGAAAAATACCTTCAGGACAAAGAAAGGACTGATGGCTACCTGGGATGATAGTGAATCTGGATCATCAAAATCTGACTCTGATGAACAGGCCAATGTGGCACTTATGGCTACCACATCCAGGAGTAGCTCAGATGAAGAATCTGAAGAGGTATTTTCTGAAATTTCTCGATCTGATCTAGAATCTTGTTTGTCAGAAACTCTTAGCTCATATCAGAAATTAAAACAAAAGTTTAAAAACATTAAAGGCTGTCTTAGAGCAAAATTTGAAGAATGTGGCAAGCTTGAGATGACAATTCTAGCACAAGAAGATACAATCAGATTGTTAATATTAGAAAGAGATTGAGCAAAAAGAAAAAGCTTAGAATTAGAAGAAGCGTTATCTCAAACTCCATAAACTTCAAATGCAATAATTTATAAATACGAAGAAGCCTTTCAAGAATTTCTGAAAAATGGAATAGGTAGGAGTATTATGGCATCCATGATTTATGGAGTAAGTCAGAACAATAAAAAGGGAATTGGGTATGATCCTAAGGAAGATAAAACTTCTACCAGTGACCAACTTAAATCTCCCTTTTCATATCATTACACACACACACAAGAACAAAAATTTAAAAATGCTAGAAAACCCAAAGTTATAAGAAACTCTGGGAAAACTAATCTGAAAGGACCCAAGAGATTCTGGGTACCAAAGGATAAGATTGTCTATGTTGCAGATATCCTATGCAGCAAAGTTCAGACACCAGTCATGGTACCTGGACTCTGGATGCTCGCGACACATGACGGGAAGAAAGTCTATGTTCCAAAGTCTGGAACTTAAAGACGCTGGATTTGTAGGCTTCGGAGGAGATCAGAAAGGAAGGATCAGAGGCTCCGGAACTATTGGTAATGGTACTCTTCCCTCTATATCTGATGTCCTTTATGTAGAAGGATTAATGCATAACTTATTATCCATAAGTCAATTAAGTGATAACGGTTATGATGTAATCTTTAATCAAAAAACATGTAAAGCCATTAATCAGAACGATGGCTCTGTCCTTTTCACAGGCAAGAGGAAAAACAACATCTATAAAATTAATCTTTTTGATTTAAAAGAACAAAATGTTAAATGTCTGATGTCTGTTCATAAAGAGCAATGGGTGTGGCATAGACGCTTGGGCCACATTAGCATGAGGAAACTTTCTCAGCTAAATAAACTCGAGTTAGTCAGAGGCTTACCTAAACTGAAGTTTTCTTCAGATGCTCTGTGTGAAGCATGTCAAAAAGGAAAATTTTCAAAAACATCCTTTAAAAAGAAAAATGTTGTTTCTACCTCTAAGCCTCTGGAACTTCTTCACATTGATTTATTTGGTCCTGTGAAAACAGCATCAGTTAATGGAAAGAAGTATGGACTAGTCATTGTTGATGATTACAGTCGCTGGACATGGGTGAAATTCCTAAAGCACAAGAGTGAGTCTCACTCTGTATTCACTAGTTTCTGCTCCAAAGTGCAAAAAGAATTTGATGCTAAAATTGTTAGAGTCAGAAGTGATCATGGTGGAGAATTTGAAAACAAAGATTTTGAAGAATTAGTTGACTCTAATGGAATATCCCATGATTTCTCCTGCCCTAGAACTCCACAACAAAATGGAGTTGTAGAGAGGAAGAATAGGACACTCCAAGAGATGGCTAGAACCATGATCAATGAAACTAATATGGCAAAGCATTTTTGGGCAGAAGCTATAAATACAGCGTGTTACATTCAGAATAGAATCTCTATAAGACCCATTCTGGAAAAGACTCCCTATGAACTGTGTAAAGGAAGAAAACCAAACATTTCATATTTTCATCCTTTTGGATGTTCTTGCTTTATTTTAAACACTAAAGAACATCTGAACAAGTTTGATTCCAAAGCACAGAAAGGAATTATGTTAGGATACTCAGAACGCTCTAAAGGCTACAGAGTATACAACACAGAAACCAAAATTGTGGAAGAATCAATTCATGTCAGATTTGATGATAAGCTTGACCCTGAAAAGTCAAAGCTAGTTGAAAATTTTGCAGATTTAGAAATCACTCTTGCAGGATCTGATAAAACTCCAGAAGCAACTGTCACTCAGAACTCTGAAGAAATTAAAACCCCAGAAATCCCAAAGAAAGTTAAAAGTCGTATCAACGTATCTGAAGATTTGATTCTGGGAAACAAGGACGAACCTGTCAGAACCAGATCTACCTTCAGGACCTCTGAAGATACTCCTCTGGGACTAGTGTCTCTGATTGAGCCTACGTCCTGTGATGAAGCACTTCAAGATAACGACTGGGTTTCAGCCATGCAAGAAGAATTAGATCAATTCACAAAGAATGATGTCTGGGATCTTGTTCCAAAGCCCAGAGGCACTCACGTTATTGGAACCAGATGGGTATTCAGAAACAAGCTGAATGAGAAAGGAGAAGTCGTCAGAAACAAAGCTCGACTGGTAGCTCAAGGTTATAGTCAACAAGAAGGTATTGATTATAATGAAACTTTTGCTCCAGTCGCAAGGTTAGAATCTATTCGTCTTCTTGTATCTTTTGCTATTAACCATTCTATTAAATTATATCAAATGGATGTCAAGAGTGCATTCCTTAATGGTTATATATCAGAAGAAGTGTATGTCAACCAACCTCCAGGTTTTGAAAATCCAAACTTTCCAGAACATGTTTTTAAACTTAAAAAATCTTTATATGGACTCAAACAAGCTCTCAGAGCTTGGTATGAACGTTTAAGCAATTTTCTTCTGGAACACAATTTTATCAGAGGGAAAGTTGACTCCACACTTTTCTGTAAGAACCTTAACAATGATCTCATGATATGCCAGATATACGTTGATGACATTATTTTTGGTTCAGTTAACGCCTCTGTTTGTCAAGAATTCTCTAAGTTAATGCAAGCAGAATTTGAAATGAGTCTAATGCAAGAACTAAAGTTCTTTCTGGGAATTCAAATTAACCAAACTTCAAAAGTTACATATGTTCATCAAAGCAAATATATTAAAGATGTTCTGAAGAAATTTGACATGGCTAACTGCAACTCTGCAAAAACTCCAATGCATCCAACATGCATTCTTGAAAAAGAAGAAGTAAGCTCAAAGGTTTGTCAGAAGCTCTATCGAGGTATGATAGGCTCTCTTCTCTATCTGACTGCTACTCGTCCTGATATTCTCTTTAGTGTCTGTCTCTGTGCCAAATTCCAATCAGATCCTAGAGAATCTCATTTAACAGCAGTTAAGAGGATTCTTAAGTATCTGAAAGGAACTCCTAACCTGGGCCTGATGTATAAGAAAACATCAGAGTATAGACTTTCTGGTTACTATGATGCAGATTATGCAGGAGATAGACTAGAACGAAAAAGCACATCTGGAAATTGCCAGCTTCTGGGAAACAATCTAATCTCCTGGGCTAGCAAAAGGCAGTCAACTATCGCTCTATCAACTGCAGAAGCAGAATATATCTCAGCATCACTGTGCACAACTCAGATGCTCTGGATGAAGCATCAGTTAGAAGATATGCAAATTTTTGAGAGTAACATCCCTATCTTCTGTGATAATACTGCTGCCATTTGTCTAAGTAAGAATCCCATTCTACATTCCAGAGCTAAACACATTGAAATAAAACATCATTTTATCAGAGACTATGTTCAGAAAGGGATAGTAACATTGAAGTTCATTGATACAGATCATCAATGGGCAGATATCTTTACTAAGCCTCTAGCTGAAGATATATTTCTTTTTATCTTAGAAAATCTGAACATTCAAAATTGTCCAGAATGAAGTGCGGCTCTGAAAATGTAAAATGAGACTCTGACATAAACAAATGTGTTTCTGCCTCTGACTCTGATACTTCTACCAAGTTAAGAAGATATCTGAGTTAGAAATCTCCAGGAACCAATCCTTTGGTATTCCTGAAGATCAGATACATCAACACGTGGAGCACTTAGCGTCCAACCCTAGAACTTCTAGACAGCTGTCCAGAAGAAAATCAAAGGGAAACGTTTGAGATCTCCTCGAGCAGTGTGCATACTATTGGGATTAGACATTCATTTATTAGCCTTAATCATTTCTCCCCCAAGCGTGCTTACTTGAGCTTTGTGCTAAACGCAATATTGTGTGTCGTTTTGCATGTGTTTTAACTTAGGGTATTTAAACACTTTTCTCACATTTCACACACTTATCACTCTCACTCACTCTAAAACCCTAAACCCTCTCTGAAGCGTCTCTCAAACTACTCATCTTCATCTTCAACTATGGATGCTCAACAACAAGAAGTTTTCAACTTCTCTCAACAAATGGAATCCACTACCACTGCCCAAACTTCAAGCATTTCAACTCCAATGGTTACAGGCGTTTCCACTACCCCAGTATACAAGGAACCCCATATCCTTGATCGTTTACCTCACATCAACCTAGCAACTCCCTTTGAGGGATTGGATGTGTTATGTGAAACACTTGTGGATTTTGACAACTTGAGAAGGAATGGAGTTGATCTTACTGAAGAACTTCATCAACAAGGTTGGGGAAACTACTTCTAAAGGCTCTATGGCCCTGTTTACCCACTTCTCGTCAAAGAGTTCTGGAGATTTGCAGATGCTGATGATCATTTCATCGTTTCCTTTGTTTTGGGGGTAAAGATAGTAATCACTGAAGAATCAATTGCTTCCTTGTTGAACATGGAGAAGGATGGAGGAAAAAGGATTTACAACATCAACCCTAGATCAAGGCGCGTTGCTGAAGTAATCAATCCAACCATTTTCAAACCCAACACTGAAGGAAATCCTTCAAAGAACAAAGAGCTGCATCAGAATCTCAGAGTGTGGCTCAAGATCATTCTGGGAACTATTCACCACCGCCCAGCCTCAAACTCCTCTGATTACATCAATGCAGATCAGAAGTGCATTCTCTATTGCATTCACAAGGGTGTGAAGATCTGCCTTCCTGCACTACTCTTCAGATACCTAAGAGACTCTGTCAGGGAGACCAGAAACAACATGAAGCCCAGATCCTACATCCCTCTGGGAAGATTGTTATCTGATGTTTTCATCGAGAATGGGCTGGTAGATCATCTGGAGAAGGCCAAGCTGATGCTAGATCTGGCAATAGACACTAGGAAGCCTCTGAACGCCAGAAATCTCAAGAGTATGGGAATAATAAAGAAGATTCAAGTCAGACCCACGCTGGACACATCCTGGGATTCCTTGAAAGATCAGAGGAAGCTGCCTCATGGTCTTGCTAGGTTCTACAAGAATGAACCCAGAGATGCGGTTGCCATCTATCTTAATCGTCTGCTGGATGAAGGTGTTGACATCTCTGACTTCAGCCTCGACGATTGTCTAGATTCAGAAGAAGACTTCGTCAGGTACAAGAGAGGTCTCTCTGAGAAGAAGATAACATCACAGGCAAAGAAGGCAAGACTTGGAGAATCTTCTGGAAGCAGATCTACAGCTCCTCTGCAAATTTCTACTGGTACGTCTGTTCCTCCTAATTCCTCTGCACCTCTGATGGTTTCCTCTACTCCTTCCTCTAATCCTCTCCCAACACCACCCATTTTTACAACCTCTGAAATCCCACCTTCTACAACCAGAACCTCACAATCTTCACCAATTTTAAATATCGCCCGTACATTCATACCTCCTTCTGAACCTGAACAAATGAACCAAAGCACTTCCTCTTCATCATCTTCAGAACCAGAATCACCACCATACCTTCAAATCTCCTCTGACCAAGAATACTCTGACCCTGACTCCCCAACCTTAGCCCAAATTCAGGCTCAAAACCTTGCTTCACAACAACAAACACAAACATAATCTGAAGCAACTTCACCTCCACCAGAACAAACAACCAACATTACTTCTGAAGACCAACCCTCTGAAACTCAACCCTCTGACCTCCACACCTCTGATATCACACCTTCAAACATCTCCGCAGAATCTGAACCATTAGACTTAAACCCTCTTTACGCTTCACCCCAAAGATCTGAACCTCAACCTGAAACAGAATCTGAACCTCTCACCTTAAATCTCAGCCCTCCAACATCTCCACCTCATACCTCTGAACCTGACCTTTCTATACCTACCCTTGAGGAAGCCATCATGCTGGTCGCAGGGGCTTCAGTACAAAAGGTCAAGTCTCTGACCACTAACTATGAAGTCAGTGATGATCCTGACTCTGTAAGGACACACTGGAACAGAGTCATTGGCTGGATGACCTCTGAGGCTTTTAGACTGAAGCACATCTCTGAACAAGTCAGAAATGGCTACATCAGAGATGCTGATGCAAGACTTCAGGAAAGACTTGCTAGAGAAGCTGAAGCCAGAAGGCTGGAAGAAGAGAGGTTAGCAAGAGAAGCTGAAGAAGAGGCTAGAAGACTGGAAGAAGAAAGAGCAAAGGAAGCTGAAATCCTAAGAATAAAGGAAGCTGAAGCTAAGGCTCTGGCGGATGCAGAAGCACAAGCTGCTGCTGAAGCTGAAGCGCAGGCTGCTGCTGAAGCACAGCAGGCTCTGACTCTGGGGGAGTCCTCTTCTGTTATCCCTATGGTTCTCCAGACGCTGAAAGAACTTAAGCAAGATCAGAATGAACTCCGTGCCAGAATGGATAAGCAAGACACTGTTAACGACAACATTCAGAACATGCTGGCTATGTTGCTTCAGAGAATGCCTCCGCCTCCGAACCCCTAGGCACTTAGGATATTTTTTTTTCTTGCCTGTTGTTTTGTTTGCTTTCTCTGATTCTGATGTTTTCCTGTTCTTGTTGCCTTTGTGCCTTTATCTGAATACAATGTTTTTCTCTTAAATTCCTTATTTTTGCTATGTCTTTTTGATTTTGACAAAAAGGGGGAGAAGTCATTAATAGCTCTGATGAAAATATTGTCTAAATACCTTAAGCATTCTGCAACATATTTTTCTTAAAAACAAATTTATCTAACCTGGACTTAAGAAATTGCAGAAGGTATCAAGAAACCTCTTTACTTAGAAGCTCTGGTAAGAACTTCTGAACTCCCTAGCACTATCTCAGGGGGAGCTCTTATCTATCTGATCTGATATTATTCATGTTTCATCTGCTAATTAAGATTGTTTTGTCATCATCAAAAAGGGGGAGATTGTAAGAACAAAAATTGTTCTACAACAGATTCCTTGATTTTGATGATAACAAAGGATGAAACCAAAAATGGCACCCTAACGAAAAGTTTCTAAGTGTGCAGGGTTCTAAAGAAAGAAGAAAGAGATCTGATGATGTCATCAGATACAGAACCAGATCAGATACAAATTATCAGAAGATAAGAAGCATCTGAAGTAGAAACACGTTCAAGAAAGTCTAACTCTGAGCAAAACAGCAAAGTATCAGAAGCATCTGAACAAGAAGTAAGCTCTAGAAGTTCTGACTCTGATCAACGCTATCTCTAAACTCCAGAACTTATCAGCGCTATCTGAAGAATCCATCAGAATCCAAAAGAGATCAACATCAGAAGCAAGACTCCAAGTTTCTCAGATATACGAAGACTCTGATCATGGAATTGCTAATTATGAAAGAGTAACGTTAAAGTCAAGTAAAGATTTGCAAATGGATTTCCTAATACAGAAAGAGACGTTAATCTCCAATTTCAATAAAGAAGATACTATATATGGTAAGTAGTCATTTCAAGGAGAGAAAGTTATCTTGCAGAAGCTATTTAAGTGATGGCGTAAATTCATTTTAATATCCACCAGTTTCAACCACTACTTCTCTTCTATATAAAGGACTGCAAATCAACATTCATATACAACATATACAAGGAAAAATTATACTGAAACATCAACGCTCAAGAAAACACTCTTGCTCTCTAAATCTTAACGAAGCTTTTGCTTATAACGTGAATCACTTTGTTCTTACTATTGTAATACTTGCTTATCTTAGAAGCACTCTAGATTACATAAATCTTTTATCTATTGTTTGTTTATTTCCTCAAGTGACTCTGTGTAGTCTGTATACTTGAGAGGACTAAGAGATCTTTCTCTTAGACGTTGTTTGTAATCAATCTTTCAAGATTAGTGGATTAAGTCCTTGTTGAAGGCGAAATCACCTTGGCCGGGTGGACTGGAGTAGCTTTGTGTTATAAGCGAACCAGTATAAAATCATTGTGTGGTTTTCATTTTGAAAAAGCGCTTATTTTCCAAACAATTCAACCCCCCCCCCTCCTTTCTTGTTTTTCTCACCTTCACTATTACCCTGGCAGGGAAAAAGATAGTGAGAAAAGAGCTAACAGAGTTCAGAGCAACCTCCTGAGACTGAAGGGAACTCATCTGCAAAAAGCCAATTCCATCTCATATAAACCCTCAAATTGCTTTGCAAACCCAACCGGGCAATTCAATTTCATTCGATCTCTCCAGTCAGGTTTGCCTTATTCCCATTACTTTATGCTTTTAGTTTGAATGCTCTGAATGTATGAGGTATTATGGGTGAATTTGATACCCTTTTGATGCATGTGTTTGACAAGAGGTTTAGGCCTCATATCCTTGGTTGCTTTTTGTGAGCTTTTGTGAATTTTAATGGCATGATTCATGTGTTACATTTTGATTTGGGGGCAACTCCTGATTACCACCCTATCTTGTTCCTCTAACCTATTTGTTGAGTTTTGTTTTGTGAGGGCTCATATGACTCTTGCAGAGATGGCTTGCCTGGTGTTCCACTTTATTTGTGGGATACCACCTGGAGGTTTATTCCGATTACCTGTACTGACTCACTTTCTTTGATGGTGCTAACTTGAGAGATCTCTGGGTTTCTTATCTCTTTAATTGCTGTTACTTCGGATCTTTATCCGTACGGTAGATCTCTCGATCCCTTTACTTTTCCCGCATGTTACCGATTTCTTAGGTTTCGTATAGCCTCGTGGCATGTCAATTAAGGTAGCGCGGTTCCTTCATCTAGGACTGCCTTTTTGCATGAGCATCCCTAAACACCCCAAACTCATTGATTTTTCTTCTCCTAAGAACACATTATCTCCTTCTACTACAGGCGAGTAAGTCTCCAAAGGTCGAGCATCCGGTAAATTGCGTAGTAACGTCGTTCACCCCAAAACACAACCCTTAGCCCATAGGTGGTCGAACTACGTTTTGCTCTGATTTTCATCCCAGATGAGATACGTAGGCATAAGACGCGATGTCTTAGCGAGCACACTCCTCTTTAACCCATAGGTAGCCGAGCTACGAAGACTCTGATTCTCAGATTCAGATGAGATACGTATGCAGTGGATGCGACGTCCATGCGAGTCATTTTCTTTTGACCCTTCTTTTAGTAAGTAGTACATTAGATAAACATACACGCTTTTCTCATCCCTTCAATCATGTTTGCACAAATAAATTTTCAAAAAAAAAAACAACAACCTTTGCAACAAATGTGAAAAGGGCTCCCTAGGAGTACCTAGGATGCTTTGGGTGCCTAATACCTTCCCATTGCATAACCAACCCCCTTACCCAGATCTCTGACATTTTTACTAGTTTTTGATTCGATAAAACTTTTAGGTTTTTGTTCGCTTTCTAACCATTCCTTTGGATAAATAGAAGTGCGGTGGCGACTCGACTTGTATGATTTACCTTGGATTTAGTCAATATCTCTAATGGTAACGAATACCCTGCTACAGAAAAATGGCGACTCTGTTGGGGAACGAAACATCCTAGTGGGTTTTGCCTACTTTTCATATTTGTTGTATTGTATTGTATATTTTTTTTGTGTGACATATTTTTGTGCAATTTGGGATTACTGTATTGTATGTAATGATTGAATTGTTTGAATATTAATTCCTTGTATGCTTTGTGATCTTTGTGAGATGAGTTCTATACCCGGACTCGAGTGCACTTAGGATAGGAGAATGGCATAGTCTTGTCGACTTGTATGGAGTTATTCCTTAGTAAGTTGACTTGAAAGTCCATTCACTTGGTGGAGGTTATGTTGGGATCAATAATGTCACACAAGTAAGTTGTGGTTAGACATTACTCTTTCCAATATAGACCTTAGAAGCCAAGGACCTTAGTTTACCAAGCCCATCTTGGCCTATTCTTAGAATGTAGTGCGAAAGTTGTTCAAGTGTAAGATTTGATATGATTGTTACGCGATACTACACTCATAACAGTCTCTCTTGAGAATATTTTCGGAATACGAGTAGCCGTTTCTCCAATAATATCCGAAGGATGGGATGATGACTATGGGAACCTCTTGTAGAACATGTTTGGCAGGTTTAAACCCTAGTACACTCCCTTTTGGGTGGTTCTTAACCTAACTCCATGCTCGCGACTTACAACAAACCCTTGATTCATGGTTGATCCGTTCATGAATCCTTAATATCAATGGAACTTGGGTGTTGATAAGGTGTAAACCATAATCCACCAAAATGGATGATTGATATTAAGGATAACATGATCCATCCCATGACCTTTGTTTGGTGTGCTTTGCTTGATCCTTGAGTGTGATTGTTGCATTCATGCACCCATTTGCATCCATATCATCAATAAATAAGAAAATTTTCAAGGAACTTAAGGGGTTTATTTGCAAAATTTTCAGACATGAAAAGACAAAGAAGGAATACAGAGAAGTACGGCTTCAGGCAACCAGATTTGAAAGAGTTAAGGAATCTGACATCCTATGTATTAGATCCCTTGGGCTTCAAGGCTCGTTTTGGGAAGCTTCTTCCTCTTCTGACTACTCAGGTGGATGAAGGATTGATGAGTGTATTGGTGCAGTTTTATGATCCCTTGTACCGTTGCTTCACGTTTCCGGATTTCCAGCTTTTACCTGCCCTTGAGGAGTATGCTTACCTTGTGGGTATACCTATTCTAGACCAATTGTCGTTCAGTGGCTTGGAGAGTATTCCTACTTCTCAAGAGATAGCTGACATGTTACACATAGATGAATCTCTGGTTGGTGCTCATATGACTACCAAAGGAGGAATTCAAGGTCTCCCTTCTGAGTTCCTCATTGCTCAAGCTACTATGTATGGGAAGGCCATGAGTGAGGACGCCTTTGAGGCCATATTTGTACTTCTCATCTATGGATTGGTATTGTTCCCCAACATCGACAAGTTTGTGGATGTGAACACTATTAGGATCTTCTCCACTCTTAATCCCGTTCCGACTCTGTTGGGCGATACCTACTTCTCTTTGCATATGAGGAATGCAAAGGGTGGTGGTGCCATTGTGTGTTGTTTGCCTCTGTTGTATAAGTGGTTTATTTCTCACTTACCTCAGACGGTCGCTTTCAAGGAGAACAAGGAATGTCTACGGTGGTCCACGAGACTTATGTCTCTCACTAATGATGATATCTCTTGGTATAACCATGTGTATGATGGTGTGCAGATTATTGACTCTTGTGGCGAATTCTCCAATGTACCTCTTCTTGGTACATGTGGTGGGATTAACTACAATCCTGTTTTTGCACGTCGGCAGCTTGGGTTCCCCTTAAAGGATAAACCCAATAACATTCTGTTAGAGGGTGTATTCTTTCAGGATGGTAAAGATCCCCAAGGCTTGAAAGCTAGGATGGTCCGCGCTTGGCGCAAGATTCATAGGAAAGGAAGGAAAGAGTTGGGTCCTAAGAATTGCATCGCTTTGGAGCCTTACACTGTTTGGGTTAGGAAGAGGGCGTCTGAGTATCTCATGCCTTACGAGTATCCGAGACCTACACCTATGATTATGGCTGGGCCTTCAACCCTCCCTAATCAAGGAGTAGAGGAGTTGCGAGACGAAGACCGTTCACGTGCCTGGATCCGTGAACGTGAAGAGTTGCTTCAGCAGATTAAGGAGAAGGATGCGTTGATTGAGTTTCTTGAGCATCAGGTTATTGATGACCCTGATGATGTATGGACTTCTCTACTTCCTCAGTCTTCTAAGTTCTAGAAGAGGAGGTATGATCGATTCGCCAAAGAGAAGGCCGATATGGAGGCAGCCTACGAGAGAGAGGTGAAGAGGCTTCGCGCATCTTATCTTCCTGTGTCCCGAGTTTTAGATGATTGTTTCTAGGGATCCATAGGATGATTATTTTCCTTTTCTCTTGTATATAATTGACGATGCTGCACTTCTTTTCCCTGATATTATTTGATGAGATATTTCCATATGTGATAAAATGCTTAATATTTCCAGAATTTGCAAATAAAACTCTAAAGTTCCTTTGAATTAAAACACAAATCATATGCACAAACATTGCATGCATCATATGCACAAACATTGCATGCATCATATGCATAAGCAAGTTCTGTTTCTGGTCCCTTGCCCTGTGGTCTAACTCTGTGTCCTTCATTTATTTTGAAGACAAGCTGACTCATCGGTACTACACTAGAGCCAATATTTCAAGACCATGGATTCACGAGGCAGGCGCCATGACGTCCACCCTACACCAGAAATTGAAATTCGTGAAAAACAAGAAGCTGGTGGTGGTAGGGGGAGAAAGGGCTCTCATGGTTAGCCATTTGTCTTCCTTCTCTTATATAGATGATGAGGTTGAAGTTGGAACTCCTTTCCAAACTTTATCTATTGCTGAGCCTATTGAGAAGAGAACTCCTTCATTTGCTTCCTACAAAGATACAAAGTTGGCCATTGAGCGTGGTGCAACCACTGGTTTAGGAAAAATGATTGAGTTAGAAGACAACGAGTCCCGGGCTGGCATAGGTTTTTCTTCTGGTACTTTCAACAAGCAAGGGTTATTCAAGAGTGGAGGTTTCATCCACACTGGTCTAGATGAGGAGGCTGCTGCCGTTTTAGAAGAAGATACAAAGGAATCTGGCAACTTCATCATCCCTGGTGGGGTCTGCAACAATTGGGTCGTTGTGGATATTCCAACAGTTGTCCACAAGTCAACGTAATAATCACTTTGTTTAAAAACCCTTCTCCCATGCCAAAAGGAGGAGTGATAACATTGTTGGAACATAAATACAATGATATTTTTATTCAATAAATTCATGTTAAATGTTTGTTTTTCCCATTTATTTTCCCTTTTTGTTTTTGCATGAAATTGGTGATCACATAAAACCCTAAAAAATAAAATAAAATCAATCTTTTCATATGCATAATGATTTGCCTTGTTTGAATTCTAAATCTTTTCATATCCAAAATCATTATGCAGGTTGATTTCTAAACCCATTGAACATAATGACCCAACACCATCTCCCAATTTTGAATTCCCTGTATTTGAGGCAGAGGAAGATGATGTTGAAGAGATTCCTGATGAGATCACCCGGCTACTTGAGCATGAAGAGAAGATCATTCAGTCGCATCTTGAGAATCTGGAAACAGTCAACTTGGGGTCTGAAGATTGTGTGCGAGAGGTAAAGATTGGGGCACTTCTGGAAGAATCTGTTAAGAAAGGGTTGATTAAGTTATTACGAGAATATGTTGACGTCTTTTCCTGGTCATATGAAGACATGCCTGGTCTAGATACTGATATTGTGCAACATTTCCTACCTTTAAAGCCTGAGTGCGTTCCTGTGAAGCAGAAACTCAGAAGAACTCATCCTGATATGGCAGTGAAGATCAAAGAGGAAGTTCAGAAGAAAATTGATGCGGGGTTTCTGGTGACTTCTACATATCCTCAATGGGTGGCCAATATTGTGCCCGTGCCTAAGAAAGATGGAAAAGTCCGGATGTGTGTGGACTATAGAGACTTGAATAAAGCTAGTTCGAAAGATGATTTCCCTCTACCACATATTGATATGTTGGTAGACAATACAGCTAAATTCAATGTCTTCTTGTTTATGGACGGATTTTTCGGATATAATCAGATTAAGATGGCACCCGAGGATATGGAGAAGACAACATTCATCACACCTTGGGGAACATTCTGTTATCGAGTGATGCCCTTCGGTTTGAAGAACGCCGGGGCCACATATCAACGAGCTATGACCACCTTGTTTCATGATATGATGCACAAGGAGATTGAGGTATATGTTGACGATATGATTGCTAAGTCAAGAACGAAAGTTGAACATGTAGAGCATTTGTTGAAGCTTTTCCAGTGTTTGAGGAAATATAAGCTTCGTCTGAATCCCAACAAGTGTACATTTGGAGTCTGTTCTGGCAAGTTATTGGGCTTCATTGTTAGTGAAAGAGGTATTGAGGTTGATCCTGCAAAGGTCAAAGCAATACAAGAGATGCCTACGCCCAAAACTGAGAAGCAAGTCCGAGGTTTTCTTGGCCGCTTGAATTATATCTCCAGATTCATATCCCACATGACTGCCACATGTGCGCCTATATTCAAGCTCCTCCGGAAAGATCAGTCCCATGATTGGACCGAGGATTGCCAAGAAGCTTTCAACAGTATTAAAGAATATCTGTCTGAGCCTTCGATTCTGTCTCCTCCTGTAGAGGGAAGACGTTTGATCATGTATCTGACTGTTCTTGAAGACTCGATGGGTTGTGTCCTTGGTCAGCAAGACGAATCAGGGAAGAAAGAGTATGCTATTTACTACCTGAGTAAGAAGTTCACTGATTGTGAGTCTCGATACTCAATGCTTGAAAATACATGTTGTGCTTTGGCTTGGGCTGCTAGGCGCTTACACCAGTATATGATAAATCATACGACTTGGTTGATATCCAGAATGGATCCAATCAAGTACATCTTCGAGAAGCCTGCTTTAACAGAGAGAATTGCCCGTTGGCAGATGTTGAGTATGATATTGAGTATCGAGTTCAGAAGGCTATTAAAGGTAGTATCTTGGCTGACCATTTGGCACATCAGCCTATTGAAGATTATCAGTCAGTTCAGTATGACTTCCCGGATGAGGAAATTCTGTATTTGAAAGTGAAAGATTGCGATGAGCCTACACTTGATGAAGGGCCAGAGCCTGGTTCCAGATGGAGTATGGTGTTTGAGCGCTGTAAATCAGTATGGAAATAGTATTGGGGCCGTGATTATTACTCCTTAGGGCGCGCATATTCCTTTTACAGCAAGGCTAACTTTCAAATGCACGAATAATATGGTTGAGTATGAGGCCTGTATTATGGGATTGGAGGAATGTATTGATCTAAGGATCAAGCATCTTGATGTATATGGTGATTCGGCCCTCGTTGTTAATCAGATTAAGGGTGAATGGGAAAGGAATCAGCCTGGCCTCACTCCATACAGAGATTATGCGAGGAGGATTTCAACGTTCTTTACTGAGGTTGACTTCCATCATATTTCTCGAGATGAGAATCGGATGGCAGATGCTCTTGCTACGCTTGCTTCAATGATTGTGGTTAAATTGTGGAATGAAGTCCCCAATATCACCGTGACGCGCTTGGACAGACCAGCTCATGTCTTTGCAGTAGAAGAAGTAAAAAATGATAAGCCGTGGTATTATGATATCAAGTGTTTCCTTCAGAGCCAGATTTACCCGCCTGGGGCATCTGTAAAAGATAGGAAGACTTTGAGGAGATTGTCAGGCAGTTTCTACCTCAATGGCGAAGTGCTTTACAAAAGAAATTTTGACATGGTTCTGCTCAGATGCGTGGATAGACACGAAGCAAACCTGTTGATGACTGAGGTCCATGAGGGTTCATTTGGTACTCATTCCAATGGACATGCCATGGCTAGAAAGATGTTGAGAGCAGGCTACTATTGGCTGACAATGGAGTCTGACTGCTGCAAATTTGTGAAGAAATGCCACAAGTGTCAGATTTATGCTGATAAGATTCATATTCCCCCGACACTTTTGAATGTGATCTCATCACCATGGCCTTTCTCCATATGGGGAATTGACATGATTGGCATGATAGAGCCGAAAGCATCCAATGGACACAGATTTATTCTCGTAGCAATTGATTACTTCACCAAGTGGGTTGAAGCGGCGTCGTATGCAAATGTGACCAGGCAGGTGGTCGTGAAGTTTATCAAGAATCAACTCATATGCCGATATGGTGTGCCAGATAAGATCATTACTAATAATGGATCTAACTTGAATAATAAGATGATGAAAGAGCTGTATAGTGAATTCAAGATTGCACACCATAATTCTTCTCCGTACAGACCCAAGATGAATGGGGCTGTTGAAGCTGCTAACAAGAATATCAAGAAAATTATCCAGAAGATGGTTGTTACGTACAAAGATTGGCATGAGATGTTGCCATTCGCTTTGCATGGCTATCGTACATCTGTCTGCACTTCAACAGGGGCAACCCCTTTCTCTCTTGTTTATGGCATGGAGGCGGTACTCCCAGTAGAGGTGGAGATCCCATCAATGAGAGTCTTGATGGAGGCCAAGTTGACTGATGCTGAATGGGTTCAGAGTCGTTATGACCAGTTGAACTTGATAGAACAAAAGAGATTGACTGCCATGTGCCACGGTCAGTTATATCAGCAGAGGATGAAGAAAGCTTTTGATAAGAAGGTCAAGCCTCGTGTGTTCCGAGAAGGTGACCTTATGCTCAAGAAAGTTTTGTCTTTCGCGCCCGATTCCAGGGGCAAGTGGACTCCGAACTATGAGGGTCCGTATGTTGTTAAGAGAGCCTTTTCAGGCGGTGCTTTGATACTTACAACTATGGATGGGGAGGATTTCACTCGTCCTGTGAATTCAGATGCAGTCAAGAAATACTTCGCCTAAAAAAATAAAAACTAAATAGCTCGCTAAGTTGAAAACCCGAAAGGGCGGCTTAGGCAAAAATGAGCGTCTCGGTGGATTGAAAACCCGAAAGGGCGATCCAGGCAAAAGTTAGAGACAAAAAAAAAATATAATAATGATATATGTATCCCGCTAGATTGAGTACCTCATCCTGGGGCAATCTAGGCAAAAATTAGGGATTTGGCAAGTAACTGCATCCTGACAAGACTTTGTTCTACAACTGTCGTCCGTCAGAGATCCTTGCTCATTATCAGCCAAAGCTTCAAATACATCGGATTCAGAATTGGTGGAGAAATGGTCATTATGTTCAATGTAGCCCTTTTCCAATATATATCACCAATTTCAAATTTGTAAAGATCTATGGAGTCTTGCCATTCGCAGACTACCATTCTATCAAATAAATGTGAGCCTTTTATCCAATTATTGGCACTCTTATCTGTTTCTATCCAACAAATGTTTTGCATGTTTTGATTAAGAAAATATCATTGTTTTAAACGATCAAATTTTTTATAATTTGTTTTTAAACAAAGTGAACATTCACAATGACGAAAGGATACTTAGGAGATCCTCAGTGCTCTCCCAAGGGTGGTACGATCCCCAACAGGGTAAGATTTTTGTCCATATTCCTGGCATGACTGTATCTCCTCCCTCCGGAACCCCTTGTGGTTTATCCTACCAAGTGGATTGCTTGTTGAGAGTCACCTCTCTTCCCTTCAGCAAAGTAGCAATCTTTCTTCCCCAGGAGCTTGGATCTCTTTGGGCAAGAGCGGTATTTGGTGGTAGATCCCGATAAATCCTTTATCTCCTCGGCTAGATTCCCCAGTAGAGTTGTTGGTGTGTGTCGCATCCGCGAAAAACAACCGGTGGGTAAAACAAAACAAACAGAGCCGCCACCGTGCGTTATTTATCCCAAAAGAGGGAAAGGAAACGCTCGAAGTAAACCTGGAAAAGACATGGTCTCGCGACCAAAGAGAGATGGGATCGGGAGTCGGTTATGCGAAGGGAAGGTATTAGCACCCCTACGCATCCGTCGTACTCGACGGGATCCACGCTCAAAAGGATAGGAGAAAGGTTGCTAAACACTGCTCAAAGAATGCACACACACTGGAATAAGACACAGATGGAAGAAAAGGGGAACGGGCTCGCTAGGATATCGCATCCTATGCCTACGTATCTCATCTGGAATGAGAATCAGAGCTACCGTAGTTCGGCTCACGCACGCCGAAACAAAACACACACACAAGAAACTGACTGCCAATCGTTGGGCTTACGTCAGACTCCACACAAACAGGCAAACATGGAAACCGAATGCCAATCACTGGACTTACATCAGACTCCGAACCAACAAACACACACAGGAAACCAACTGCCAATCGCTGGACTTACGTCAGACTCCACACAAACAAACACCAATAGGATACGGAATGCCAATCGCTGGTCTTATATCCATCTCCTAACGCGCATAAGAAAGTTAACCATCAGACAAGTTAATAGGGAGTCTGGCACTCGAGCCTAATAACTGTCAAGCAAACACACACAAAAAATAAAAAGGGTGCCCGGAGAGATCTCGTACGATCTCCTGCCTACGTACCTCATCTGGTATGAGGATCAGGGCAACGTAGTTCCCCTTAACAGGGGAGAAACTTTTAACCTAACCAGAGACGGGGAAATGACAAACTAGAAGGGAGACTGACTCGAGCCTAATAGTTATCATGCAATCCACAATGGTCCTAGGTTGAGGTTTCTATCTAACTTGCACAGGGAGTAAGCTATCCTAAACAGCACAGGCAAACACATACAAGCACACAAAGCAAGCACACACACTATATGCAAACAAATGGGCTCATACAAGGTTAGGCCGTGAAACACAAGCCAACTGGAATCGGGTGTAGTTAGCTCTTAACCCTAACATTGAGAGTTAGGGTGAAGCAGATGAAATGGGAAGTGAGGGTAAGACCTCACAACTCTTATCCCTGGCCTGGGAGAGCTTCAGACAAATGAAAGTGTGGGAGTTCAGAAAGTAGGAACTCTTCTCCACATATGACTGACACAACAAATATCTTGGGTTAATATCCATAATGCATCAACACAAGGTGTGAGCAAAGTGGATGACACACTGAATAGCAGGAGATGGATTACACATCTCTTTTATCTGCCAATTGCCTCATAAGAGGACTTTTCCTGCTTGGCACAAAGATAAACAAACACAAGCATTGCCTCTTAAGGAGGGCTTCAGACAGGTGCCTGCCCCCATAATAGGACAGGTCTTCCAGACTACATGAAGTCAGAGATATTATACCTAAGTGGTTAAGCAACCAAGCAAAAGCAAGTTCAAATTGAACTTAAGCAACTTATGTACCTGTTGAAACATCCAACAAATCAGTTCAACTGTACAGACAAACAGACAACATCAATATCAAATAGTCAAACCCAATGAGCAAAGGCATAAGCCAACAAGTCAAACTCAAATGAGTTAACAACCCTACAAAACACACAAGGTTAGTAGCCAAAAGTAAACATCAAATGCTCAAGTGATAGAGCATCACCAACTATGGAACTTGAATGCTCAACCTGAAATCAAAGCTCAAGCATAAGCAACTAACCACTAGGTCAAAGCCTAGGGTCAAAGATGGAGAAAAAAGTTTAAAACAGAAGCTGAAATTTAACATGAATCAACTTCAAACACATCTTGAAACAATCCAAAAGGTCTCATCTCAATATCAATTACCAAATCCATTTCATGAACCAAACATGACAAGGTATGCAAATTGTGACCACATTGTGACATCAGAAGAAACAAATGCACATTAAATCAAAAATGATTCAAATAATCTTGGAAAAATTCATGAGTAAACAGGACATACAACATGACCATCACACAAAAAATTAGAGGCATTGGACATCATTAGGCATGGCAATCACATAGCATAAGTCAAGACAAGCACAACAAGCTCATATGTGACACAAATTGTCACACCAACTTAGCATAGGCATCAAACAGAAATGGTAATTGGTAAAAACCTCAAACCAAAGCCAAAACAACACTCAACATGCCTAGAAATAGTGTGCAAAATTTCACATTCATTGGATAAAGAACAAGCATTTCACAAATGAATGAAGTTCAAGGCAACTTAAAAGCTCAAATGTGACCATCCAGAATGAAAAATCTCAATTAAATCAGGAATGATCCCAACAATTTCAACAAAAATAATGAGCAATCACAACATTCATATCAAGCATCAAACAAAAAATCAGGACAGTTGGATATCATTTGGCATGGCAAACTCATCATTCAAGTTGAACATCTCAAGGTGTGACACACATTGTCACACCTACCTTAACATGATCATAAAACAGAAATGACACATGATAAAAATACCAAATCAACACCATAATTTCAAGCCATGAGCCTAGTTTCAACATGTAAAATTTCAGAAGCATTGGATTAAAAATGAGCATTTCACAACTGATATAGCAATGCAAGGTCAAGATATGATAGATGTTCACAAACCCCAGCACAAAAAGAAATCCAGCCAAGCACAATTTTAGAATTAATGATGATAAAAAACTAGAGAGGATAAGGATCATGATGCAAAAAACCTCATATTTTTTGGAGAAATTTTCAATTATATATGAATTTATGAAGTTGAAGAAAAAACAAAAAAAAACATGTGAAACATGGTATGAAAATATGGAGGGAAAAGGAAAATAATGAAATGCATTTGAATGAAGCGCTACAGATGGGAATCGAACCCAGGGCGAATTAAAAAAGTGGCGCCAGGCTGAGTGAAACGCAGCCGTTTCATTTAATACGTGGCTTGGTCAAAATACATGTGGCATAGTCAACTAAACACAAGCCAATCAACACGCTAGCATGGCAATGATCTGGACCAATCAGCAAACAACCCTAGGCTATCACATGCAAACGCTGGAAATTGAAATTCGCAGGAAACTATGATGAACACGCAATTAAATCCGCAGGAAACCTGGAAATCAGTATGAACATTTGATGAACACGATGAAGATCATGAAGATCTTCATCCAATTTTCCAGAAAAATCTCAAAAGTTCCAGAAAATAAAAATGAGCATATCAACATGTAGATCTTTCATCATACATCAACAATCAACAAACATTTCATCAAGAAATCAACAAATACGCATGGATCGAAGAGAATAAGTTTCATCATCAAAACTTCAAACAATCGTATCTCACTCAATTATGCATGGAATTCAATGATTTAAAGCTCAGATTAACCAGCATCACAAGATCTACAACAATAGCAAAATGAATTTGAGAAATAAGAGGATCGATTTGGAACCTCTTGAAGAACAGCTTTGGAATTTGATGAATACAAGGCCTTGTGATGCTTCCAATCTCTTCTATAATGCTTGTACAAGTAATTGGAGGAAGAATTGAGGCTCAATTGCACACGATCCCACAAAAATCTGAATCCACCATTGTTGCTTCAAGCTTGGAGAAGGCTTCAAAACTACACCAATTCTCTTGATTCTTCCTTCAATCTTGCTCAATGATGCTTCTAGGTGATGAATCACGTGATGGATTGTGATTTGGTTTGAAGAAATTTGAAGAAAATTTGAGAGAAAAAAGTTTGAGAAATTTCTAGATTTGAAAATTGTGATTGTTAATCTCAAAAACAGTTAGGGTTATGGTATATATATGTCATGCTAATCAAGCTTTAATCATGTTTAACTCAATGCAAAGTGTAATTTAGAAATATGAGGTATTTTGGCAAATGTGATTTTTCACCCTATGCATGAAATGCATGGTGAATAGTGCACAAATTTGTATTCATTTTCACTTAAAAATCCATTTTGGAGCCAATGGTGGTGGTGGAATGCTTAAACAATGCACCAAATTTAAACTCCAATTTTTCCCTCCAAAAATGCAAGAATTTGCAAATGATTATGTGATGACAATTTGTGCAATGCAATGCATGTTTTGGAAACTAGAGGTCAAAATGAGAATTTAGCAAAAAGAACCACTTGAATTGGAGTTTTGGTTGAGAAGTTATGCCCATTTGAATCTTCAAGTACACTTTGTCATGTCTTGATCATATCTCCTTAACCACACATGAGAAATTGATGATCTTGGACTTTTTGGAAATGGGAGAGAAAGATCTACAACTTTCATGTTCAACAAAATTTCATTTTAAGCTTTCTTGATGATGTAATCTTGAGTTGAAAACCTTTCCATTTTTGGCAAGTTCAAATTACAGGTCACTTTCTATTTTTGGCAAGTTTTGATCTGACCTCAAATTTTTCAATGTGAGTGTTTGAAATGTCAAATGAGACTTGTTTGAACATGAATGAAGTATTTCTAATCACTTCCCACCTCCAAATCCAACAGTTGACTTTGCAGTTGACTTTTGCAGTTGATAGATGACTTGGTCATGCACAGATGATTTTGAGCCTCAACCACTTGATGAAATAACTCCAACATGAAACCCTAGCTTATACAAGCTCAATAAAATCACATGATGATCTCCATCTCATTAAAGACCTCATCTCCTTGAAAAATCCTGATTGGTATAATGCAACTGATTAGGGTTGACCAGAGGTCAAAACCCTAATCCCAAGGAACTTGATCAGAAATAATGAACCATGATGATGATGATGTATCACTTCAACCAAGATAATACTCCACCTCTTGAGAAACCAAGAAACCCTAATTGAAGCACAAACCCTCAGATGGCTAGTGATCAATTCATGAAACCCTTAGGCTTGCATCTCTTAACTTCTCCATCTTCTGAGAAAGACCTAGGAGGATGACTTGCTCAATGTTTCCACATGATATGCAAAGATGTAAATGCCTAATGTCTTAAAAAATGAAATGCAATATGCTCAGCTAGTCCCAAGAGAGGAGGGCAAATTTTGAGGTGTTACAGCTGCCCCTATTCAATCCACTGTGAACCTGTCGATATGAACAGCCTCGGCTTTCAGATGATCAGGGTGAAGAGTGATTGAATACCAAGAACAGATGAACAATTTGCACTCTGATGGGAAATAATTAATAATGCTTGTCAGAATCGGCGAAGAAGTGATCTTGAAAGAAGAATCCGTCTGGTACGGATAGAGTCGACCTGAATACCGAACATAAATGTTGACCTGTATACCAAAATAAATGGTAACACAGGGATAACCATGGCCGGAACGCCGCTCGTCAGTCTGAATACTGAACCTTGGAATATGAGAGTACTAATATCGGTCCGAACACCGAGAGATTGGCCTGAATACCAAAAACTGGCCTGAATGCCACTTCGGTCAGAATACCGGAAAGCTGGCCTGAGTGCCGCAAGCTGCATCGATCTGAACTTCGGAAGCTTCTTCGATCTGGAAATCGGAAACTGGTCTGAATACCCACCTCGGCCTGAACACCGGAAAACTGGCCTGACTGCCACAAGGGCTTCGACCTGATCGTCGGAAACTTCTTCGATCTGAAAATCGATAACTAGCCTGAGTGCCACCTCGGCCTGAACACCAGAAAACTGGCCTGACTGCCACAAGTGCGCCGACCTGATCGTCGGAAACTTCTTCGATCTGAAAATCGATAACTGGCCTGAGCGCCACAAGTACTTCGACCTGATCGTCAGAAACTTCTTCGATCTGAAAATTGATAACTGGCCTGAGCGCCACAAGTACTTCGACCTGATCGTCGGAAACTTCTTCGATCTGAAAATCAAAAAATGGCCTGAACGCCAATTCGGTCTGAATACCGGAAACTCCATGTCTGTCAGCATCGGCAGAAATAAGGAATAGTGATAAATGAGGCGGCACGCGTGCCAACGACCCATGTTGGGGATAACAAGCCATGAGCATGCTATCCTCTATTCAACCCTAGCAAACGAACAATTTGCGCTCAGCTGAGGATTATTCTCCTTCTCCCCTTTAATTTTGGACCCCAAAACTTCTTGGATTATCATTTCCATCTCCGTCCGACAGAAATCCTTCCTCCAACATCGCACTACTGGGGAATACTGTTGATTCAAAACCACGATGCCAAACTCCTCGGAGTAACATCTTCACCTTCTGGCGAAACCACCTCTCAAACAATAACCACGACTTGAGACTAGCTTATGCTTGCAATGCTGATGCATGATAATTTTTAGCGTAATGCTCCATAATCATGGAAATGCTACGCAATTAGCTATGCAACATGCTATGCTTATCTATATGATGAATGCATAAAAAAGTATCCCCCTCAAGGGACTCTTCTGGGGAGCTCAAAGCACTCCGCTGAGGAACTCGACAACACTCCAATCTCCACCCTGTTGGGGAATAGCGCTGCTGCTAGGGAAAAGATCACCCTTACCAGGGATGACCTCCACGGAACCCGATCCACTTGGGGACTTCGCCGGGGAATAAACCACCAACGCACTCTGTGGGGAAAACAACAATCTCCGACTCGCTGGGGAATTTACAAGCTCCACCATGCCAGGGGAAATAGCTACCCACAGACACTTATGCTGGGAAATAGCAACCTTCAGGCCTGGCTGCTGAGGAAACACCGATCTGAAACCTGCTGGGGAGATAACCATCCCGACCCTGCTAGGGAAGACTCGGACCTTGAATCTGCCGGGGAGCTAACAATCCCAACTCTGCTTGGGGAAACAAAGAAAATCTGGCACAGAACACCCGTCGACTCGTCGATCCCTGGTATTCACAATCCACCTCCAGTGTCAGCTTTCCACTTTTGAGAACTCCCAAACTCGTTTGGACTTTTCTGATTCATCACCTTGTATTCCCGACTCCTCCGTACTCGACGGCGATCGAACTCCTTGGATGTATACAAACTTTCCAGTCCTCAGACTTTAAAGAGTCTTCTTGATTAATATTCAGGATCATCGTACGTCTTTCGTCGTCTTTTCACCATTCCTTCATTCATTCGTCCCTGATTGGACTCCACGGGGATCTTTTGTCAAAAGCTTCACATCACACCTGCAAGTGAGTGAAAATATCTAACAGCTCCTGCAAAAAAGATCGTTAGACAAAAACGTGCCCCAGGTATGCCAAAGCCTCAACACCTGGGTCACTCAACCTTCCGAATAAGATTTCAAGCTTTCAATCTTATAAACATGCACTGGAAGGGACCTGTATGTCTCAAAATGCAAATATTCTTTATCAAAATAAACGGATGTTTTTGCAATCAAAGCGATAATGAAAACAAAAACAAAATTATTTGACTGAATATGCATTTTATTGATTGAAAAAAGTGTGGCTCAAACTGAGCAATACAAAGGAAGCAATTCCTGAAAAGAGGTAATTGCGCACAAAAGGAAAAATCTATCCTAATGGCAATGTGAACCCGTGATCTCATCGAGTTCCAACTCGGTTACACCCCATATGTCCTCAGACTCTCCGTGCCTTTTGCCTTCTGAGCAAGACGCTTCCGACTGTTCCCTACCGGGGATTATCCTGGTGCCTTAACCAAAGTACAAACGATCATGCCAGACGCAGTTGTTCGTTTCAATCCCTCTTTTGCCTGGACCGCCCTTTCGGGTTTTCAGTCCACCGGGATACCCTTTTTTGCCCAAGCCGCCCTTGTGGGGTTTTCGACTTGCCGGGTGTACATTTTTCCTTTTTATCCCTAATTTTTGCCCGAACCTTCATTCATTCGTTTTTTTGGTTCGCCGGGATGCCCATTTTTTCCTGGACTATTTTATTCTTTTCGTCCAGCGGGTCTCTTATACGAAGCATTTTTTAACTGCGTCCGCATTCACAGGGGATGGAAAATCTTCGCCATCCATGGTCGTTAACATCAAAGCTCCGCCAGAGAAAACCTTCTTGACCACGAATGGACCTTCATAATTGGGTGTCCACTTGCCCCTACGATCGTTTTGAGGAGGAAGGATCCTTTTCAATACCATATCGCCTACGTGATACACACGAGGTCGCACCTTTCGGTCAAAAGCACGCTTCATCCGCTGCTGGTACAACTGCCCATGACAAATGGCCGCCAACCTCTTTTCCTCAATCAGGCTCAACTCTTCGTACCGAGTCCTTACCCATTCAGCCTCTTGCAACTTCACGTCCATCAGGACTCTCAGTGAAGGAATCTGAACCTCAACCGGTAGTACGGCTTCCATTCCATATACCAACGAGAAAGGTGTTGCCCCAGTAGATGTACGCACCGAAGTTCGATACCCATGCAATGCAAACGGCAACATCTCATGCCAATCTTTATAGGTCACGACCATCTTCTGCACAATCTTCTTTATATTCTTATTGGCTGCCTCGACCGCCCCATTCATCTTCGGACGATAAGGAGAAGAATTGTGATGCTCGATCTTGAATTCCCGACACAGTTCTGCCATCATCTTATTGTTCAAATTAGAACCATTATCAGTAATGATTCTTTCGGGAACCCCATATCTGCAAATGATGTCTCTCTTCAGGAATCTGGCGACGACCTGCTTCGTCACGTTTGCATAAGAGGCTGCTTCCACCCACTTGGTGAAGTAATCAATAGCCACTAATATGAACTGGTGCCCATTCGAAGCCGTAGGCTCAATCTTCCCAATCATATCGATGCCCCACATAGCAAACGGCCACGGAGACGACATCAAACTCAATGGATTTGGAGGCACGTGCACCTTATCAGCATAAATCTGGCATTTATGACACTTCCGCACAAAATTGAAACATTGGGCCTCCATTGTCATCCAATAATAACCTGCCCTCAACAGCTTCTTCACCATTGTATTCCCACTGGCATGGGTACCGAACGACCCCTCGTGAACCTCTTTCATCAACTGGCTTGCTTCTTTGTCATCAACACATCTGAGCAAAACCCAATCGAAATTTCTCTTGTACAAAACCCCATCCTTGTTCAGATAGAACACCATGGCCAACCTCCTCAGAGTCTTTCGGTCCTTCTTGGATGCTCCCTCAGGATACTCTTGGGTTTCCAAATAGCGCTTGATATCGTAATACCACGGCTTCTCATCATCAGGCGCTGTATCAATAGCAAACACATAAGCCGGTCTATCCAGACGTCCTACCTCAACACTGGGGAACTGATTCCACCATTGCACCTTAATCAAGGCAGCCAGAGTAGCCAAAGCATCTGCCAAAGGATTCTCTTCTCTAGGCACATGGTGCAAAACCACCTTGGTGAAAAACGTCAACAATCTCCTCGTATAATCCTGGTATGGAACTAAATGAGACTGATGCGTATACCATTTCCCGTTAACCTGGTTCACAACCAAAGTTGAATCTCCATATATAACAAGGTTTTTGATCCGCAAATCAATCGCCTCTTCAATCCCCAAGATACAAGCTTCGTATTCAGCCACGTTGTTGGTGCACTCAAATGTTAGCCGGGCAGCAAAAGGAATGTGGGATCCTTTCGGCGTAACCAAAACAGCACCAACACCGCTACCATTCACGTTAACGGCCCCATCAAACATCATAATCCATTCAGATTCAGGGTCAGGCCCCTCCTCTGGGATTGGTTCCTCACAATCTTTCAATTTGAGAAACATGATGTCCTCATCAGGGAACTCAAACTTCATCGGTTGATAATCCTCAATGGGTTGCTGGGCGAGGTAATCAGACAATACACTCCCCTTGATTGCTTTCTGAGAGGTATACTAGATATCATATTCGGTCAAAATCATTTGCCACCTCGCAACCCGTCCGGTCAATGCTGGATTTTCAAAAATGTACTTGATTGGATCCATCTTAGAAATCAATAAAGTGGTATGAACCAGCATATACTGCCTCAGTCAGCAAGCAACTCAGACCAAAGCACATCAAGTTTTCTCGAGCAGTGAATATCTTGTTTCACAGTCGGTAAACTTTTTGCTAAGGTAGTATATGGCATGCTCTTTTCGACCAGACTCGTCATGCTGCCCCAGTACACACCCCATAGACCCCTCGAGGACCGTCAAGTATTGGATTAACGGTCGTCCCTCCACAGGAGGCATCAGAATCGAAGGCTCCTGCAAATACTCTTTTATCTTTTCAAATGCCGCTTGGAAATCATTATTCCACCTGACTGTTTGATCTTTTCTCAATAACTTGAATATTGGTTCACACGTGGCTGTTAGGTGAGATATGAACCGTGAAATGTAGTTCAATCTACCTAAGAAACCACGAACCTCTTTCTCTGTTCTCGGTTCAGGCATTTCCCTTATTGCTCTTACTTTAGCAGGATCAACCTCGATTCCTCTTTCACTTACAATGAACCCCAGCAATTTACCGGACCGCACTCCGAAAGTGCACTTATTCGGATTCAACCTCAGTCTGAACTGTCTCAGTCGGTCAAACAACTTGGCCAGATCCATCAAATGCCCCTCTTCTGTTTGGGACTTTGCTATCATGTCATCGACATAGCATTCGATTTCATGATGAATCATATCATGAATCAAAGTCACCATGGCCCTCTGATAAGTAGCACCGGCGTTCTTGAGACCAAACGGCATCACCTTATAACAAAAAGTGCCCCACGGTGTGATGAACGTTGTTTTCTCCATATCATCTGGCGACATTTTAATTTGATTATAGCCAGAAAAGCCATCCATGAAGGAAAACACCGAGAACTGAGTTGTATTATCTACCAACACATCAATATGAGGTAGCGGGAAATCATCCTTCGGGCTAGCTCTGTTCAAATCCCGGTAGTCCACACACATTCTCACCTTCCCATCTTTCTTCGGGACTGGCACAATGTTCGCGACCCAAGGCGGGTAATTAGTGACAGCTAGGAAACCAGCGTCCCACTGCTTCTGCACTTCCTCTTTAATTTTCATGGCCATCTCGGGTCGAGTTCTGCGCAACTTCGGCTTCACTGGAGGACAATCTGCTCTCAACGGTAGCTTGTGCACAACGATATCGGTATCCAACCCTGGCATATCTTGATAAGACCAGGCAAAGATGTCGACATACTCTTTCAACAATGCTACCATTCTGCTCTTGACACTCGCCTCCAAAGAGGCCCCGATTTTCACTTCCTTTCTGACCTCGTCGGTACCCAGATTCACAATCTCAACTTGCTCCTCGTGCGACTAAATCACCTTCTCCTCTTGTTTCAACAACCTGGCTAATTCCTCCGGCAGTTCACAATCTTCTTCGCCTTCTTCTTCGGCATGATAGATCGGATTGTCGAAGTCATATGAGGGTGTAACAGGATTGTTATCAATGAGATCCGGCGAGAAATCGCATCTGCATGAATGTTGATTCATGCACTGCTTTAGAACCGGAGCGAGACAAATTGAAAAGGAAAATGAAAGCATTGCCATTTTTATTATTATTTTTAAACTGCAAAAATAAATGAAAAAACAGGGAACACCGCTTTTACTGAAAAACATCCATTTATTTATGATGCAAGAAATTGCAAAAATGAAACATGAGGTGGCCCTTACAATGAACCATTACGTTTCGGGCAAAACGTATGGCTTCCATGCAAATAAAATTGAAAACAGAAAATATTACTCTTCAAGTAGAGTGACAGTGATGATCTTTTCGGCCTTCCAGTTCTGGACTTCTATCCCTGGTACGCACGTCTTTATCCATTGATCCATCTCACAGTCGCTGTCGACTTCTTCACTCACCACACAGATGTGATCTGGATCCAGCATGCCAGCACTGGTGAATGTGAAGGACGGACGACGTCCTCTACCTTGTCCAGACGAGCCTCGACCCGGTTGATAACCCACTCCAAATCTATCCTTCTTGGCGGCGATGTCCATCATTTTTCCCCAACCAGGAGCTTCCCCACTCTTCACTACCTCAACAGCCTGCTTATACGAAGAAATGGACGGCTTCTCCTCTTCTTTGGCAAAAAGAGCATTCTCCACCTTGACGGTTTCGAATGCTTGACTTGTCGTTTCCCATATCTCACCGTCCATTTCAACATACTTGAACGATGATAGGTGGCTGACGAAGATATCCTCCTCACCACAGACTGTGACGACCTGCCCGTCCCAGATATACTTCAATTTCTGGTGCAAAGTCGAAGTCACTGCCCCAGCAGCATGAATCCATGGGCGACCCAACAGGCAACTGTATGCCGGCTAAATATCCATGACATAAAATACCGACTTAAATACCTCAGGCCCGATCTTCACCGGGAGCTCCACTTCCCCAAACACAGCCCGCTTCGAACCATCAAAAGCCCTCACTATCAGGTCAGTGGGCGTCAAAATCAAACCTTCGCAGTCTAGCTTCGCCAGGGCTTTCTTTGGCAACACATTCAAAGATGAGCCAGTATCAACCAACACATGCGAAAGCACGGCTCCTTTACATTCCATAGCAATGTGTAAAGCCCGATTATGATTACGCCCATCCACCGTCAGATCCATATCAGTGAAACCCAGCCCATGACTAGCATTGACATTTGACACCACTGTCTCCAACTGATTGATTGTTATCTCCTGGGGAACATAGGCTCTTTTCAGTATTTTCAGCAAAGCCTCTCTATGCCCCTCGGAGCTCAACAACAACGACAAGATTGAGATCTTGGATGGGGTCTGCTGCAGATGGTCAACAAGTTTATACTCTGACTTCTTGATGATTCTCAAAAATTCTTCAGCTTCATCATCAAGTTCTTTCTCCGACCCACCAGGCGCCGATGTCACCACAGGAGTACCTTCATTCACCACTTGTTTTCCTCTTGCCCTAGCTAAAGCCTCGGCCTTTTCTTTCTTTTCTTTTTCTCCTTCCCCACTTCTCAAAGCATCCGGTGCGAACAACCTTCCACTGCGAGTGAAACCACTGGGTCCGGCATTATCCACCTTTGAAACGGTGATTTCATACGCAGTCTGATCCTCCAACCTCTCCCTATTACAGTAGACTTCTCCACCATAATGCCATGGCACGGTGTCATCTTTGTCATAAGGAATTGGCCCAGGTACCATGATAGTAACTGGAGCCGCATCTGCCAGCGTTGAAAAATCAACCGGGTCGAAATAGATAGTTATGGTGGAGACATCTTCCTTCACCAAATCAACCTTCTCAAATCTGAGGCTTCCCTCATCCATCAGCCTCTGGACAACCTCCCTCAATAGTACACACCCATCAGGAACAACAGTGCACGCAGCACAACATTCATCACAACCCGGGAAGACCCCATTCTTCAACAACTGCCTTTTGACCTCAGCCAATGGAGTCTTCAACTGATCCACACTCAACAGCCCAATTTTGCCCTCTTCAGAAATTGCGTTCACCCCCATTTGACCATGCGCAGGCATGGGATTAACATTCACATTCGGAGATGGTGCAAAGTTGATGGCTTTAGAATCCACCAAGTCCTGGACCACATGCTTAAAAGCTTTGCAATTTTCTACATTGTGTCCAGGGGCACCTGAGTGAAATTCACATTTGGCGTTCTCATCAAAACTAGGAGGCCTCTGATCAGGTCTCAACGGAGCCAACGTCCTCAACTGGACCAACCCCAAATCCTTCAACTTTTTCAGCAAGAAAGAATAGGTCACAGGTGGTCTATCAAATTGACGATCATTCATTCGCCCTCGCACCTGATACCCAGCCCTCTGCGGTCTCTGTTGAAATGGTTGTCTTTGTTGTTGCGGTTGTTGCTGTTGTTGTTGCTGTTGTTGATTATCAGCAGGAATAGTTACTGCAGCAGTGTGTTGGTAGTAACGATCCCTACTCTGTCCTCTTTGGGTATACACGGCACTGGTATCACCCTCCTTTTTACGTTGGCCATTTCCAAAGGGCTTCTTCGACCCATACGACGAAGCACTACCCTGTATTTTCCCCAGCTTCAACCAACTTTCAATTCTCTCTCCGGCCACCACTATATCAGCAAAGTTGGTAACCGGGCATCCAACCATTCTTTCAGCAAATGTCCCATGCAGGGTACCCATAAACAGATCCGACATTTCTCTATCCACCAATGGAGGTTGGACCCTGGCAGCCAGCTCCCTCCATCTCTGCGCATATTCTTTAAACCCCTCATTAGGCTTCTGAGACATACCCTGCAGCTGGGTACAACTAGGAGCCATGTCAGTGTTGAACTGGTACTGTTTAAAGAATGCATCTCCAAGATCTTGCCAACTCTTAATGTCAGAAGATTTCAGCTTGGTGTACCATTCAAAAGACCCTCCAGACAAACTGTCTTGGAAGAAGTACATCTAAAGCTTTTGGTCCATTGTATAAGCAGAAATCTTACGGACAAAAGCCTGGAGGTGAGTTTCTGGGCAAGAACTCCCATTATACTTGTCAAACGCAGGCGCCTTGAACTTTTGCGGGATCACAATCCCCTCAACCAGCCCCATATTTGACATATTAACAAACCCTGGAGTAGCATGGCTTTCTAAGGCCCTTATCTTTTCTGCCAGCACCTGAATCTCTTTATTTGGCGGTTGAACACCATATTGGCCAAACTGTTCATTCAACATGGAGAATTGATCTGCTTCCATGTCCTCTTCTCTATCCTCCTCTGCCCCAAAGAAAGGAGGAAACAAACTGTCCTTCAGATTATTGCCCATCGGACCTGGTCTACCACTCGTGGCAGCACCAAAACCACCCCCATTGTTGATCACCACGCCAGCAGTTGTCTTTTTTCCAAGATCTCCTCCATCCCTGGAACCACCAAGGCCATGGTTAGAGACACCCTCCAAGTTGATACCACTGTTGGCAGCTGAAGCCCGCTCGAGCTTCTCCACCTTATCAGCAAGTGCTTTTTGCCCCACGGCAAACCCTTGCATAACGTTGATCAGTTCGTTCATTTTCTCCTTCAGCTCGAGAAAATCTGCGTTGGGTAGATCCATCAGCCTGGGTGTGTTGCGTTTGGTAAAGTATCTGTGCGGACGGGTTGTGTGCAAGGGAATGACTCTACGCGCACGAGCAATGATTCCTGTAACAATCAAGCACGTTAGAAACTGACACCTGCAAAATAGAAGACAAGTTATTATGATTATGCATGAATGCAATGTCTATCCATATGAGGAACACTCTGTCTTTCGATCCTGGTTTCATCGAGACAGATAATAATCCGGCAGCAATATTCTGACATTCAATCATCTGGTTTCATCATACAGATCAGAGATATATGATTTAGCAAAGACACCCCCCAACCATGTGTATGCTGTGTGAGTGCATACAGGAAAGCAAATAAAGCTTGAAGATTGATCACTGAATGAAAACAACCATTGCATATCAAAAGTGCACCATACGTGCAAGAGCCATACATCAAGTCTGATACAAGTCAAATACAATTCTCCAGAATCAGAAAGAAAATGCAAGCAAGTGAATTCCGTCAATAGGCCTGACGGTAATCCAATACATGATAACAACTGCGACAAAAGTCTAAGCCGAAGAAGGTCCTACGGACGGTTCTGCATCATCAACCATCCTGGTGAACTTCACAGCAAACCTGAGCTCAGTGTTCTCCTGCTGTAATCTCCCCACCTCCTTCTGGTGAATCTTCATCTGTCGGAAATAATGATCCCTCTCAGCAAGATAATGATCTCTCTCAGCAATAATCTTTGCTTTCTCCACTTCCCATCTTGTAGTAAGGACTTTGGCTCTGGCATCTCTCTAATCCCTCACAAGGATTTGTCTCCTCTTCTCATCTTCAATGACCTTCGAAGCTCTAGCCAACTTCTCCTTGGTGATGTCGTGCTCCTTTGTAGACGACTCCAATGCTTGGCTGATCTTGCGATAATAAGCGGTGTCTATCTCAAAGCGCTTCACCATAAGAGCATGTCTCTTATCCTGGTCTTCCATTTTCCCTTTGATTTCCTGATTAGCCATTTGGACTCTAGCAACACTCATCTCCAATTCAACCTTCTCTGCTTGCAGCTGATCTCTGAATTTCTTCATCTCAAGGAACTCTTCCATGCTGACAGACGAACGTGGCCCCTTAATCAAAGGACACCAAAGATCACCTCCAGGAAATGGTAGATGTGTGAGCTCAATCCTCTTCCTAAGCCAATCATCGAATGGAGGAAAAGACCTGCTGTTAACCTTACCAAAAGGAACCTTGCCCTTCCTCTGAATGTCACGCCACTCATCAAACACTTGCCTCAACTTTGTCTGATTACCCTCAATTGGGAAGTAGAAAGACTCCTGAATCTCTCGCCCGAGAGGAGGACCCTCCACAGCAAACCCCATATGTCTCCTAAGAAGCACCGAGTTGTAATTAATGCAACCTTGAACTCCTATAAAAGGCACATTTGGAAGACTCCCACAACTGTAGATGAAATCTTGTCCAGCCATACCATTGTGAGTCCAAGCTAGGTCCTTGGCTCGCAAACCCATCAGTCTGATTGACCACTTGACAGTAGGATCAAGACAGGCAAAGGCACCCCTGGAAGGCAAATACCCCATGAACCACTTATGCAACAGCTGAGCACAACACCTGATCAGTCCACCACGCCGCTTCTCGTTCTGATTATGGACCGAGTAATATACATCCCCAACCAGAGTAGGAATGGGATTCCTCTGCATAAACAACCTGATGGCATTAATATCCACAAAGTTCTTCTGATTAGGAAACAGGATGGTCCCATAGATGCTGACAGCAATCAAGGCACAAACGGTCCTCCAATTACCCACAACAACATGCTCCTTGGCTTTAGCCTCCAAGAAACTCAAATGAAAACCGGGTAACTTTCCCTTCTCCTTCAAACCCCCCTTGATCATTTCCGGGCTCAAATAAAGAGCACGAGAAATCTCATCAACATCAGGCTCCTCCTTAGTGGCATAGAAAGGAATCTGATCTCTGATCGGAATACCCAGGATGCTAGCATAGTCCTTCAGAATACCACCGTATGCCTCACGGAACATCCCCACATGGTCAGGCGTAATCAATGCTATCATATCCTTCAGTACACCAATCTCTGGGTCGAAGAAACTGTAGACAACATCGACCTTCAAACCGGTCCTCATGTCTGAGCAAAGAGGTCTCTCAACCAGGATCTCAATCAAAAATGTCCCCTGCATATGGATAAACATGAGTTAGATGCACATAAATGAAAAATGTGAATGATGCTGATGTATGAATGCAATGCACTGTGTCATCCTCCAAGTCATCTGAACATTCACTGCACTGAGTTACGGCCTCTGAACTGACCATAACCATCTGAGGTACTGAGAAACCATAAATCCAACTCAGGAGTTCCGAAATAAACGGAACCTAAGGATACATCACCATCATCATCAGAAAGTCCTCTGAACAGATAACCACAAGACCCTCTGAACCAGTCCAGGGAATCCTGAAATAAACGGATCCCCACTGATAAATACCACAGACAGAACTCCGACGTCTCAGAAATAAATCCATAAATCCGACTTATAAATAGAACTCTGATCAATAACGGAACCATTAGTCACCATCAAAGTCACCATCAGAACATGCATCTGTAAGAATCAACCCTCCCCTCACAGGTGAATTCTAATCAGGTCATCATAAGGCAGATAATGGTCTCGACAATCGGGCAAAGATACTCAACGGGTTTGCCCTTTCGGGTGTGCCACTGTAGCTCTCTTAAGATCGTCTAAACCGAAGATCCGGGAAAGATCGGTCACCGAAGTCAATAGCTCAAATGAAGTGACTCAACCAAAGTGGATACTCCACAAAGGAAAAGCACTCTCAAATGAACCTCGTCCGGCTTGTGGTATGTCACATCGCCAAAAACATGTTGACCTAACATGAGAGGCAATATGAGACCATATTATTCCTAGGTGTATACTCGGGCCTGGGTTTTAGCCCCACTCAGAACACCCACCCCAATTCAGAGAAACCACCTGTACAGAAGACATCACAATGATAGTATGATGCATGCAAACATTTATGCAAATAATCACAGTACAAATCATAAATGCAATAAATAGAACAGCACAAGCAACCTAAACTATCCTAGAGAGCGCTAGGAGTGACTCGCTTAGGGAAGGTGGACCAGCAAGAGGTCAACTTCCTGTCCCCAGCAGAGTCGCCAGCTGTCGCATCCGCGAAAAACAACCGGCGGGCAAAACAAAACAAACAGAGCCGCCACCGTGCGTTATTTATCCCAAAAGAGGGAAAGGAAATGCTCGAAGTAAACCTGGAAAAGACATGGTCTCGCGACCAAAGAGAGATGGGATCGGGAGTCGGTTATGCGAAGGGAAGGTATTAGCACCCCTACGCATCCGTCGTACTCGACGGGATCCACGCTCAAAAGGATAGGAGAAAGGTTGCTAAACACTGCTCAAAGAATGCACACACACTGGAATAAGACACAGATGGAAGAAAAGGGGAACGGGCTCGCTAGGATATCGCATCCTATGCCTACGTATCTCATCTGGAATGAGAATCCGAGCTACCGTAGTTCGGCTCACGCACGCCGAAACAAAACACACACACACACACAAGAAACTGACTGCCAATCGCTGGGCTTACGTCAGACTCCACACAAACAGGCAAACATGGAAACCGAATGCCAATCACTGGACTTACATCAGACTCCGAACCAACAAACACACACAGGAAACCAACTGCCAATCGCTGGACTTACGTCAGACTCCACACAAACAAACACCAATAGGATACGGAATGCCAATCGCTGGTCTTATATCCATCTCCTAACGCGCACAAGAAGGTTAACCAACAGACTAGTTAATAGGGAGTCTGGCACTCGAGCCTAATAACTGTCAAGCAAACACACACAAAAAAGAAAAAGGGTGCCCGGAGAGATCTCGTACGATCTCCTGCCTACGTACCTCATCTGGTATGAGGATCAGGGCAACGTAGTTCCCCTTAACAGGGGAGAAACTTTTAACCTAACCAGAGACGGGGAAATGACAAACTAGAAGGGAGACTGACTCGAGCCTAATAGTTATCATGCAATCCACAATGGTCCTAGGTTGAGGTTTCTATCTAACTTGCACAGGGAGCAAGCTATCCTAAACAGCACAGGCAAACACATACAAGCACACAAAGCAAGCACACACACTATATGCAAACAGATGGGCTCATACAAGGTTAGGCTGTGAAACACAAGCCAACTGGAATCGGGTGTAGTTAGCTCTTAACCCTAACATTGAGAGTTAGGGTGAAGCAGATGAAATGGGAAGTGAGGGTAAGACCTCACAGCTCTTATCCCTGGCCTGGGAGAGCCTTAGACAAATGAAAGTGTGGGAGTTCAGAAAGTAGGAACTCTTCTCCACATATGACTGACACAACAAAGATCTTGGGTTAATATCCACAATGCATCAACACAAGGTGTGAGCAAAGTGGATGACACACTGAATAGCAGGAGATGGATTACACATCTCTTTTATCTGCCAATTGCCTCATAAGAGGACTTTTCCTGCTTGGCACAAAGATAAACAAACACAAGCATTGCCTCTAAAGGAGGGCTTCAGACAGGTGCCTGCCCCCATAACAGGACAGGTCTTCCAGACTACATGAAGTCAGAGATATTATACCTAAGTGGTTAAGCAACCAAGCAAAAGCAAGTTCAAATTGAACTTAAGAAACTTATGTACTTGTTGAAACATCAAACAAATCAGTTCAACTGTACAGACAAACAGACAACATCAATATCAAACAGTCAAACCCAATGAGCAAAGGCATAAGCCAACAAGTCAAACTCAAATGAGTTAACAACCCTACAAAACACACAAGGTTAGTAGCCAAAAGTAAACATCAAATGCTCAAGTGATAGAGCATCACCAACTATGGAACTTGAATGCTCAACCTGAAATCAAAGCTCAAGCATAAGCAACTAACCACTAGGTCAAAGCCTAGGGTCAAAGATGGAGAAAAAAGTTTAAAACAGAAGCTGAAATTTAACATGAATCAACTTCAAACACATCTTGAAACAATCCAAAAGGTCTCATCTCAATATCAATTACCAAATCCATTTCATGAACCAAACATGACAAGGTATGCAAATTGTGACCACATTGTGACATCAGAAGAAACAAATGCACATTAAATCAAAAATGATTCAAATAATCTTGGAAAAATTCATGAGTAAACAGGACATACAACATGACCATCACACAAAAAATTAGAGGCATTGGACATCATTAGGCATGGCAATCACATAGCATACGTCAAGACAAGCACAACAAGCTCATATGTGACACAAATTGTCACACCAACTTAGCATAGGCATCAAACAGAAATGGTAATTGGTAAAAACCTCAAACCAAAGCCAAAACAACACTCAACATGCCTAGAAATAGTGTGCAAAATTTCACATTCATTGGATAAAGAACAAGCATTTCACAAATGAATGAAGTTCAAGGCAACTTAAAAGCTCAAATGTGACCATCCAGAATGAAAAATCTCAATTAAATCAGGAATGATCCCAAAAATTTCAACAAAAATCATGAGCAATCACATCATTCATATCAAGCATCACACAAAAAATCAGGACAATTGAATATCATTTGGCATGGAAAACTCATCATTCAAGTTGAACATCTCAAGGTGTGACACACATTGTCACACCTACCTTAACATGATCATAAAACAGAAATGACACATGATAAAAATACCAAATCAACACCATAATTTCAAGCCATGAGCCTAGTTTCAACATGTAAAATTTCAGAAGCATTGGATTAAAAATGAGCATTTCACAACTGATATAGCAATGCAAGGTCAAGATATGATAGATGTTCACAAACCCCAGCACAAAAAGAAATCCAGCCAAGCACAATTTTGGAATTAATGATGATAAAAAACTAGAGAGGATAAGGATCATGATGCAAAAAACCTCATATTTTTTGGAGCAATTTTCAATTATATATGAATTTATGAAGTTGAAGAAAAAAAAAAAAACATGTGAAGCATGGTATGAAAATATGGAGGGAAAAGGAAAATAATGAAATGCATTTGAATGAAGCGCTACAGATGGGAATCGAACTCAGGGCGAATTCAAAAAGTGGCGCCAGGCTGAGTGTAACGCAGCCGTTTCATTTAATACGTGGCTTGGTCAAAATACATGTGGCATAGTCAACTAAACACAAGCCAATCAACACGCTAGCATGGCAATGATCTGGACCAATCAGCAAACAACCCTAGGCTATCACATGCAAACGCTGGAAATTGAAATCCGCAGGAAACTATGATGAACACGCAATTAAATCCGCAGGAAACCTGGAAATCAGTATGAACATTTGATGAACACGATGAAGATCATGAAGATCTTCATCCAATTTTCCAGAAAAATCTCAAAAGTTCCAGAAATTAAAAATGAGCATATCAACATGTAGATCTTTCATCATACATCAACAATCAACAAACATTTCATCAAGAAATCAACAAATACGCATGGATCGAAGAGAATAAGTTTCATCATCAAAACTTCAAACAATCGTATCTCACTCAATTATGCATGGAATTCAATGATTTAAAGCTCAGATTAACCAGCATCACAAGATCTACAACAATAGCAAAATGAATTTGAGAAATAAGAGGATCGATTTGGAACCTCTTGAAGAGCAGCTTTGGAATTTGATGGATACAAGGCCTTGTGATGCTTCCAATCTCTTCTATAATGCTTGTACAAGTAATTGGAGGAAGAATTGAGGCTCAATTGCACACGATCCCACAAAAATCTGAATCCACCATTGTTGCTTCAAGCTTGGAGAATGCTTCAAAACTACACCAATTCTCTTGATTCTTCCTTCAATCTTGCTCAATGATGCTTCTAGGTGATGAATCACGTGATGGATTGTGATTTGGTTTGAAGAAATTTGAAGAAAATTTGAGAGAAAAAAGTTTGAGAAATTTCTAGATTTGAAAATTGTGATTGTTAATCTCAAAAACAGTTAGGGTTATGGTATATATATGTCATGCTAATCAAGCTTTAATCATGTTTAACTCAATGCAAAGTGTAATTTAGAAATATGAGGTATTTTGGCAAATGTGATTTTTCACCCTATGCATGAAATGCATGGTGAATAGTGCACGAATTTGTATTCATTTTCACTTAAAAATCCATTTTGGAGCCAATGGTGGTGGTGGAATGCTTAAACAATGCACCAAATTTAAACTCCAATTTTTCCCTCCAAAAATGCAAGAATTTGCAAATGATTATGTGATGACAATTTGTGCAATGCAATGCATGTTTTGGAAACTAGAGGTCAAAATGAGAATTTAGCAAAAAGAACCACTTGAATTGGAGTTTTGGTTGAGAAGTTATGCCCATTTGAATCTTCAAGTACACTTTGTCATGTCTTGATCATATCTCCTTAACCACACATGAGAAATTGATGATCTTGGACTTTTTGGAAATGGGAGAGAAAGATCTACAACTTTCATGTTCAACAAAATTTCATTTGAAGCTTTCTTGATGATGTAATCTTGAGTTGAAAACCTTTCCATTTTTGGCAAGTTCAAATTACAGGTCACTTTCTATTTTTGGCAAGTTTTGATCTGACCTCAAATTTTTCAATGTGAGTGTTTGAAATGTCAAATGAGACTTGTTTGAACATGAATGAAGTATTTCTAATCACTTCCCACCTCCAAATCCAACAGTTGACTTTGCAGTTGACTTTTGCAGTTGATAGATGACTTGGTCATGCACAGATGATTTTGAGCCTCAACCACTTGATGAAATAACTCCAACATGAAACCCTAGCTTATACAAGCTCAATAAAATCACATGATGATCTCCATCTCATTAAAGACCTCATCTCCTTGAAAAATCCTGATTGGTATAATGCAACTGATTAGGGTTGACCAGAGGTCAAAACCCTAATCCCAAGGAACTTGATCAGAAATAATGAACCATGATGATGATGATGTATCACTTCAACCAAGATAATACTCCACCTCTTGAGAAACCAAGAAACCCTAATTGAAGCACAAACCCTCAGATGGCTAGTGATCAATTCATGAAACCCTTAGGCTTGCATCTCTTAACTTCTCCATCTTCTGAGAAAGACCTAGGAGGATGACTTGCTCAATGTTTCCACATGATATGCAAAGATGTAAACGCCTAATGTCTTAAAAAATGAAATGCAATATGCTCAGCTAGTCCCAAGAGAGGAAGGCAAATTTTGAGGTGTTACAGCGTGGTGGACCTTGTCTGTGATAACTCTCGTCCCCAGCTGGAATGATTGATGATTCATCCCCTGCAGAGTTCTTTGCTTCCTGGTATCTCTGATCCCCAGCAGATTGGATACTCTCTGGTGAACTTGGCTTTCTCTCTTGAGATGTAGTACCGGGTGGTTGATTCCTGGACCTGGTTGTGTTAAATATGTCTATTTGTCGACATACATCATACATAAACCACGCGCATACATGCATAATTATAACATTCAGATATTCACGTTGCATTCTTTGCCATATATCGTTGTTTGCTGTCTCCTGCTATTTGGTGATATACTTCCCCAAGCAGACGTGTGTGTCTGATCTCTCCATATAGAGTCAGCTCCATAGACAGAAAGCGTCTATCCTTTCTTCCATATTCCCCATTGGGTTATATCCTCGTGGATGTTGATTGTTTTTGTTCCTTCCCAACACATATACTGGGATGGTTTTCCCCATTGAGTTATATCCTCACCGGGACAAGTCTTGATTTGGTGTGCCTATCTAGTTTGATCCTAGATCGGTCTCTTGAGACTCTTTTCCTGTTTCCCCGTGGTAAATGAATAATTGCTCAATAATTAGTAATTATTATCCCCGGCGGAGTCTGTGTTTCTCTACCCTCATACCGGTAGTTGTAAACCCTATTTCTTCCCTTTTTGCAGAGTAACTATTTTTGCTCATCTTTAATTGGTGACAGTTATCTTCATCCAATATCCGGTGATGATATCCCCTCATCTGCTTGGATAATTGCCCTGATTACGCAATTTATCCCCAGCGGGTCATCTCTCGTCTACCTTGTTGTTGTTGGTAACGATTGTTTCTCCCCTGAATTGGTCATCATTATATACCTAGTTTCGGTATCCCGATGCCTTTTCTTTTCGGTCGATTTATCCTTTATTAACCCAGTAACCGGTTGTGGATAATCGTCCATGCGAGTATATTATCTACGTTCTGACGGTAATAGATAGTATATCTCATGCACTCTCGGGTCTGAAGCCTTTTGTTCTTCCCCAGTTGAGTAAGATTCGTATCCCCTTTGTGGAGTCGAATATCCATCCTGTAATCGAGTTTGCTTTTAGCCCTCTTTGTGATGATGAGTGTTTTGGGAATATTCCCCAATTCACGCCTTGGTTGGTCACCTATTATATGCCAAGTAACCGGTATCCCTGGTGTTCCTTCCTCTCTGCTCCCTATTATGACTTTTTGTCCCCTGTGGAGTCAGAATCCCTGAGTTGAAGTATACCTTTTAGGTTTTCCTCAGACGTTTTGAAGTTTTGATATCTCTCACCCTTATACCGGTCTTGGATATTCATCTATTCCTGAGCATGTTGTATCTCTCACCCTCATTCCTGGCATTCAGATCACATGTCTCCTTGAGCTTATTACCCAGTAACCGGTAATACCTCGTCCCACTGCTTCCCCAGGAGTGTCCTTGTGGACATCCCCACCGAAGTCCCTTAGTGGATTGTTTTCATCCGAATTTTATCCGAAGTATCCGCTGTGGATAGTTTTTTGTTGTATTGGCATATTCCCCAATACATGCATCTTCGAGTCAGCTCGAGTCTTTCCATTGGATCTTTTCCCTTTGGAATTATGTTCCCCATGCTTTGAGTCGTGACCTGCTCGCGCATTTTTATCCCTTTTCTATCCCCAGGAGAGTCCCCAGGGTCTTGGTCCCATGGAGTGAATTGCTCATATGGGTTATCAGTGGCTTCTGATTTCTTTGCTTTTGTGGACACATATCTCCACAGAGTGCTACCATTTTTCATACCTACATTTGCATCATGAGGTCTCTTAGGGACCAAAATTTGTCTCTTTGTTATTATTTAAGCCCATTCTACCCCGTCGAGACGACGATTTTAACCTTCACTTCTCCGGCTAGAATGACCTTAAATAGGGGCATCTGTAAGACCCCAATTTTGACCCTAAGATCCCTCATGGCATCATAACATTGCATTTGCATTGTCTCAAGGATCTTTAGCATCTTGGTTCCCTTTGCCTTTGGGTGGGACTCCTTGTGATTGGTTTGAGATCACCAAGCATGCTTGAATTATACATCATTGTTCCTCTTACTTTTGTTTACTAACCAAAAGCACAAAAATGTGTCACTAACATCTTTTGTTTGAAGCTTGAGTATCATCCAAGACACTTTGTGGGTTTTATTTAGATGATCAGTCAAAACAAGGGAATGGCTTGAGATATTTCCAACAGGTTCAAATGGGGTCTATTCGTCAGTCAAAACATTAATCTTGAAGGAGCAAAAGTTTGTTCATGAGCTGTCATGCTCGCTAGGCGAGCATAATGGGTCGCTTAGCGAGTCCCAAGAAAAGCCACCAGAATCACCTACGCTCAGAGGAATTTCTTGAACTGTCATGCTCGCTAGGCGAAGCCCACGTGTTTAAAAAAAATGAAAAAACGAAAAAAGAAAAAAAAAGAAAATAAATAAATAAATAAATAAATAAAAAAAAAAAAAAAAAAAAATATAACATAAATTTATTGGACTTGGGCCTCTCTCATTTGAGCCCATAGGTCCACAAAAATCAGGTTATAAATTCAGAGTTTCAGTGAAACAAAGGAATTCTATTCCTATTACCCTGGCAGGGAAAAAGATAGTGAGAGAAAAGCTAACAGAGTTCAGAGCAACCTCCAGAGACTGAAGGGAACTCATCTGCAAAGAGCCAATTCCATCTCATATAAACCCTCAGATTGCTTTGCAAACCCAACTGGGCAATTCAATTTCATTCGATCTCTCCAGTCAGGTTTGCCTTATTCCCATTACTTTATGCTTTTAATTTGAATGCTCTAAATGTATGAGGTATTATGGGTGAATTTGATACCCTTTTGATGCATGTGTTTGACAAGAGGTTTAGGCCTCCTACCCTTGGTTGCTTTTTGTGAGCTTTTGTGAATTTTAATGGCATGATTCATGTGGTTACATTTTGATTTGGGGGCAACTCCTGATTACCCTATCTTGTTTCTCTAACCTATTTGTTGAGTTTTGTTTTGTGAGGGCTCATATGACTCTTGCAGAGATGGCTTGCTTGGTGTTCCACTTTATTTGTGGGATACCACCTGGAGGTTTATTCCGATTACCTGTACTGACTCACTTTCTTTGATGGTGCTAGCTTGAGAGATCTCTGGGTTTCTTATCTCTTTAATTACTGTTACTTCGGATCTTTATCCGTACGGTAGATCTCTCGATCCCTTTACTTTTCCCGCATGTTACCGATTTCTTAGGTTTCGTATAGCCTCGTGGCATGTCAATTAAGGTAGCGCGGTTCCTTCATCTAGGACTGCCTTTTTGCATGAGCATCCCTAAACACCCCAAACTCATTGATTTTTCTTCTCCTAAGAACACGTTATCTCCTTCTACTACAGGCGAGTAAGTCACCAAAGGTCGAGCATCCGGTAGATTGCGTAGTAACGTCGTTCACCCTAAAACACAACCCTTACCCCATAGGTGGTCGAACTACGTTTTGCTCTGATTTTCATCCCAGATGAGATACATAGGCATAAGACGCGATGTCTTAGCGAGCACACTCCTCTTTAACCCATAGGTAGCCGAGCTACGAAGACTCTGATTCTCAGATTCAGATGAGATACGTATGCAGTGGATGCGACATCCGTGTGAGTCATTTTCTTTTGACCCTTCTTTTAGTAAGTAGTACATTAGATAAACATATACGCTTTTCTCATCCCTTCAATCATGTTTGCACAAATAAATTTTCAAAAAAAAAAAAACAACAACCTTTGCAACAAATGTGAAAAGGGCTCCCTAGGAGTACCTAGGATGCTTTGGGTGCCTAATACCTTCCCATTGCATAACTAACCCCCTTACCCAGATCTCTGACATTTTTACTAGTTTTTGATTCGATAAAACTTTTAGGTTTTTGTTCGCTTTCTAACCATTCCTTTGGATAAATAGAAGTGAGGTGGCGACTCGACTTGTATGATTTACCTTGGATTTAGTCAATATCTCTAATGGTAACGAATACCCCGCTACAGTCACACATCACTTTATCAGAGTCAAAACTTGTATCTAGTATCTGCACACTTAAAAAAACCATTAGGGTATAAAATTGTTCTTTATGAATCTATGTATTGTTATCACCAAAACATAAGACCAGATGCAGAATCAAATCTTATTCTTACATATAGAGTTGAACAGTCTCATCTGAAGCATGGCATGCAAGAAGTTAATAATTGCGTCGTTGTACCATCCATGCAAACCTCATGAGCGATGCTATTTCTACAAAAATGAAAAATTATGATGAAATAAGTAATCCACAAACCAATATGCTAAGAAGAAATTCAACATTTCAGGAGGTTTATTAATGTTAGTCAAACCCGTTCAATGTAAAAAAAAGTTTGGCCTATTAGCTTAAAGTTTTTGTTAACAACAAAAACAGATGATCATGCGACTGAAACTCGCACTTGGGGCGAATCCCCAGTTGGCAACAGGTCCCCAAAAGTGAGATGTTGTAGGACCAATTGAACTGTTCCAAAATGCTTTGAAAGCAACCATATGATACCACTTTTACTACAAATTATCATTACTAAATTGTACGATTTTAACAAAGTAAAAGACCTCATATCACAAAATCCCTGGTATATAAAAACAAATATTTTGTACAAAGTGAGAATAATAAGATTGCACCAATTCACACACAAAAAACTAATATGCAATTCCACTTATAAATAAAGGGTGAAAAATATTGTCCAATAATCACACACCACACCAGTAAAATTAAAGTCTTACATAGTCTAGTAAAGTTAAATAATTCACAATAACACACAACTTAGATATGAAAAATATCACAATATAAATTCCTCTTTATGCAATTGAAAAACTAACAATTCAATTAAAACCCTAAAGGTTCAATTGAATTTAGATTATTTCACTATCTACCAATTCAATGCAAATGCAATTTTATGAATTTATGAATATCATAAAATATAAACCCTAATCCCCAATTCCATAATTCTTGCGTAAGAATTGAATCAACTTCAACTTAAAATACAAACCCCAAATCGCATACCAACTTTAATTTAAAATACAAACCCTAATCACCAAATGGATGGTTTCTTAGTAAGAATTCAAATCAACTTCAACTAAAAATACAAACCTAATACCCAATTTAATAATTTATGTATAATAACTCAAATCAACTAGATTTTGGAAAAATATAAAGATTGAGATGAATACGAACAACTACCTGTGAAAGAAGACGACGACGATATTCCACTGTGAATCTGGGTGAGGGAATAGCACAACAAAGATGAAACATTTTTAATACCCTTGGATGACCAACACAACCAATACAAAGTAGATGAACGTTACCTCTTAAAGCTATATATTGAACACGAAACAGATACGAAATTGGGTGAGAGAAGAGAACGAAGAAGATGGATAATATTTAGTTGATAACATTGAAGGGTGAACTGAAACGAATAGGAATCTAGTCTGCACCATTGAAGGAAGAAGAAGAAGAAGAGGAAGAAGAAGAAGAGTTTTTAAAATTCTATTCGATCTTTCGAAATATAAGTTTGGGATTTAGGGATTTCAATTGAAAATTGATTTTGTCAAATAAAAATTGTTTTTAATTTAATATTAATTTTATGAAGAATTGGTATACAATAAATGAAAGTTTCATATAAAATGTTGAAGTGGAAGTTAGAGTTTATAGTAGTGTGTTTTGATTGACGATCAACATTGATTACACTTAAAAAAAAGTCATTTCATCAACTTCGCCGTAGAAGCTCCTTGATTCCAACTGAGCTTTATGGTGAGGAAGGGCCACCTGGTCCAAAGGAGAAGGACAATTGGCTAGGAGATGAATATTGCTAGTCATGCATTATGTTAATCATATGCTATTAATCATTTCTCTTGAGTTAGGAAATCCAAACTTGTAAGATTTCATTTTTTTAATCTTGATAATGGTTTGGTTTTGGATTTTGATTTCCTGCAATCGCAACTTTACACATTAATACAGTTAGCAAACTAGTACTTGTTGGATTGAGATCAAATGATGCATAAACCAAGCAGATTTTGATTTGAAATCTGAATTGTTCGATCTAGATACAATAATGGGTAGGCATGGCAATATAACCCATACCCGCGGGTACCAACCCGATCCCGCCCCGAAGTTGACGGGGAAAACCCGCTTTGACTGAGTTTGGGTTTGGGTTTGGGTTTTTCCCGATTTTAAAATATGGGGACGAGTCGGGTAATGGGGACACTAGTACCCACCCCGAACCCGTCCCCGAACCCGTCCCGTTTATTTTATTATGTACATTATTATTTATTTTTGATAATTTAAAATATTAAATATGTGGTCAATGTTTTGATATTTTAATTTGAATTTATTATTTAAAATATTTGAAATGTATGTATGTAATGTTTTTAGATTGTTTTATTTTATTATTTGTAATGTAATTTTATTTTGGAAAAATAAATATTTCTATTAAAAAATTGATTTTATTAAATGAATGGTGGTGGGGCGGGGATACCCGAACCTAACCCGAACCCGTTTGGAACGGGTTTGGGTTTTGATTTCCCATCCCCGTTTGGGTTTGGGGCGGGGAACGAGGATTGTTGAGAGAGGTAAAAACCGTCCCCGATCCGCCCCGTTGCCATGCCTAATAATGGGTGTTGTCCTTATTAGGAGTGTGAAAATAAATATATATATATATATATATATATATATATATATATATATTATTTTTCAAAATAACTAATTTTTTTTGGAATACAAGGTAGGGCTATAGGTTGTATACACATTCGTGAGTGTTTTCATTAGGATTGCTTGTAATGGGATATGAATGTGCTTGATTCAGTGTTGTTATATAACTTAATTTACTTTCATTTGTTTGTTTGAATATTTTTCTTCATCTGTTTTGCCTTACATTTGGATTGCATGTTGTTATAATCTTGTACATCTACGGAGTCAGCATATATGTGGCTGTTGGATCTACTACTACTGCATAATTAACCAAGAATATTCGATTTCAATTGCTGATTAGAATAATCTGTGTCCAAAGGTAAAAATGATTAATATATTAAAATTGCATATCGAGAAACTCAATTTTTGAGTATTTTCTAATGACTCCCGTTTTTATAATTTGTTATTGATTTAGAAATTAGATTACAATGTGGTATCAATAAGATAGTTTATTGAAAACCATATTGTTTGAAGGAAAATCCACATTGCAAGAATAACTCAACAATAAAATTTCTCTTAAATATTAAATGCAATGATAATTAACAAAACTCACCAAACAACACAAGATAATTTTAGTCTGGAAAAATCTCTGTTAACTATGAGTAAAAAATCACGGGATCCGTAGGCCACTTAAATCTCCATTATAATAAAATAATGAGTACAATCAAGACTCTCTCTAGTACTAGTTAGAGGCATGCATTAATATCATCAAGATCTATAATCAATCTTGGAATACAACAAAAATCAAGAGAGACAATCAACCAAAACAACCACAAAAAATTGCACCTCAGAAGTGGACTCGTCAGACAGACTTAGAATGCTCAAAATCCGATCTTCACTGTTCATAATGCACTTCTATGATTCCTAAACAATCCGACAGTTGGATTGTGAGAAAAATCTGATCTCGTGGAACTGCTCTGTGCTGAATTGGGCTGCGGGAATTTCACTATTTTCTCAATTTTTCTTTTGTTGTTTCTCACCTTATGAATTGTTGACATAATTCTCTTTGTTTTATAATAACAAAGGCTTACACATACATGGACTACTAACCCACATTCATTTGGACCACTCCAAATATGAGGGATAGTCCAACAAACTCACTCGATCGACTAGTTAGAGGGCAACACCAATCCGACTACCGTGCGACAAAACTCAAACTTCGCCCTAGGCAACACCTTCGTCAACATATCCGAACCATTGTCATTGGTTTGAATCTTCTCAAGCTCCATCAAATTGAAATCTAATGCATCACGAGGCCAATGATAACGAATATCAATATGCTTCGACCTCGAGTGAAAGCAGGAATTCTTCGATAAGTGAATGGCACTTTGATTATCACAAAACAATACATACTTTCCTTGTTTCATACCAAGTTCCATTGCAAATTTTCTCAACCATAAGAACTCTCCTGACGCTTCCACAATGGCTATAAACTCGACTTCGATAGTAGAGAGTGCAACACAATTTTTCAACTTTGATTGTCAAGCCACGACTCTCACAGTAAAAGTCACGATATACCCCGAAGTAGATTTTCGATCATCTAAGATTCCGGCTAGATCCAAATATGTATACCCAACCAACATAGGCTTCTTACATCCCAAGGTTAGCTTCAAATTCGACGAGTTACGCAAATATCTCATCACCCACTTCACGGCCTCACAATGATCATTTCCCAAATTTGAGAGATAATGACTCACCATTCCCACGACATGAGCAATATCGGGTCTTATACAAAACATTACATACATCAAACTACCAATTGCCGACGAGTACGAAATGTTCTTCATACTCAACTTTTCTTCATCCGTAGATGGACATAGTTTATGACTAAGCTTGAAATGAGAAGCAAGTTGAATACTCACCGCTTTAGCCTTATCCATACTAAAACTCTGAAAGACTTTCTCCACATACATTTCTTGTGACAAGTACAACTTCTTCTCATTTAGATCTCGAACAATTTCAATACCAAGAATTTTTCGAGCCTCTCTTAAATCCTTCAAAGAAAAAGATTCACTCAAAATTTTCTTTAACTCTTTAATTCTTGAAAGATGCTTTCCAACAATTAGCATATCATCCACATAAAGCAAGAGAATAATGAAATCGCCTTCGGAGAAATTCCAGAAAAACATACAATGATCGGCCTTGGTCATCTTGTACCCATATTCAATCATCACCGAGTTGAACTTTTGATACCATTGGTGAGGTGCTTGTTTCAAACCATAAATACTCTTTACCAATTTGCAAACATAGTCTTCGTTGCCCTTCTTTCGCAATCCATCTGGTTTCTCCATTTAAATTTCTTCATGTAGATTACAGTGAAGGAAAGTCGTTTTCACGTCCATTTGCTCTATTTCCAAATCAAGACTAGTGGTTAGCCCAAGAACCACTCGAATTTCGCCAAAGTCAACACCTTTCCGTTGTTTAAAAGCTTTTACCACCAAGCGAGCCTTGTATCTTCTTTGAGAAGTACAATCATCTTGCTTAATTCGATAAACCCATATATTCTTCAATGCTCTCTTACCCTTTGACAACTTCACTAACTCAAATGTATTATTCTCATGAAGTGATTGCATTTCATCCTCCATGGCATCCATCCACTCCTTTTTGTTCTCATCCTCCAAAACATTTTCAAAGCTTTCGAATTCTCCACCATCGTAAAGAAAAACATACTCGTTCGAGGGGATCAAACATGAGGCCTTTTATCACGAGAAGAACTCATCAACTCATTAAAAGCAACCGACTGCTCAACACTTTCAACCTCTTGATCAACCTCCCTTTGAACAACGTCTTCGTAGCACCTGCATCAACAATATCATTAGGATTCAAAACATTATCAACATTCAAATCTATACCTTGATTTTCAATTGGAACATCTTCCAAAGTGATAGGGGTAGGAGTAATAGTAGTTGAGTCTGTATCAACCATGTCTTCATCTTCAAAAATCGAATCTTTATTCTCAACTTTTTTGATGTCCTCAATGAATACGACATCACGACTACAAATAAGCTTCCGTGGAACCGGATCAAAGAATCGATACCCAAAATCATCAAGACCATACCCAACAAACACATATTTCTTCGACTTCTCATCCAATTTTGATCTCTCATCCTTCAGAATATGCACATAAGCCATACACCTAAACACCCGAAGACGGTCGTAGGAAACATCTTTACCACTCCAAAAATGATTTGGTAACACATGGAGTGAGGTTTAAAAGATGTACAACCATGCTCAATGCTTCTCCCCAAAAGTATTTCGAAAACTTTGATTGAGAAAGTAAACATCTCACCATTTCCACCAAAGTTCTACTTATTCTTTCGGCTAACCCATTCAATTGTGGTTTCTTTGGAGGAGACTTTTGATGATGTATACCTTGATCTTGACAATACTTGTCGAAAGGCCCAACATACTCTCCTTCGTTATCAATTCAGATACACTTGAGTTTTTTCCCCGTTTCTCTTTCAACTGATGCTTGAAACGACTTGAAGGTATCTAACACTTGATCTTTCTTCTTCAAGGTATAAACCCATGTTTTTCGAGAATAATCTTCAATGAAAGTCACAAAGTAATATGCACCACCAAGAAATTTTGTTTTCATCTGACCACAAACATCAGAATGTACTGAATCTAACACTTCTTATTTCCTCTTTGGTTCAGATGACATAAAGGAAACCATCCTTTGCTTACCCGCCAAACAATGCGGATACTTTCTCAACTTTGCATCGGAAACACCATACAACACATTCTTATTTTCCAAAATTCTCAAAAAAAATTCACTCATATGACCCAAATGCTTATGCCATAATTCAAATGAGCTATCATTGTCACAAATGTTTATGTAGCACTTCGAAACCCCAAGTTGGAAGATATACAAGTTTGAATTCCTTTTTCCTTTAGCAACCTCCATTAAGCCTTTCTTTGACTTCCATTCATTTGGCTGAAAAAGAATTATCATATCGTTCATTATCCAACTTTTCAACGAATAAAAGATTAAATCGAAGTTCTAGAATATGTTTCACGCCTTTGAGAACTAGAGTAGTCCCATTCCTAGTTTCGACACAAATATATCATATTCTGATGACATTAGCCTGTCCATTATTTCCCATATGAACAACCTCAAAGTCACTGGTCTCGTAAGATGAAAAAATATCACGTCTCGAGGTTGCATGAGTAGAAGCAACACTATCAACCACCCAATCCATCTCATCATATGATAGATTGACATTCTCTACTATCACAAACAATAAAGAAATCGTCAACAATAGCAACATCTTCATTATTGTTACCTTCCTTTTTATCGTTGTTGTAGTTCTTCTTCTTGTTTTCTATTTTCAACTTCCCGCAATACCTTTTTATGTATCCCTTTTCCCCGTAATGATGAGACTCAATATTAGAGAATTTATTAGAGCCTTCTTGTAATTTACCACATGATGTCCCACGATTACTTGAACCTCTATTTTAATGTCTCCCCCTGATTTGGTAACAAGCACCTCGAAATGTGAAGAAGAACCTTGTGACTTACGCCTCAACTCCTTATTCAACATACTACTTTTAGCCAAGTCCATCGAGATGATACCATTCAGAGAGGAGTTAGACAAAGATGTCCTAAAAGTCTCCCAAGAGTTAGGCAAAGTACCAAGAAGCCACAAACCTTGAATTTCATCATCAAAAGTAAGATTCATCATCGACAATTGATTTAGAATCCCTTGGAAAGTATTCAAGTGATCGGTCATTGGTGAACCATCATTATACCTCAATGATATCAATTGCTTGAACAAGAAAAACTTATTGTTCCTCGCGTTTCTTGAATACAACTCCTCAATTTTGGTCCAAAGAGAGTGAGCATAAGTCACCGAGCTCACATGATTCAAAACATTATCATCCATCCATTGGCTAATGTAACCACAAACTTGTCTATGCAACAAAGCTCATTCTTCATCAGTCTTTCCATCGGGTTTTTCACTAGAGAAAATAGGCAAGTGAAAGCCTTTAACATAAATCAAATCTTCCATCTTCCATTTCCAAACATTATAGTTGGATCCATTCAAACTCACCATCCTAGATGTGTTCGTCTCCATCGTTACATAAATCAAACCACAACTCTAGATACCACTTGTTGGAAGGAAAATCCACAAAGCAATAGAATAATCCAACAATACAATCTCTCTCAAATATCAAATGCAATGACAATCAACAAAATACACCAAATAACACAACACAATTTTAGCGCGGAAAAACCTTCGTGAACTAGGAGTAAAAAACCACGGGACTCATAGGCAACTTAAATCTCCACTATAATCAAATAATGGATACAATCAAGGTTTTCTTTAACACTAGTTAAAGGCATACATCAACATCATCAAGATCTATAATCAATCTTGGAATACAACAAGAATCAAGACACACAATCAACCAAAACAACCACAAAAAATTGCACCTCAGAAGTGGATTTGTCGGACAGACTTAGAATGCTCAAAATCTGATCTCAACCGTTCAGAATGTACCTATATGAGTGGTGAACCCTGTTACCAAAAATCAGGAAGATCCGACGGTTGGATTGTAACAAATCTTCGATCTCGTTTTGTGTTGTTGTTTCCCACCTTATGAATTGTTGAACTATTTTTTTTTTAAAAATTTACCTGTTTTTATCGGAAATTTGCAGTCTATATCGGAAATATTCGAATTTTCATTTTTTTACTCTTCTCTCAATTTTTGTTTTGTTGTTTCTCACCTTATGAATTGTTGACATAATTTTCTTTATTTTATAATAACAAAGGCTTGAGTATTTAACTTGTCACCCACACTTGTACCTGAAACCCCTCATTTAAAGTACTTTTACAGTTACTTTTAAAGTACTTTTGTAAAAATCGATTTTTTTTTACTCTTCTCTCAATTTTTGTTTTGTTGTTTCTCACCTTGTGAATTGTTGACGTAATTTTCTTTGTTTTATAATAACAAAGGCTTGAGTATTTAATTTGTCACCCCACACTTGTACCTGGAACCCCTAATTTAAAGTACTTTTACAGTTATACTCTTTTGTAAAAATCGTTTTTTTTTTTAAATTTACCTGTTTTTATCGGAAATTTGCAGTCTATATCAAAAATATTCGAATTTTCCATTTTTTTACAGGAAATTTTTCAAAATTTCCAATTTTTTAGGAATACCAGAATTTAAAAAAAAATCCAAAATTTTCAAAAAAAAATTTACACTATCGAATATTTCAAAATTTTGGTAAACTTCAGAACTTTTTGAAATTTTTGGTAGTGTTAATTTTTTTTAATATGAACTATCGAAAATTTTATTTTGGTTGAAATTTTTGGTATAATTGAAACATTTAGAATTTCTGATAATATTTGTAAGCTTACGTAAATTTCAAAAATTCTGGTATGTTGAGAATAACAAGTGTGAGTAGTGTGGGGAAGTCTCACATCAGTTAGAAATGTGGAGACTTAAGCCAATATAAGTGGAAGAACTCACAGAACTATCACCTTAAGATTTTGAGTGAATATGTGGTGTGTCTCTCACAAATGTGTGTTGCTCCTTTGATTTGAGTGAATGATCGACTCTCTTGTATCGAAAGTACTCCCCACAAGTGGTGGGTAAGGGGTGTCCTGTTGAAGAGTGTAAATGGCGGTATAAGTGTATGTGGATAAAAAGAGCTTCCGCTTGAGGGGGGAATTGTGAATAGACTCACACTTGAGGGAGAGTGTTGAGAATAACAAGTGTGAGTAGTGTGGGGAAGTCTCACACCGGTTAGAAGTATGAAGACTTGAGCATTTAAAAGTGAGAGAATTCACACACCTATCACCTTAAGGTTTTTAGTAAATATGTGGTGTGTATCTCACAAAGGTGTGTTGCTTTTAAAGAAAAGCTCCAAAATGTAAAATACTCCTTCGTGTTGACCTCCTGAATTGACCCAAACAATACGGTATACTGAAAATTATAAATACACTACCAGAAATTTAGTGTGTACGAAAATTCTGATTTGCCTACCGTATATTTCGTACGAAAATTTCTTTCAAATTTTTTTCATCAACAATTTTGAAATTATAAAACTATGGGAGATGCCAAATTCAAATGGGGTGACAAGTTAAAATCTCCAAAAATTTACACACACATGAACTACTAACTGACATTCATTTAAACCACTTTAAATAGAAGGGATAACCCTAACACATATGTCCTTAAAGGGATGGACCACCTCCGCCTCTACATCTAATGCATGCATAGACTCCTTTTAAATTTAAGGAGTTCGTTACTCCAAAACGTTGTCGTCTTAATGGGAAAAAATATTTTCAAACAAAAGCTGAAAGATTATGATATACTAGAAAATATTGAGGAAACTCGTCATTTGATTATTGCACCTAACTTTACTATGTGAAGAAAGATGACTAGGTTATTATAATATGGATTTGGAGCTCCATATCTTATGAACTTAGTATGAATTGTAGGTTCTTTTCTATTGCCTGAGAAATTTGGGAACACATGTGTCATACTCACTCCATGAAACATGATCTTTATGCTTGTTATGACTCAGAGAGATCTTCAACACCAAGCAAAGAAGTCTCTCAATCACTAGATATTTTGGTATTCTTACTTAGTACTATCTAACTTTGATGCGACATTGTTATCCATGTATACCTCAACTTATAGTACACATTATATCACAAATTTTGATGGCTCTTGTGCTCCTATAATTAGATCTAGAGATATTAACTTCTAACCATCATTTACTTTGTAAAATGCGTCTCATATTTCCACATTTTTCATAATTAAATTTCTATCAATAAGCTTACTTGTGATAACAATTATGGCGTTATACTTTTCAAGATCTTAACCACAGGGAAGATGATAGGAAATTCTAAGAAAACAAAAGGGCTATACTACTTCTCTGATGACCAGGATGATGTGAAGGTGTTGTTTTCTTGTCTCAAATATGAGTCTTCATCTTTTGCAACTCAATTTTGACTTTAGCACAAGCGCCCAAAAATCCTCCCGTTTGTTTCAATATTTTAAGTGTGACAATTGCCAATTAGCAAAACACCATCGTGTGTCTTTTCCTTCTAGCATAAGTAAAAGAGATCAACTATTTTAGCTTATTTATTCTAATATTTAGAGACTTACCCCTATTAATAATATTTTTCGTGTAAAATAGTTTATTTTATTTATTAATGATTATGCTAGAATAATTTGGATATTTTATATGAATTATAAATCGGAAGGACCAATTTATTCAATTTTATAATATGTTGCAAATTCAATTTGAAAAATCTATTAGGAGAATACGCTCTAACAATTGAAAAAAAAATCAAACTTATCATTTTCGTCTTCACTATTAAATAAGGTATCATCCATAAATTCACCTGTGTTGACACCCTTCAACAAAATGACATATCATTATTAAAAGAATTGTCATTTATTTGAAATTGCTTGATCTTTCATCCTTCAAATGATAGTTCTCACTTCTTATTGGGGAGAAACAATACTTACATTTGCCTACTTGATAAATCATGTCCCATTTGGAATCTTAGATAATGTTAGTCTTTTTCAGTATATACTCTCAAGATTTCCTTGTTCTCGTATCTTACATAATCTCGACTCTCGTGTGTTTGGCTATGTTGTTCTTTCTTAGGTTCATAAGAAATATAATAATAAGATAGATGACTATACTCTTTGATGTATTTTCTAGGTTGTACACACAACAAAAAAGGGTAAAAATGTTGTGATCCTCCCATTTGTAAGTTTTTCCATTTTTGAATATGTCACTTTTCATGAAAACATGTCCAACTTCACTCGTCCTCAATCTCAAGGGAATAATATTAAGGATGTTGGTTCTGAGTTAGAGTTATTTACCTTTGTACCTGACTCCCTCTAAACATTGATTCCCCTTTCAATATTTGGACCTAAGTCTAGTCATGTTCCAGCTTCATCATCAATGTCACCTACTTTGATTTATATTCACAATTTTTTAACATAAGTATATTGTTATGGTCACCCAATGTCAATATAATGTGGGAATTTGTACTTTGACGCCATTCAAAGACAATTTTAATTGTCTGGCCTAAAGGTAAGTAATGAAAGCGATTATGTTATAAGTGACACTCATATTTTTTATATTGATTTGGATGAGGTACCGATTGCTTTGAGAATGAATAAAATCTCTCTATCCCTCCCCCTCTCTCTCTCTCCCATCTCTCCCCCTTGCCGAATTAGCAGGCTTCTTGCGTTCTGCAATGCTAATCTAAGAAATGAATCTATGGTAGCAATGGCAAAATTTGAGAATATAATTGACACTAATCCAAACCACTGCTCCTTCAACCACTATTGGCCCTTTTATACCTTCTAGACGAGCCTCTCAACCACCACTACTATAAAAAATAACTTTCGTAACGTCATTTCGCCTCGACCAAAGTATCCACCGTGGTAGAATTTATTCACTTAGTCGTTTTCCTTTTATTTTCATTTTAAGCCACTTTTAACCACAGTCGGAACTTCCAACCATGGTGAAAAGTAAAGTTTGGTCATGAGTTCGAATCCTAGTACCAGTTTTGTTTTTTATTTATTTTTAAGCCACTTTTACCACGGTTGGAAGTTCCAACCGTGGTGAAAAGTGGTGCATGGTCATGAGTTCGAATCCTAGCACCTACAACTTTATTTTTTATTTATTTTTATGTCATTTTTTTCGATAGTTGGAACTTCCAACCGCGGTGAAAAGTGACACATGGTCATGAGTTCGAGTCCTAGCACCTACAATTTTGTTTTTATTTTTAAGCCACTTTTTACCACGGTTGAGACTTCCAACCGTGGTGAAAATTCGCTCAGGGTCATGGGGAAATATATGTGTGTTTATTGAGTTTCTTCAACATCCTTAAACAAATATTAACCGTCCATTTAGTGAGTATCAACGCTCAAGACACTACCATTAGTGATCCGCGTGAAACCTAAAACTTAGATGAACTTTATCTTCTACCTCCAAACATCATCTTTCCATTTATGACACTCTATTTCTCCACTAAACCAAGCTCGAATATATTATTTCTTCCATAAACAAAACTCAAAAACATCATTTCTTTCATTAACAAATTTTAGAACTCCATCACCTCTTCTCTAACTTGAATAAGACAAGGAAAACATGGATTCAAGTTAGCAATTTTAGTTGTTATTGTTCTTCTTCTTGTTTATTGTTGTTGTTTTTTGTTGTTGTTATTATTGTTGTTGTTGTTGTTGTTCTTGTTATTGTTATTGTTGTTGTTGTTGTTATTGTTGTTATTGTTGTTATTGTTGTTGTTATTGCTCTTCTTCTTGTTGTTATTATTGTTGTTATTCGTGTTCTTGTTGTAGTTCTTGTTGTTCTACTGTTGCGTTTTTTTAAATTAAAAGACATACAACAATGGATGTTTAAAGTAACCATTGTGACACATTGAGATGTACAACAATGATTGTTTAATTTAACTATTATGATATTTTGTGTTCTACTTGACTTATAATCATAATCACATGATCATTGTGGAAATAATCATACATATAATCACACTTGCCTCACAACGGTTGATCAGACATGGTTGTATCCCTTTTCCAACCGTTATGAGAGGTGTTTTCCATAGTAGTGCATAAATAATCACCAACCAAATGATTATGGAACAACTTGTATCTATGCAAAATTATGTGATTACAAGATTCGATTCTACTAACAACCAATAGGCATGTCTTTCATGCAAAGTGAAATAACTTGAGTTTCGACTAGCTGATGAGGAGTAGTTTGGTTTATGTTGTTAACTATTAGTTTTCTTATACACCCATTTTAAGATAGTATGTATTTTTCTTTTGTATGCATTAAGTACTTAGTTTCATTCTATGTTTTTACACGACGGTATTGGTTTATGTTTGTTATTCTTAAATTGGTTTATCACGTGGCTGCTTGTATGCTTGCTATCATCTATTTTTCTCTTTATGGTTGTTTATATGGTAAATTTATCTTCTTTTTAATAATGTCATGAATTTTCTTTCTTTGTTGGACATATGTTAGACACAATGTATGGGACAACGTGTATAACGTTCTTATAACATTTTAACAAATACAAGTAAATAAAACACAAAGCGATAAAGAACACAAAATATTTTAAAACTAGTTTAGTGAAACGTCACCTACGTCTATGGGGCTACCAACCTAAGTAAGGAAATCCATTAATTGTAATAGTACAGTTAGTCTTAGATGAACAAACCTTGTTCAATGTCTCTCTACCTAATACTACATGTGTCTTTCTATTTAGAACTTTCCCTAAATATGAGAATCCCTCTCACATTCATTTAATCACTAACCCCAGTGATCAATACATAAAATAAATCAATGGTTGTTGAAGTATAATTGTATTAAAACGAACAACCTATATACCATAAACATGAAACTTAGGCTCTATAGAGGTGCACAAATAACAACAAGAACAACGATTCAAAGAACAAACCCTAACACTCTTGATATATAACTTTTGCTTCGTGTTTTATTTGTTAGGAATGAGTTTACTTATATAGCAAACCATATGTTAGGCTTTTCTCCCATGGGCTTCAAATTTGAGAATAACCATATTTGATTTAGATGTAGATTTAATTTTATTTTCAAAAACATCCATCAAGAGATTTGATTTGATTTGAAAATTAAATCTAATTTAATTTGATTTGATTAAAAACAATCTTTTTAGAAAATATTCTTAAATAACATATAAGATACATCAACAAATCTCCGTGGAACCAAACATAATCACACTCGGATTTACTCAAAAAATCTGACTAATAATCCGAGACCAGTTGTTGCACATATGTTGGAACATCTTATCTCACATGATGCCTCTTCACAATTTACATCTTGTTGCTCATGTTGTTTTTATCTAAAGTAGCCAATCAAAAGAACAACAATCTCCCCGTTTGGAAAATTTTGGCTAAAACAACTTATAATATCTACAAGATGTACATGAGTAAATCTTCAATAAAAAACACTAATTAGCACAAAAGTATCACACCATATAAGAACATACACAACTGAAGGAAAAACAATTATCAAAGATCATGCAAGATGGTTGCTGTAAGACCCCAATTTTGACCCTAAGATCCCTCATGGCATCATAACATTGCATTTGCAAAGCCTCAAGGATCATAAGCATCTTGGTTCCCTTGCCTTTGGGTGGGACCTCTTGTGAGTGGTTTGAGATCACCAAGTATGCTTGAATTGAATATCATTTCTTTTCTCATTTTATTTATTAACCAAAAGCACAAAAATATGTCATTAACATCTTTTGTTTGTAGCTTGAGCAATTACAAGGTCCCAAAGCTCCTAGGAGATCACTGGTGCAAAGATATGGCCAAGAGAAGATGAAGGCAAGCATGGAAATGGTTCCCAAATATCTTACCCATTAAATATGCCTCCCAAGTATCTCAATTCATTATTTTCATCAAAGCAAGTCAAAGGGTTGAGGTTTGTTCCTCAAGGAAACCCTAATTCATCTAATCACCCACAATGCCTTGCTAATGAAGCAACCTCAGCCCATGGTCAAATAAAATCAAGGGAAGTTCCTAAACCCATCATTTCATGCATATTTGAACTTATTTGAGTGTCCTCAATCATCAATTCATCAAGATATGAGTTGTGGACTTGAGAAGTTGATCAATCAATCCATCTGGCTATTTTGAACTACACTGAGACCTAACTTTTTATGGGTTGGTCAAATGGAGATGATCCCAAAAGCAAAAATGTTCTTAAGGACAATATGAACAACTTTCAGGTTCATCAAAACTTGATTTGAAGCTTGGAAGGTCATCTCCCATTCCAAGACATTATAGGTCATTTTGACTGAAACCCTAATTATGGGTCAACTTCCCAAGAACATAACTCATTCATTGTTTATGATTTTAAGGTGGGATAAAATGAATTGGAAAGTTTAAGATGTCTACTTAAAATGTTATGTTGAAAAAAAATTCATAATCTCAAAGGAAATACATGTGATAATGCAAAACATTATAGGTCACTTTGGACCAAATGCATTGAAAGGCAAAAAAGTCCAACTTCAAGTGCCCATAACTCCTTCATCAAAAATCCAAATGATGAAAAATTTAAGTCCATTTTGATTGTCTTGAAAATACCTACAACTTTTGTGTTTTAAGTTTTTCCATTTGAGGCTTGAATCATCAAAACAGAAGGGCTTGAAGTTGGACCAATTTGACAAAATTCTCAAAGGCATGCTTTGCACTATAAACTTCATGGTCTGTTTTCATAAATTTCCACACTTCAAATGAGCTTTTGCTCAACATAACATTTGTTCCTTATGTCAAGACCTTTCCAACCATTACCCACATGCTTGTGTTTCAATTTTTCAAGTGGCATTTTCGAAGAGGGGAAGATTTTGGTGCAATTATGGAAACTTGTTTGAAACTCATTGCACACTCCAAACCAATTGCATGTACACGTCCATTTCAGCTCAATTATACTTCAACTTGCATTTGGCATTGGATTTGGGCTCTCCATGCGCCTGTACAAGCCCATGCATGGAGGCCTTCAACTTTTATGCACACGAGTATTTCCTTGCCTTGCCTCCAATTCAGCTATAAATAGACATGCTTGCTCACTTCAAATCTCAACCTGAAGGCGCCTGATATGCTGCACAATTGAATCCCTAGCCATACCTAAAGAAACTAGTTCACATTTTCTCCAAAATTTCAGATCTAAAATTCAACTGAATTTGGTTGAATCTTCAGATCTAAAGTTCCTAGACCTTCCTCATATGATCCATTGAACTTCTGTTTTGCAAAAGACACCAAGGAAAGGAGCTCAAATCTTCACAATCCAAAGGTATGGTTCAACTGGTTTTTGCCTCGAATCTCTTTGTTCCTTGATCTATTTACCTGACCAATGTGTTTTCTGAAGTCCTCACTTGAGAGGAAAGCCAGTGGTGGCTTTGATTTTGTGTTTTGATGAACTGCAATTTTTGTACCTGAATCTTCCAGCTCAGATTTCTTACTCCATAGAAAGTTTGAGTACAATTCAAGGTCATAGGGGTGATGTACATCACCCCAGCTTTTCAATGATATGAGGATCGCTTCATTTGGTTAAGTTTTTATTGTCTGCAACTTTGGCCGGAAAATACAAGCTCACCGGAGACGACGGTGGCGCTAGCCACCGTCTCTTTGCCAGATCAAATCTGGACCATTGGATTGAGTTTCCCAGATCTAATCATGGCCTTTCATTCTTATGACTTTCAATAATGCTGGATGTTTCTCATTGACTTGGACTCACCATGAGCGCGCGCCTGAGGACCTTAGGATTGGCCACATCAATTAATGAGATTCAATCCAACGTTCCCTGATTTTTGCTATTTTCTAATTTCGGATTTTATTTCTTTTATTTCCTTTATTTTCAAAAATTCATAACTTCTTCATTTTTAATCCAAAAAATATGGGACCAATTGCATTCTTCTCCATTTAATTTCTAGTTTCTAAAAATCATTTTTAATATTTTTTATCTTGTCATTTGATATTTTTTGTGAATTTTCTCTTTTCTGGTTATTTTTAAGTCATTTTAAATAGGTTTTAATATTCAAAAAATATAAAAATATTTTCTCAACCTATTTGAATGATGATGGATCTATGAAAAATATTCTCATCAATTTATTAATTGATTTGAGATTTTAGTTCAATTAGGTTATTTTTATCCATTTTTAATTGATTAAAAATAGTTTCTGACTTTTAAAAATGCTAAATTTTTTGTCAAACTTTGTTTGATCTTGTTGAACTTGGGATAAATCACTTGGACTTTTCAAAGTTGATTTGAAGTGATTTTGAAGTTTGACCTTTCTTTAATATTTTAATTCAAGTTTATTTTGAATATTAAAAATGCCAAAAAATATTTTGTTCATTTCTTGACCTCCAATCTTCATCTCACTTCTGTTTTTGATTGTTTGACCATGATCCTCAATGTCATTGATCAACACTTGTTGATTGGTACATCCCATTTTCATCTAATGCACTTTATTCTTTCGATTTCCTTTTCCATTGTTCATCTCCTTCTTCTTCTTCTTTTTTCTTTTTGATCAATGAGTTGAAGGTTGATAAGTTAGCATTGATTAGGGAGACTTAATCTTCCTTGATTCAAATCTAATTCATCTTGATTAATTGATCAAGTGAATGGCTTTGCATTAAGGATAGGTTGTTTCCTAAACCATGCAAAGGACTTAAACCAATACAAGACCAATTCTCTTTTTTCTTTTGGCATGGCAAGTTGTTGGAACTTGGTTCACTAATCAAGACTTCTAACTTGTGTTGTTGCCTACATTATTATTGACCGGCCTCAGATAGTTGTGACTTCTACATAAGTCCAATTACGATTGCTTAACATAGCGCTAAATTTGCCTTATGGCACACTAACTACTAACACTAACCATTAACCATTAACATTTACTTTTTGCACTTTACATTTATGCAATTTACTATTCTTGTACATATTATTCCTTTGTTTTTTTTCCTTTGCTCATTGGAGCATATGTTTATGTTAATGCAATTTGCCTTTTGCTCACTTGAGCACATAATTGTGTATATATCATTGTGCTTGTGTTTTGTTTTGATTGTTGTGGACCAAATGCAAAGAAATGGACAAATGGACTTAGGCTTTAGGACTCTCCCTATGCAAATTTGGAGTCAAAGAGCAACTAGGCATTGGACCTTTAGAGTGCTATAAAAGTCAAAGATCAACTAGGCATTGGGCCTTTAGAATTCTATAAATGTTGAAGATGACTTTGAAAGGACCAACTTCTAAACTCCTCTTGTCCATTCCTCATTTGTTTTATAGAACTTTTTGATGTGTGTGTTTTGTGCTAGGGATCCCAACATTGAGCCAAATTGAGGAACCATTACCATGAGCTTCCAAGAGAGAGAGATCCAAGATGCATTGAGGAACTTTCCAAGGGTTCATTTGATTGTTGATTCCTTGAGTTTATGCTTATGTGATTGCTTATTCCAAAGGATGGGAGCTACTTGGATCATCAATATGATCTCAAGAGAGGAACTCCATTGTGGTCTTATTCTTTATCCCTCACCTCTTGTATGCTTAGGACTTTAGCCTTTCTTCTTCTTCTCTCCACTCTAACCCAAGCCAAAACTTTTATGCAAACATTTAACAATTGTTTTCAACATTAGAAACCTAAGCCTTATGCTTTTGATTTTCAAACTTTTCTTTTTATAACACTTATTTTGAATTGAACTTCTAAGTCAACTTTGACAATTTTGTAAATACTTTTCATTGGTAAATATAACCCATTCAAAATACTTTTTGTGGTTTCAACGGTCACCCTCTTAATCAATTTTTTTCATAACCTTTAGCTATTAGGTTTGAGTTATCCTTGAGGTAGATGTAATACTCACCTATATCCTTAGTGATGGACAATGAGTCTTCCATGCTTATTATAGGGTTAACCCCTCACTAGCATGTTGAAGCTATCCTCACATGGTGGATTTGTGGTTTTAGGTTGAGTTTTCTCCCTTGGATAACAAAGGACCTTAAGGCTTTTGGACCAATCAACTCACCAACTCATTTTGAGATTTTTACCCCGAACTACGAGGTTTTGATCCTAATCTTTTTTAAAGATGGTACATAGGCAATGAGTTTAGCCATCCAAACACAAATGTAAATAAACTTGTACATTCTATTCTCATCTCTTTAATCATGTTTGCACAAATAAATTTTTACCAATTACCAACCTTACAACCAATGTGAAAAGGGCTCCCTAGGAGTACCTAGGATGTTTTGGGTGCTTAAAACCTTCCCATTGCATAACCAACCCCCTTACCCAGATCTCTGACATTTTTACTAGTTTTTTATTCGATAAAACTTTTAGGTTTTTGTTCGCTTTCTAACCATTCCTTTGGATAAATAGAAGTGCGGTGGCGACTCGACTTGTATGGTTTACCTTAGATTTAGTCAATATCTCTAATGGTAACGAATACCCCGCTACAGAAAAGTGGCGACTATGTTGGGGACATGCATTTGTCTAGTGGGTTTTGCCTACTTTTCATATTGTGTTGTATTGTGTTGTATATTGTTTTGTGACATATTTTTGTGCAATTTGGGATTACTGTATTGTATGTAATGATTGATTTGCTTGAATATTAATTCCTTGTATGCTTGGTGATCTTTGTGAGATGAGTTCTATACCCGGACTCGAGTGCACTTAGGATAGGAGAATGGCATAGTCTTGTTGACTTGTGTGGAGTTATTCCTTAGCAAGTTGACTTGCAAGTCCATTCACTTGGTGGAGGTCATGTTGGGATCAATAATGTCACGCAAGTAGTTGTGGTTAGACATTAATCTTTCCAATATAGACCTTAGAAGCCAAGGACCTTAGTTTACCAAGCCCATCTTGGCCTATTCTTAGGATGTAGTGCGAAAGTCGTTCAAGTGTAAGATTTGATACGATTGTTACGCAATACTACACTCATAAGAGTCTCTCTTGAGAATATTTTTGGAATACGAGTAGTCGTTTCTCCGATAATATCCGAAAGATGGGATGATGACTATGGGAACCTCTTGTAGAACATGTTTGGCAGGTTAAACCCTAGTACACTCCCTTTGGGTGGTTCTTAACCGAGACTCCATGCTCGTGACTTGCAACAAACCCTTGATTCGTGGTTGATCTGTTCATGTATCCTTAATATCAATGGAACTTGGGTGTTGATAAGGTGTAAACCATAATCCACCAAAATGGATGATTGATATTAAGGATAATATGATCCATCCCATGACCTTTGTTTGGTGTGCTTTGCTTGATCCTTGAGTGTGATTGTTGCATCCATGCATTCATGCACCCATTTGCATTCATATCATCAATAATAAGAAAATTTTCAAGGAACTTAAGAGGTCTATTTGCCAATTTTCAGACATGGAAAGACAAAGAAGGAATACAAAGAAGTACAGCTTCAGACAACCGGATTTGAAAGAACTAAGGAATTTGACATCCTATGTTTTAGATCCCTTGGGTTTCAAGGCTCGTTTTGGGAAGCTTCTTCCTCTTCTGACTACTCAGGTGGATGAAGGATTGATGAGCGTATTGGTGCAGTTTTATGATCCTTTGTACCGCTGCTTCACATTTCCGGACTTTCAGCTTTTTCCCACGCTTGAGGAGTATGCCTATCTTGTGGGTATACCTATTTTAGACCAGTTGTCATTCAGTGGCTTAGAGAGTGTTCCTACTTCTCGAGAGATAACTGACATGTTGCATATAGATGAATTTCTGGTTGGTGCTCATATGATTACCAAAGGTGGAATTCCAGGTCTCCCTTCCGAGTTCCTCATTGCTCAAGCTACTATGTATGGGAAGGCCATGAGTGAGGATGCCTTTGAGGCCATATTTGTACTTCTCATCTATGGGTTAGTGTTGTTCCCCAACATCGACAAGTTTGTGGATGTGAACGCTATTAGGATTTTCACTACTCTTAATCCCGTCCCGACTCTGTTGGGTGACACTTACTTTTCTTTGCATATGAGGAATGCAAAAGGTGGTGGTGCCATTGTGTGCTGTTTGCCTCTGTTCTATAAGTGGTTTATTTCTCACTTACCGCAGACGGTCGCCTTCAAGGAGAACAAGGGATGTCTACGGTGGTCCACGAGACTTATGTCTCTCACCAATGATGATATCTCTTGGTACAACCGTGTGTATGATGGCGTGCAAATTATCGACTCTTGTGGTGAATTCTCCAATGTACCTCTTCTTGGTACATGTGGTGGGATTAACTACAACCCCGTTTTGGCACGTCGTCAGCTTGGGTTCGCCCTAAAGGATAAACCCAATAACATTCTGTTAGAGGGTGTGTTCTTTCAGGAGGGTAAAGATCCCTAAGGCTTGAAGGGCAGGATGGCCCGCGCTTGGCGCAAGATTCATAGGAAAGAAAGGAAGGAGTTGGGTCCTAAGAATTGTGTCGCTTTGGAGCCTTACACTGCTTGGGTTAGGAAGAGAGCTTCTGAGTATCTCATGCCTTATGAATATCCGAGACCTACACCTTTGGTTATGGCTGGACCATCAACCCTCCCTGACCAAGGAATAGAGGAGTTGAGAGACGAAGACCGTTCACGTGCCTGGATCCGTGAACGAGAGGAGTTGCTTCAGCAGATTAAGGAGAATGATGCTTTGATTGAGTTTCTCGAGCATCAGGTCATTGACGATCCTAATGATGCATGGACTTCTCTACTTCCTCAGTCTTCCAAGTTTTGGAAGAGGAAGTACGATCGACTCGCCAAGGAGAAGGCAGATATGGAGGCAGCCTATGAGGAGGAGGTGAAGAGGCTTCGTGCATCTTATCTTCCAGTCTCCCGAGCTTTAGATGATTGTTTCTAGGGATCCATAGGATGATCATTTTCCTTTTCTCTTGTATTATCTTTGGTTACCAATGCTGTACTCCTTTGGTGTAAAATATATTTTCCAGATATTATTGATGAGATGTTTCCATATGTGATAAAAATGTAATATTTCCCAAAATTTGCAAATAGAACTCTAAGAGTTCCTCTGAAATAAAAACAAATCATATGCACAAGCATTGCATGCATCATGTGCATAAGCAGGTTTTGCTCCAGGCTTCTTGTCCTATGGTCTAACTCTGTGTTCTTCATTTATTTCAAAGACAAGCTGACTCACCGGTACTATACCAGAGCCAATTCTTCAAGACTGATGGATCATTTGGAACAAGAGAACCGCGAACTGAAAGAAGAGGTAGCCAGATTGACTGCCCTGATGGAGTCATTCTTGGCCGCTGAGAGTCAGTCTTCTCCAACACCTGCAACTCCTCCCCAGAGGACGGTCATTTCTGAGATCGTAACTTCTACCGTGCCTGCTGCAACAGCTCACTTTGCGCCGTCTATGCCAGCCGGGTTCCCTTGGGGAATGCCCGCCAATTTCATGCCAGAGGGTTTTGCTCCAACTCTTGCTTCTCTGCCGGCATCTAGCCTGGTCCTTTCAGTGCCACCTCCCGTCGTGCACACACTACCAAGGGTCGAAGATACCATTTATCATTCTGAGCAATCTGAGGGCCCAGACGTTTATGAGAAGATGGATGACATGAAAGACCAATTCCTTGAGCTTCGCAAGGAACTGAAGACTTTGAGGGGGAAAGACCTCTTCGGTAAGAGTGCGGCCGAGTTGTGCCTTGTGCCCAACATGAAGATCCCTATTAAATTCAAAGTGCCTGACTTTGAGAAGTATAAAGGAAACATATGCCTTCTCAGTCATCTTGTGATGTATGCTCGCAAGATGTCGACACAAACTGATAATGATCAACTGCTCATCCACTATTTCAAGGACAGTCTGTCCGGTGCCGCTCTCCGGTGGTACATGGGTCTGGAAAGTTCGACCATTCGCTCTTTCAACGATCTTGGCGAGGCCTTCGTCAAGCAATACAAATACAATATGGATATGGCTCCTGATAGAGACCAGCTGAGGGCCATGTCCCAGAAAGAGAAAGAGACCTTCAAAGAATACGCCCAGAGGTGGCGCGAATTGGCAGCTCAGATAGTGCCACCCCTTGAGGAGAAAGAGATGACCAAGATCTTCTTAAAGACCTTGAGCTCGTTCTATTACGAGAGAATGATAGCCAGTGCTCCCTCAGACTTCACCGAGATGGTGAATATGGGGATGAGATTGGAAGAGGGGGTCTGTGAAGGACGCTTAACTCGAGATGAAGGCTCTTCAGCAAAGAGATATGGAAGTTTTGCAAAGAAGAAGGAAGGAGAGGCACATGCTGTGTCTTCCCATGTCAAGAGAAGACCCTCTGTGAAGAGGAAGATTGCTCTCCCAGTCAACAATCAGCATAAGGTGGCTCATATAGCACCTGCTTTCAGGGAAGCTCAACATTATCAACAACCGCAAACTCAGCAATATCAACAACAACAACAGCATCCACAACAGCAGGCCTACCAGCCTCGAAATAACAACAATAATGCCAACACCAACTATGAGAGGAAGAGGGTCACCTTTGATCCAATTCCGATGACTTATGCTGAACTCTATCCGTCTCTGATCGATAGAAAGTTAACCACTCCGCGAGACCCTCCCGCTGTACCCGCTAACCCCCAGTGGTGGTACAAACCTGAGCTTCATTGTGTATATCATTCCGGTGCTCCCGGACACGATATGGAGAATTGTTATCCCTTGAAGACCAAGGTGCAAGACCTTGTGAGAAGTGGGATTCTGTTTTTCGAGGACGTAGGTCCGAACGTGAAGAAGAACCCATTGCCCGAGCATGGGAAACCTGTTAATATGGTTCAGGACTGCCCTGGCAAGTACAAAGTTAAATATGTCAGCCATACCCGACAATTGCTGGTTGAGATGCATCGCTTGCTGTGTGATTATAGCCATTATGAGCATGACCATGATAGATGCAGAGACTGTTCTGTTAATCAGAGAGGATGTCACCAGGTGCGCAGAGATGTTCAAGAGATGTTGGACGAGGGAGTCATCGAGATCCTTCAAAATAGAAATGTTGACGAAGATGAGCTCGAAGTCAACGTAATTTCTCCAGTATTCCGGATACTCGAGCCTGTTGTCATCAAGTATGATGGTAGCAAGCAGAAGGTTTCCCCTGCTCTGACTATCAAGCCAGCGGGACCTGTACCATACTCCTCCGAGAAGGCGGTTCCTTATCGCTACAATGCTGTAGCAGTGGAGAATGGGAAAGAGGTGTCCCTGCCCTCTTCATCTATCGCTAACATTGCTGACGTTAGTGGTTTGACCCGCAGCGGTCGTGTATTTTCAGCTCCGGTGAAACCTCAGGCTGATGCTCGAGGAAGTGTTGACGCTGATTTTGTTGAACGCCCGATTGGGAATGCTGTGAGCGCTCCGAATCCGACACTTGTTGCTAAGCCCGCCTCCATGTTGAAAACTCCAGCTTCTGTTGGCCCGAGTGGCAATGCGAAAGAAGATTGTGATGAGATGCTGAGACTCATCAAGAGAAGCGAGTACAACGTTGTAGACCAACTTCTACAAACGCCATCCAAAATATATGTGTTATCACTACTATTGAATTCAGAACCACACCGGGAGGCTCTGCAGAAGGTGTTGGATGTGGCGTACGTAGATCACGATGTCACGCCAGAACAGTTTGATAGCATTGCTGCAAACATCACCTCCTGTAACAATTTGAGTTTTTGTGACGCTGATCTCCCCGAGGAGGGAAGAGACCACAACTTGGCATTACATATATCTATGAGCTGCAAAGATGACGCCATGTCCAATGTGTTGTTGGACACTGGGTCATCGTTGAATGTATTACCGAAGACCACTCTCACGAAGTTGTCTTATCAAGGGCCTCCCATGAGACAGAGTGGGGTAGTTGTGAAGGCTTTCGATGGGTCTCGCAAGACTGTGATTGGTGAGGTTGATCTCCCAGTCAAGATCGGACCAAGCAATTTCCAGATTACCTTCCAGGTTATGGATATTCACCCATCGTATAGTTGTCTCTTAGGCAGACCATGGATTCACGAGGCTGGCTCCGTGACATCCACCCTACACCAAAAACTGAAATTTGTAAAGAACAAGAAGCTGGTGGTGGTAGGGGGAGAAAAGGCTCTCCTGGTTAGCCATTTGTCTTCTTTCTCTTATATAGATGCTGAGGATGAAGTTGGAACTCCGTTCCAAGCTTTATCTATTGCTGAACCTGCTGAGAAGAGAACTCTCTCATTTGCTTCCTACAAAGATGCGAAGTTGGCCATTGAGCATGGTGCAACTGCTGGATTGGGGCAAATGATCAAGTTGGAAGACAACAAGTCTCGGGCTGGCATAGGCTATTCTTCTGGAGTCTTCAACAAGCAAGGATTGTTCAAGAGTGGAGGTTTTATCCACACCGGTCAAGACGAAGAGGCTGCTGCCATTTTGGAAGAGGACGAAGAGGATTCTGGCAATTTCATTATCCCTGGAGGGATCTGCAATAATTGGGTCGCTGTGGATATTCCGACAGTTATCCATAAGTCAAAGTAATGTTCATTATGTTTAAAAACCCTTCTCCCATGCCAAAAGGCGAAGCGATGACATTGTTGGTGCATAAATACAATGATACTTTCATTCAATAAATTCATGTTAAATGTTTGCTTTTCCAATTATTTTCCCTTTTCGCTTTTTGCATGAAATTGGTGATCACATAAAACCCTTTAAAAATAAGAATAAAATCAATCTTTTCATCTGCATAATGATTTGCCTTGTTTGAATTCTAAAAGCTTCTTTTATATCCAAAATCATTATGCAGGTTGATCAAACCCATTGAACATAATGATCCAACACCATCTCCCAACTTTGAATTCCCTGTATTTGAGGCGGAGAAGATGATGTTGAAGAGATCCCTAACGAGATCACCCGTCTACTTGAGCATGAAGAAAAGATCATTCAGCTGCATCTTGAGAATCTGGAAACAGTCAATTTGGGGTCTGAAGATTGTGTGCGAGAAGAAAAGATTGGGGCACTCCTGGAAGAGTCTGTTAAGAAGGGGTTGATTGAATTGCTACGAGAATATGTTGATGTCTTCGCTTGGTCATATGAAGACATGCCTGGTCTAGATACTGATATCGTGCAACATTTCCTACCTTTGAAGCCCGAGTGCGCGCCTGTAAAGCAAAAGCTCAGAAGAACTCATCCTGATATGGCAGTGAAGATCAAAGAAGAAGTTCAGAAGCAAATTAATGCGGGGTTTCTGGTGACTTCTACATATCCTCAATGGGTGGCCAATATTGTGCCCGTGCCTAAGAAAGATGGAAAAGTTCGAATGTGTGTGGACTATAGAGACTTGAATAAAGCTAGTCCGAAAGATGATTTCCCTCTACCACACATTGATATGTTGGTAGATAATACAGCTAAATTCAATATCTTCTCATTTATAGACGGATTTTCTGGATATAATCAGATTAAAATGGCACCCGAGGATATGGAAAAGACAACATTCATCACACCTTGGGGAACATTCTGTTATCGAGTGATGCCCTTCGGTTTGAAGAACGCCGGAGCCACGTATCAACGAGCTATGACTACCTTGTTTCATGATATGATGCATAAGGAGATCGAGGTATATGTTGATGATATGATTGCTAATTCAAGAACGGAGGTTGAACATATAGAGCACATGTTAAAACTTTTTCAGCGTTTGAGGAAGTACAAGCTTCGTCTGAATCCCAACAAGTGTACATTTGGAGTCCTTTCTGGCAAGTTATTGGGCTTTATCGTTAGTGAAAGAGGTATTGAGGTTGATCCTGCCAAGGTCAAAGCAATATAAGAAATGCCTGCGCCCAGAACTGAGAAGCAAGTCCGAGGTTTTCTTGGCTGTTTGAATTACATTTCCAGATTCATATCCCACATGACTGCCACATGCGCGCCGATATTCAGGCTCCTCCGAAAAGATCAATCCCATGATTGGACCGAGGATTGCCAGGAAGCTTTTGACAGTATTAAAGAATATTTGTCTGAGCCTCCGATTCTGTCTCCACCTATAGAAGGAGGACCGTTGATTATGTATCTGACGGTTCTTGAAGACTCAATGGGTTGTGTCCTTGGTCAGCAGGATGAATCAGGAAAGAAAGAGCATGCCATCTACTATTTAAGTAAGAAGTTTACTGATTGTGAGTCTCGATACTCAATGCTTGAGAAAACATGCTGTGCTTTGGCTTGGGCTGCTAAGCGCTTACGCCAGTATATGTTGAATCATACGACTTGGTTGATATCCAAAATGGATCCAATCAAGTATATCTTCGAGAAGCCTGCTTTAACAGGGAGGATTGCCCGTTGGCAGATGTTGTTATCTGAGTATGATATTGAGTATCGAGCTCAAAAGGCTATTAAAGGTAGTATCTTGCCTGACCATTTGGCACATCAGCCGATTGAGGATTATCAGTCAGTTCAGTATGACTTCCCAGATGAAGAGATTCTGTATTTGAAAATGAAAGATTGTGATGAGCCTACGCTCGATGAAGGGCCAAAGCCTGGTTCCAGATGGAGCATGGTATTCGATGGTGCTGTAAATCAATATGGAAATGGTATTGGGGCAGTGATTGTTACTCCTCAGGGCACACATTTTCCTTTTACAGCAAGACTAACTTTCAAATGCACGAATAATATGGCTGAGTATGAAGCTTGTATTATGGGATTGGAGGAGTGCATTGATCTTAGGATCAAGCATCTTGATGTTTATGGTGATTCGGCCCTCGTTGTTAATCAGATTAAGGGTGAATGGGAAATGAATCAACCCGGCCTCATTCCATATAGGGATTATGCGAGGAGGATTTCAACATTCTTTACTGAGGTTGACTTCCATCATATTCCTCGAGATGAGAATCGGATGGCAGATGCTCTTGCTACACTTGCTTCGATGATCGTGGTAAGACTTTGGAATGAAGTTCCCAATATCACTGTGATGCGCTTGGACATACCAGCTCATGTATTTGCAGTAGAGGAGGTGAAAGATTATAAGCCGTGGTATTATGATATCAAGTGTTTCCTTCAGAGCTAGATTTACCCGCCTGGGGCATCTGTGAAAGATAGAAAGACTTTGAGGAGATTGTCAGGCGGTTTCTACCTCAATGGAGAAGTGTTGTATAAGAGAAATTTTGACATGGTACTGCTCAGATGCGTGGATAGACACGAAGCAGACATGTTGATGACTGAGGTCCATGAGGGTTCATTTGGTACACATTCCAATGGACATGCCATGGCTAGAAAGATGTTGAGAGCAAGCTACTATTGGCTGACAATGGAGTCTGACTGCTGCAAATACGTGAAGTAATGCCATAAGTGTCAGATTTATGCGGATAAGATTCATATTCCTCCGACACTTTTGAATGTGATTTCATCACCATGGCCTTTCTCTATGTGGGGAATCGACATGATTGGCATGATAGAGCCGAAAGCGTCCAATGGACACAGATTTATTCTCGTAGCAATTGATTACTTCACCAAGTGGGTTGAAGCGGCATCATATGCAAATGTGACCAGGCAGGTGGTTGTGAAGTTTATCAAGAATCAACTCATATGCCAATATGGTGTGCCAGATAAGATCATTACTGATAATGGATCTAACTTGAACAACAAAATGATGAAAGAGCTGTGTAGTGAGTTCAAGATTTCACATCATAATTCCTCTCCTTACAGACCCAAGATGAATGGGGCCGTTGAAGCTACTAATAAGAATATCAAGAAGATCATCCAGAAGATGGTTGTCACGTATAAAGATTGGCATGAGATGCTACCATTTGCTTTACATGGATATCGTACATCTGTCCGCACTTCAACAGGAGCAACCCCTTTCTCTCTCGTTTATGGCATGGAGGTTGTGCTCCTAGTAGAGGTGGAGATCCCATCAATGAGAGTCTTGATGGAAGCCAAGTTGACTGATGCTGAATGGGCTCAGAGTCGTTATGACCAGTTGAATTTGATTGAAGAGAAGAGATTGACTGCCATGTGCCACGGTCAGTTATATCAGCAAAGGATGAAGAAAGCCTTTAATAAGAAGGTCAAGCCTCATGTGTTCCGAGAAGGTGACCTTGTGCTCAAGAAAGTCTTGTCTTTCGCACCCGATTCCAGGGGCAAGTGGACTCCAAACTATGAAGGTCCATATGTTGTTAAGAGGGCCTTTTCAGGCGGTGCATTGATACTTACAACTATGGATGGGGAGGATTTCACTCGTCCTGTGAATTCAGATGCAGTCAAGAAATACTTCGCCTAAATGAATAAAAACAGAATAGCTCGATAAGTTGAAAACCCGAAAGGGCGGCTTAGGCAAAAATGAGCGTCTCGGTGGATTGAAAACCCGAAAGGGCGATCCAGGCAAAAGTTAGAGACATAAAAAAGAGTGAATACATGTATCCTGCTAGATTGAGTACCTCACCCTGGGGAAATCTAGGCAAAAAATAGGGATTTGGCAAGTAACTGCATCCTGACAAGACTTCGCTCTACAACTGTTATCCGTCAAAGATTCTCGCTCATTCATCATCAACCAAAGCTTCAAATACATCAGATTTAGAATTGGGGGAGAAATGGTCATTATGTTCAATGTAGCCCTTTTCCAATATATATCACTAATTTCAAATATGAAAAGATCTATGGAGTCTTGCCATTTGCAGACTACCATTCCATCAAATAAATTTGAGCCTTTATCCAATTATTTGCATTCTTATTTGTTTCTATTTCAACAAATGTTTTGCATGTTTTAATTGAAAAAATATCATTGTTTTAAATAATCAAATTTTCCATAATTTGTTTTTAAACAAAGTGAACATTCACAATGACGTAGGGATACTGGGAATGCCTGCAGTGCTCTCCCAAGGATGGTAAGATTCTCGACAGGGTAAGACATTTGTTCATGTTCATGGCATGCTCATGTCCTCTTCCTCCGGAGCCTCTTATGGTTCTTTCTCTCGAGAAGAATGTTTGGTGAAGATTATTCATCTCTCCCTCCTCAGCAGATATGATCTCATTGGTAGGACAGTATCTAGTGATCCTTTGAAGCTTATGGTTTATGGCTGTTCCCTTTCAGAGATCCATCCTCCTTTTTGATAACTTTCCCGGTAGAGTTGCTTCTACGTCGGAGTTCATCTATGCAACGACTTTGCCCCAGTTGGAATGATGGATGCCCATTCCCCTGCAGAAATATTTATTTCCTGGTATCTCTTACCCCTCATCGGATAGGATATCTTTCCACTGGGCCTGGCTTTCTCTCTTGAGATGTAGTACCAGATATTTTAATTCCTCATTCGTTGGACCTGTTTGTGTTAGAAATGTCTGTTTGTCAGCATTTATCATACATAAACCATGCATGTGCGCATATAATTTTCAAACATTCAGATATTCATGATTGCATTCTTTTCCATATATCTTTGTTTGTTATCCCCTGCTAGTTGGTAATACATTTCCCTAAGCAGACGTCGGTGTCTGATCTCCCCATATAGAGTCAGCCCCTTAAGCAGAAAGTGTTTATCTTTCCTTCCATATTCCCCACCGAGTTATATCCTCGTGGATAATGGTTGTTTCTGTTGACTCCCAACACATATATTGGGATGGACTTCCACCATTGAGTTATATCCTCATAGGGACAAACTTTGTTTCATCGTGCCTATCTAGTTTGATCCTAGACTGGCCTCTTATGACTGTTCCCTGCACTCCCCTGTGGTATAGATGAGTAGTTGCTCAGTAACCAGTAATTATCCATCTTCGCCCCGGCGGAATCTATGGTTTTCTACCTTTATACCAGTAGTTGTAAACCCTATTTCATCCCCTTGTAGAGTTAACCTTTTGTTCATCCTAATCGATGACGGTTACTTGTCCGTGGTTTTCTACCCAGTATCTGGTAGATGTAATCCCCTCCTTGACGGTTATCATTATCCAATATTCGGTATTGATAAGTCCTTCACCCCCGGTGATATATCTCTTGGATAATTGCTCTGATAAAGCAATTTATCCCCGGCAAGTCATCCTTCATTTACCCTTTTGTTGGTAACGATTGTTTCTTCCCCCTGGATTGGTCATCACTGTATACCTAGTATTCGGTATCTCGGTGTCCTCTCCCTTCGGTCGATTTATCCTTTATTAACCCAGTAACAGGTTGCAGATGATCTTCCATGCGAGTATGTTATCTACGTTCTGACGGTAATAGATAATATATCTCATGCACTCATTGGACGAAACCTTTTGTTCTTCCCCAGTCGAGTAAGATTTGTATCCCTTTTTATTGGAATCGAATGTCCATCCTATAATCGAGTTTTGCTTTTAGACCTCTTTTGGATGATTAGTGTCTTGGGAATATTCCCCAATTCACGCTTTGGTCGGTCACCTATTATATGCCCAGTAGCCGGTATCCCTGATGTTCCTTCCTCCCTGCTCCCTATTATGACTTTTTGTCCCCCTACGGAGTCGGATTCTCCTGAGTTGAAGTCTACCTTTTTAGGTCTTGCTCAGATGATTTTCGGATGTTTGATATCTCTCACCCTTATACCGGTCTTAGATATTCTTCCTCCCTGAGCATGTTGTTCGTTCACCCTTATATCGGTGGGATCACATGTTCTCTTTTTGAGTTTATTACCTAGTAACCGGTAATACCTCATTTGTTATTTCCTCAGCTGAGTCCTTTGTGGGCATCCCCACCTGAGTCCGGATTTTTATCCAAAGTATCCGTTATGGATAAGTTTCTGCTGTATTGGCATATTCCCCGATACACGCATCTTTGAGTCAGCTCGAGTCTGTCCATGGATTTATTTCATGGATTCCCTTTGTGCCTCTCAACAAGTTTCAAGTCGTGACCTGCTCACGCATTTTTATCCCTTTCCTCCCCTGTGGAGTCCCTAGAGTCTCTGTCCCATTTATGAATGTGTCCCTCCAGTGGATTTTCAGTTGTTCTTGTTCCTTTTCTTCCTCCGTGGACACATATCCCCACAGAGTGTTACCGTTTGCATACATACATCTGCATCATGAGGTCTCTTAGGGACCAAAATTCGTCTCTTTGTTATTATTTAAGCCCATTCTACCTCGTCGAGACGAAGATTTTAACCTTCACTTCTCCGGCTAGAATGATCTTAAATAGGGGCATCTGTAAGACCCCAATTTTGACCCTAAGATCCTTCATGGCATCATAACATTGCATTTGCAAAGCCTCAAGGTTCATAAGCATCTTGGTTCCCTTGCCTTTGGGTGGGACCACTTGTGAGTGGTTTGAGATCACCAAGTATGCTTGAATTGTATATAATTGCTTTTATCATTTTATTTATTAACCAAAAGCACAAAAATATGTCACTAACATCTTTTGTTTGTAGCTTGAGCAATCACAAGGTCCCAAAGCTCCTAGGAGATCACTGGTGCAAAGATATGGCCAAGAGAAGATGAAGGCAAGCATGGCAATGGTTCCCAAAGCTCTTACCCATCAAATATGCCTCCCAAGTATCTCAATTCATCATTTTGATCAAAGCAAGTCAAAGGGTTAAGGTTTGTTCCTCAAGGAAACCCTAATTCATCTCATCACCCACAATGCCTTGCTAATGAAGCAACCTCAGCCCATGGTCAAATACAATCAAGGGAAGTTCCTAAACCCATCATTTCATTCATATTTGAACTTATTTGAGTGTCCTCAATCATCAATTCATCAAGATAATAGTTGTGGACTTGAGAAGTTGATCAGTCAATCCATCTGGCTATTTTGAACTACACTGAGACCTAACTTTTTATGGGTTGGTCAAATGGAGATGATCCCAAAAGAAAAAATGTTATTAGTGACAATATGAACAACTTTTAGGTTCATCAAAAATTGATTTGAATCTTGGAAGGTCATCTCCCATTCCAAGACATTATAGGTCATTTTAACTGAAACCCTAATCATGGGTCAACTTCCCAAGAACATAACTCGATCATTTTTTATGATTTTAAGGTGGGATAAAATGCATTGGAATGTTTAAGATATATAATTCAAATGTTATGTTGAACAAAATTTCATAATCTTAAAGGAAATACATGTGATAATGCAAAACATTATAGGTCACTTTGGACCAAATGCATTGAAAGGCAAAAAAGTCCAACTTCAAGTGCCCATAACTCCTTCATCAAAATTCCAAGTGATGCAAACTTTAGGTCCATTTTAATTGTCTTGAAAAGACCTACTACTTTGATGTTGTAAGTTTTTCCATTTGAGGCTTGCATCATCAAAACAGAAGGGCTTGAAGTTGGACCAATTTGACAAAATTCTCAAAGGCATGCTTTGCACTCTAAACTTCATGGCCTGTTTTCATAAATTTCCACACTTCAAATGAGCTTTTACTCAACATAACATTTGTTCCTTATGTCAAGACCTTTCCAACCATTACCCACATGCTTGTGTTTCAATTTTTCAAGTGGCATTTTCGAAGAGGGGAAGATTTTGGTGCAATTATGGAAACTTGTTTGAAACTCATTGCACACTCCAAACCAATTGCATGTACACGTCCATTTCAGCTCAATTATACTTCAGCTTGCATTTGGCATTGGATTTGGGCTCTCCATGCGCTTGTACAGGCCCATGCATGGAGGCCTTCAACTTTCATGCACACGAGTATTTCCTTGCCTTGCCTCCAATTCAGCTATAAATAGACATGCTTGCTCACTTCAAATCTCAACCTGAAGGCGCCTGATATGCTGCACAATTGAATCTCTAGCCATACCTAAAGGGACTAGTTCACATTTTCTTCAAAATTTCAGATCTGAAATTCAACTGAATTTGGTTGAATCTTCAGATCTAAAGTTCCTAGACCTTCCTCATATGATCCATTGAACTTCTATTTTGCAAAAGGAACCAAGGAAAGGAGCTCAAATCTTTTTTGCCTCGAATCTCTTTGTTCCTTGATCTATTTGCCTGGCCAATGTGTTTTCTGAAGTCCTCACTTGAGAGGCAAGCCAGTGGTGGCTTTGATTTTGTGTTTTGATGAACTTCAATTTTTGTACCTGAATCTTCCAGCTTAGATTTCTTACTCCATAGAAAGTTTGAGTACAATTCAAGGTCACAGGGGTGATGTACATCACCCCAGCTTTCCAATGATATGAGGATCGCTTCATTTGGTTAAGTTTTTATTGTCTGCAACTTTGGCCGGAAAATACAAGCTCACCGGAGAAGACGATGGCGCTGGCCACCGTCTCTTTGCCAGATCAAATCTGGACCATTGGATTGAGTTTCCCAGATCAAATCATGGTCTTTCATTCTTATGACTTTCAATAATGCTGGATGTTTCTCATTGACTTGGACTCACCATGAGCGCGCGCCTGAGGACCTTAGGATTGGCCACATCAATTAATGAGATTCAATCCAACGTTCCCTGATTTTTGCTATTTTCTAATTTCTAATTTTATTTCTTTTATTTCCTTTATTTTCAAAAATTCACAACTTCTTCATTTTTAATCCAAAAATATATGGGACCAATTGCATTCTTCTCCATTTAATTTCTAGTTTCTAAAAATCATTTTTAATATTTTTTATCTTGTCATTTGATATTTTTTGTGAATTTTCTCTTTTCTGGTTATTTTTAAGTCATTTTAAATAGTTTTTAATATTCAAAAAATACAAAAATATTTTCTCAACCTATTTGAATGATGATGGATCTATGAAAAATATTCTCATCAATTTATTAAATGATTTGAGATTTATTTGAGATTTTAGTTCAATTAGGTTATTTTTATCCATTTTTAATTGATTAAAAATAGTTTCTAACTTTTTAAAATGCTGAAATTTTTTGTCAAACTTTGTTTGACCTTGTTGAACTTGGGATAAATCACTTGGACTTTTCAAAGTTGATTTGAAGTGATTTTGAAGTTTGACCTTTCTTTAATATTTTAATTCAAGTTTATTTTGAATATTAAAAATGCCAAAAAATATTTTGTTCATTTCTTGACCTCCAATCTTCATCTCACTTCTGTTTTTGATTGTTTGACCATGATCCTCAATGTCATTGGTCAACACTTGTTGATTGGTACATCCCATTTTCATCTAATGCACTTTATTCTTTCCATTTCCTTTTCCATTGTTCATCTCCTTCTTCTTCTTCTTTTTTCTTTTTGATCAATGAGTTGAAGGTTGATAAGTTAGCATTGATTAGGGAGACTTAATCTTCCTTGATTCAAATCTAATTCATCTTGATCAATTGATCAAGTGAATGGCTTTGCATTAAGGATAGGTTGTTTCCTAAACCATGCAAAGGACTTAAACCAATACAAGACCAATTCTCTTTTTTCTTTTGGCATGACAAGTTGTTGGAACTTGGTTCACTAATCAAGACTTCTAACTTGTGTTGTTTCCTACATTATTATTGACCGGCCTCAGATAGTTGTGACTTCTACATAAGTCCAATTACGATTGCTTAACATAACGCTAAATTTGCCTTATGGCACACTAACTACTAACACTAACCATTAACCATTAACATTTACTTTTTGCACTTTACATTTATGCAATTTACTATTCTTGTACATATTATTCATTTGTTTTTTTCCTTTGCTCATTGGAGCACATGTTTATGTTAATGCAATTTGCCTTTTGCTCACTTGAGCACATAATTGTGTATATATCACTGTGCTTGTGTTTTGTTTTGATTGTTGTGGACCAAATGCAAAGAAATGGACAAATGGACTTAGGCTTTAGGACTCTCCCTATGCAAATTTGGAGTCAAAGAGCAACTAGGCATTGGGCCTTTAGAGTGCTATAAAAGTCAAAGAGCAACTAGGCATTGGGCCTTTAGAATGCTATAAATGTTGAAGATGACTTTGAAAGGACCAACTTCTAAACTCCTCTTATCCATTCCTCATTTGTTTTATAGAATTTTTTGATGTGTGTGTTTTGTGCTAGGGATCCCAACATTGAGCCAAATTGAGGAACCATTACCATGAGCTTCCAAGAGAGAGAGATCCAAGATGCATTGAGGAACTTTCCAAGGGTTCATTTGATTGTTGATTGCTTGAGTTTATGCTTATGTGATTGCTTATTCCAAAGGATGGGAGCTACTTGGATCATCAATATGATCTCAAGAGAGGAACCCCATTGTGGTCTTATTCTTTATCCCTCACCTCTTATATGCTTAGGACTTTAGCCTTTCTTCTTCTTCTCTCCACTCTAACCCAAGCCAAAACTTTTGTGCAAACATTTAACAATTGTTCTCAACATTAGAAACCTAAGCCTTATGCTTTTGATTTTCAAACTTTTCTTTTCATAACACTTATTTTGAATTGAACTTCTAAGTCAACTTTGACCATTTTGTAAATACTTTTCATTGGTAAATATAACCCATTCAAAATACTTTTTGTGGTTTCAATGGCCACCCTCTTAATAAATTTTTTTCATAACCTTTAGCTATTAGGTTTGAGTTATCCTTGAGGTAGATGTAATACTCACCTATATCCTTAGTGATGGACAATGAGTCTTCCATGCTTATTATAGGGTTAACCCCTCACTAGCATGTTGAAGCTATCCTCACATGGTGGATTTGTGGTTTTAGGTTGAGTTTTCTCCCTTGGATAACAAAGGACCTTAAGGCTTTTGGACCAATCAACTCACCAACTCATTTTGAGATTTTTACCCCGAACTACGGGGTTTTGATCCTAATCTTTTTTAAAGATGGTATGTAGGCAATGGGTTTATCCATCCAAACACAAATGTAAATAAACTTGTACATTCTATTCTCATCTCTTCAATCATGTTTGCACAAATAAATTTTCACCAAATACCAACCTTACAACCAATGTGAAAAGGGCTCCCTAAGAGTACCTAGGATATTTTGGGTGCTTAAAACCTTCACATTGCATAACCAACCCCTTACCCAGATCTCTGACATTTTTACTAGTTTTTGATTCGATAAAACTTTTAGGTTTTTGTTCGCTTTCTAACCATTCCTTTGGATAAATAGAAGTGCGGTGGCGACTCGACTTGTGTGATTTACCTTAGATTTAGTCAATATCTCTAATGGTAATGAAAACCCCGCTACAGTTGCAACATAAGAAATCAGATCCAGATAAGCATATCAAGCTCATCTACCTAGAAAATATGCATACATCATCACTAATCCCCCTTTTCCCTTAATTTGGCAAGGGTGGACAGAAAAAAACCAGAGTAACACTCACAAGCCAGGATCAGAACAGAGAATCAATCTTGAAAAATTGGAATCATTGTAATAGTGCAGAACGTTTGTCAATGATAAAGGGCCATTATAGAACCACCAATAGCAATAATTATAACAGGCACATGTACAAGGGCCAAAAAAACTTAATCAAAATAGCAAACTAAAAATTTACAGTCAATGGCAGTCAACCACATCTCTTGTAACACCCCAATTTTAATATTTTATTTTTAGGAGAATTTTGGAGTGTTTTTAGTTTAATAATTTAAGTTGGTAAATTTAGGATAGAGTTTTATGGTATTAAAATTAGTGTAGAAGTGAGAGATTATGGTTTGATAGTAAACTAGAATTTAATTAGATTGTATTTATTTAAATAATGGAGAAATATGAAAGTATTGAGTCTTTGGGGAGAAAAGTAGGTTTTTAATCAAATATGGAGGTGAGTGGAATTAGAAAGAGTTGAGGGGAGTTTGTGGAGTTAATTAAAATAAAATGGAAATTAGGTTTTTATTTAGTTTAATAGAAAAGTTGGGAGAGAGTTTGGATAGTAGGTGTTGTTGGTGTAAAGAGTCAAAGAGACAGAATCTATAAAGAGCTTAGGGAGGAGAAGGGAGAAAAATTTCAAAGGGAAGAACTTCATCGATCTCCAAATTCGAGATAAGGGGGGAGAATTATTCATATATGGATGGTTAAACAGAGGGGTAGTGAGGGTTCTTAACCCCCCTTATCGTCTTCATCTTATTATATGTGTTCTTTTTTGTTCTTGTATGTGACCAAAAAGGTTTAGGTAAAACCCTTAGGTCGGTCTACTGATGTGTTGCTCTCTATCTTTATTGTTATGATATAAAAATATATAATTGTTGTTTGTGTAGCGGTAAATTCGTGACCATCAAGCTATGGATAAACTTGACGTCAGTAAAACCAGAGCCGCCACCGTGCTTTTATTGTTTCCAAAGGAAATGGGAAAAGTATGAACAAAACCCAAAGATATGAAGTTTTCAAATCAAAACTAATAAAATGCCAAAGATTATAGGTAAGGGGGTTGGTTACACAAAGGGGAGGTGTTAGCACCCAAAGTGTCTTAGGTACTCTTATGGAGTCCTTTTTTATGTGTGCATGTGTTTTTGGTATAGATGATGTTTGATAAAATAGAGTATGGGGATGAGAAAAGAATTCATTGATTATACTTTTGTGTTTGACAAGACCTTCGGTCTTGTGCCTACGTACCAACATAAAAATGAGGGATCAAAATCTCGTAGTTCGTGGTAAAAATTTCAAATGAGTTGGTGAGTTGGTTTTAATAAAAATTTAAGAAAAGGGCACAAGAGGCCAAATTTTGAATGAGGTTGTTAGTCCTTTTGTTGTCTTTTTTAAAATTAAGTAAACATGGTTAAGTTTATTTACAAATTTGATTAAGAAAATATTTTAAAAATTCATTGGCATAAGACCAAAGTTTCTAATCATTAAAACATGTCTAAGTTAGAAAACACAAACATGTCTCAGTTTGAAATCACAAGCAAATAAAGCTTTTGAAAAGAGGGAGAGATTTTGAAATTAGAGAAGTGGGAGGAGATGAAGAGACTACCCTAAGCAAAAATTTAAAAGTTAAGAGTTAAAAAGATATGGCCAATGGAATGAAATCCAACAGACAAGAATGTCATATAGAAACTCATTTTCCTTTGAACTTTAATCAAACAATAATCAACAAGCAATGAGCAATATCCAGACATCATGAAGATCAAGGCATCAAATAAAGATAACCATATCCAACCAAGCACTCCAATAGCTAGCAGTCTTTATTGTCTTCTAAAGTATCAAATGAAATATTCCTTAAGAAACTCAAAACAAAACATCAGACACAGACAAACAACAAAATAAGCAATTAAGCACAAAGACAGAGTAGTAGATGAATCCAGAGCACCCAAATGTCTTGCGTCAGATGAAGGAAAAATCAGAGATAGCTCAGTCTCAGAATGTTGGCATTGGCCAAGTCCTTTAGCATAAGGAATGTTTCCTAATCCTATGTCCAAAAGTTCAGATCAAGTTCAACAATCCACCAAATGTTTTTTAGGGTTTTTCTTGTTATTAAATGTTTTAAGGTGCTAAGACCACAAACAGAATCAAAAGCAAACAAAAATATATACAATCACAAGATATGGCTCAAATGAGCAAAGTAAAAAGGACTTGAAACATAAGAAAGTTATATGAAATGTAAATGACAATGGATGATAAATGACTGATATTTAAATTGTATAATAGTAAATGGCTTGAAAGTAAATCAATATTAACAAGAGTTACTCAATGGTTAGTCAAATGTTAGTGGTGAATTTTAATTAATTAAGTCATTATTTGGAGAACACTCAACCATTCATTCACAAGTATGAATCCTTAAACCAAGACATCTTCCATGAGAAGGGATCCAACTTGGACAATTCAACAAGTATGCCACTAGCTCCCATGGAAGGAAAAAAGGCCAAGTCTACACACAATGCCATGAAGAATGAGAGACTTACAATTTTACTTACTAGAATGATATGCCCTACTGGTCAAATTTAGCTCTATGTTAAGCAATCGTAATTGGACTTACGTAGAAGTCACAACTATTTGAGGCCGGGCAATATAAATATGGGTGTTAATGTATGTTAGAGCTTTGCTACAAAGAACCAAACTCAAAAAACATACCACACACTAAAAGAAAATAGGAAGGACATATCTCAATCATACATGTATTGATTTATCTGACACAAGGTCATTGATGAATCCATTAGCCTTTAGACATTAGAGATTTCATTGGTCCAATAAAGGAATGGGAAAGAATAGGGATGAAGATGAAGAGGGAGGGGCATATAGAAACACAAATTGATCATGAGAGGAATTTCATCAAATCAAAACCATCCATTCATTTTGGGAGATAAAATGTACATTTCATCAATCCCCTAAATGCAATGGTTTTAATTCAACAAAAGTCAAATCAACCATGACGAAGGCCCAAATAGAAAGTCAAACATCACAAGACCATAAAAATGGCTCAACAATGTTTTTAAACATTTAATCAATTAAAAATCACATTAAAAATGAATTAAAATATATTTTAATTTGGTCAAAACCTAAAATCCCTTTAAAATACCAAATAAATGCCCAAGGGATTTATCCTAGGTCAAACAAGGTCAAAGGACCTTAGACAAAAAAAATCACAATTTTTAGAAAGTCAGAAGTATTTTTAAACAAATAAAAATATACACAAAAACACTTAATTCATGAAAAATACCAAAATCAATCCAAAAAATAATTTTAATTCAGAATATGGAAGAGAAAAATATTTAAAGATTTTTGGTGAAAGTCCCATATTTTTGGATTAAAAATGGATTTATTATGAATTAAACAAAATAGAATAATTAAATGAAAAATCAGAAAATATGGAAAATGAGGGGCCATCAGATCTCCCTCATTATTGAGGTGGAAGATCTGATGACCACGCGCATGTGGAACACGATAAACCCTGGTCAATGCATCACAAGCATGGTATTTAAAAGCGAAGGTCAAGATTAGAACGTGGCAACCAGATCAAACTGGTCCACCCTCAACCAAATGGAAAACGAAAAATGAGGACATGTTTTGGAATGAAAAATGCTCAGGAGCACGATGACCTCCATTTCTTCCAATTCCAAGTATATTAAAAGATACATGGATTTGAAAATTGAGGTTCATGATCTGAGTTGCTTCAATTTAACCTCAAAGCAACTCAATCTTGTTGCCTACATTGGTAGGACTTCAGCCAACCAAAAATTACTTGAAATGATATAGAATTGGGAGACAATCGAAGAGAGAAAGTTTCAAAAAGTTCACCTTCTATTTGCAGTGGTGAAGCTCGATTTGGATCTCAATTGGATTAGGCTTGCTTCTACTTGCTTGCAGGAGATGGAAGAGATTATCAAAAGGCTTGGATCCTTGGAGTTTCAATCCCAAAATAGAAATGAAATTGAAGCTCGATTTCAAGTGAAATCCTCAAGGTTATCCTTTCAATGGGGTTTGGGGAAGAAACAGGTCAAAGCTTGGGCAAGAGGATCCCTATTCTGATCACCAAGGCCATGTATTTATAGAGTTCTTGCATTGCTTTCACACAATTCATAAATTGGCCAAAATTGGAAAGGTTAGTGCATGCTTGCATGAGCGTGTGATAGGCCCATGAGATGATTGGAAAAAATCCACAAATGATCATGAATGATATTAAAATTCTAACATGAGGCCATGCATTTGTAATTGATAAATGATCATGTGATTCATCCAAATGGAACCATCAAGAGTAACCATGCGCAAGTCATTCAAATCTTGTCGAAATGAGTTGATCTTGGACTTTTTGGAAATCTGGCATCAGGGGGAACAAATTTCATGTTGAAAACTTTTCCATTTGAATCTTGGATCATGATGAGTTTTAAGGTGGAAGTTTGAGAAATCAAACAGAATTGAAGTTTTTCTAAGTACCAAGTCAAATATCCACTTCTTCCATCTTGAATAACTTTTGCTATAAGCTTCAAATGGAACATGTTCCTTCATAAAAGTTATATCTATTTAAATCCTATCAAATTTGGTCACAAATTTGACCTCATTTGGATTTTACATGAAGGAGTTATGCATTTTAGAAGTTGAGGAAAATTGCTTGTTCAATGATGATGACCCAAAATGACCTATAATGTTACCTCTTGGCACATGCCCTTTCAAGTGGAACTTTAATTTTCTCAAAGAATCAAAGTTGGAGAAGACATCTTAAAATTTATCAAAAAACTTGGATTGCCTTCATATCATAAAAATTGATCAAGTTATGACCCTTGGAAGTTGACCTCCTAACTAGGGCACAAAGAAAATGACCTATAATATTTCACCATAAAAAATGACTTTCCAAGAAAAACTAGCTCTTGATGTCAACATGAAAGTTGTTTGGAATGTCATAAAGAGTAACTTTTCTCTTAGAATCATTTTAATATGACAAAAATTATAGGAGATAGGGTCTAGGGAACCCCAGTTTTGAATAGTTGACTTCTCTCGTCAACCTCTTGAAACCAACTTGCAAACTTGAAGTTCTCTTGATATTTGGGACTCATGGAGTATCTGTTGTACCCCAAAATTTTCTCTCCCTTTTTGCTTCTCATCTGAATTATGGCTTGAGACTCATTCATATTTCATTCATGTGCATCGTTCATTCATGATTAACACTTGCTAACAGGCATCATAGATTCAGGGTTTGTGGCTAATGAAAATTAGGGTTTTGGCTTGAGGATTATGGTATTGATCATCATGTGGAGAGAAACCCTAATTTTTGGATTCTTTGGGACCTTGACTCTTGTGGCATACATCCTGACATTAGTTTGTACGTCCCAATCCTAATTCTTGACTTTGTTCCTATGGGATTTTGTGTTTGACCTTCTATGTAATTAACCTGACTTCTGAACCTTAATTGTGGGTCCATGGTTTGATGTGTTTCCTGTGGAGCATTGGGCTTTGTTTGAAACCCTAATAAGGGATAGTTGGTATTCAGGTGCTTTGCTGGTTCGAATTTTTGATCTATGGTTCATCAAAGCCCTAGTCCTTGGCTTTGAGGTTTATGAACCCTATGGTTTGCAGTAAGGTAGTGGAAACCCTGGTTGTGGTTCATGGAATTGATACACCACTTGAGTTGGCTTCTTACTTGGCTTGAGATTCTAGATTGATACATAGCTTTGAAATTTGACCTAGTAAACCCTAATTCATGGTGTTATGTGATTGATTCAAGGCATGTTTGAATTCATGTTTCATTGACCTCATGGTCTCATGATCCATTTGATATGAGTCTTATTTCATTCCCACTTCATCCATTACTTTCATGGTTTTATTAAAAGGTCAAGATTCATTCATGCTTTGATTTATAGTCTCATTGATACAAGTTCATTGTCCATTTGATCAAGTCATTCCATGATCCATTAGTTCCATTTCATTCATTCATTCAAAGAAAGCCAAGCCATTATGCCTCACACATGATCCCATGCATTAAGAACAAGCAAAAAACCATTTTTTCATGATGGTAATCGATTAACATGTTTGGGTAATCGATTACCCTGCTCCCAGTAGCAAAAAAAAATCATTTTTTCATGATGGTAATTGATTACCAAGTTTGGGTAATCGATTACACTACTTCCAGTAGCCTAAAAACCCATTTTTATGATGGTAATCGATTACCATGTCTAGGGTAATCGATTACACCTGCTGGCAGTAGCCATAATGCTCCATTTTTCAGCAGTAATGTAGTATCCTTTGCACTCCAAACCAATACCAATGCTTGCATCAATACACATTAATTTTTTTACACAATTATGCAACAACCAACCATATCATTCATGCATTGAACCAAGCTCTTAACACTTCAATTCACCAAACTTCCCAAGCTAACTCCAAACCAATTCAAACTAACTCCAAACCTCTTCAAACTAATTCCAAACCATTTTAACTAACTCCAAGCCTCATTTAACTAATTCTAAGCCACATCAAAACTAACTCCTAACCTCCATTTGATCCAAACCTATAATCTATATAAACTCATCACTCTCATCAAATCAAGGACAATGACCAAAATCAGAATTCTCTCAAATTACTCATTGCAAGTTCAACTCCACCGCCTCCAGCGCGGTGGTGCGAGGGCTCCGGTGGTGGTTCCTTTTTGACATGAAAATTGGAAGTTGATGTGTAGAAAAGACAAAATGAGTTTGCTGAATTTTTGCATTTTCCTTTGCAAATTCTGTTGGGCTTAACCATTAAGCCCAATATTTTGCTTTCCACACCCCTGTTTTGCTTAGCAACATACTTGCTAAATCCAACTACACTTCTTGGTATTTGGGCTTATTCTGTTGGACCCAAAGCCCCTATTACTGAATTCTGCACTTTATATTCAGGGTCTGCTCCCCCTTGACCCAACATTTTAATTACCATTTTAATTATCTTTAATTCTATTTTATTTTGTGTTGATATTTTTGGTAATTGTTTTGTTGTCATTTTAATTAGGTTTAATTAGGTTTTAGATTTTAATTATAATTTAGGAATGAATTGGAGTTTTGTATAGTTTTCTAATTAGATTTTAATATAGTTTACTTAGATTAGGAATTAGAAAATAGTTAGATTTTAGTTAATTTTAGAATTTAGTTAATTCTTAAATATTAGGTTAATTTTATAATTTAGAACTTAATAAATTTGTAGTTTCTAATTAAACTTTAATTGGAATTAAGTTTGTGTTCATAATTGGATATCATTGTAAATTGACCATTTTACCCCTTAGGGGTTGTCTTGTTATTTTCACCATACATTGTATATTCCCTTAACACTTTTAACATAGAGTTTTAATCGAGATTTTTTGACTAACTATAACATGCTCCCCTAGGATTTTAATATAGAATTTTTAATCAACTATAACATGATCCCTTAGGTTAGTTTGATCATTTCTAACCATTAGATTAGGTTCTAACCTAGTTTTCAAACTAAATCTTAACCCACGATTCAAATTGATCAAAAGTAATTTTGATCGATTAAATCCTTTGAACTTGTATAATTCCACAGTCTAATTTGAGTGACCAAAAGACCCTTGGTCACTTAATAAGACTTTGTCTCTAAGCTGTGGAGCTCGAAGCCTTAGGTAAGATCTTCAATCAAGGCTTCCTCAGTCACATCAAGCAGCGAATTATACAAGATAAATCAAAGGTCAACACTTGGTAAATACGATTCAAATTGTACGTAATGAGCCTTAAGTAGTAAGGAATGATGAGACGAAGTTTCTCTTATCCTTGTCTAGAGCTACTTTGGCTATGGGGCATATGCCCCAAATTTTCAAAGTGTTCGCCCTTACTCATAGACTTTAGTGCAATTTGAATCGAATAAACTACCAGGTCTTCTCCATACAAAATCAACATCAATACAAGGATCAACAATGAAGATTATTCACCAACAACTTATCAGTTAAGAGAAGTATCATGCGCTATGAGCCTTAAGTAGTAGGGAATGATGAGACAAAGTCTCTCTTATCCTCATCTAGAGCGACTTTGCGTATGGGGCGTAGGCCCCAAATATTCAAAGTGTTCACCCTTATTCATAGAATTTAGTACAATGCGAATCGATTGAACTACCAAGTCTTTTTCATGCAAGACAACATCAACACAAGGATCAACAATGAAGATTCTTCACCAACAACTTGTCAGTTAAGAGAAGTATCATGCGCTACGAGCCTTAAGTGATAGGGAATAATGAGACAGAGTTTCTCCTATCCTTGTCCAGAGCGACTTTGCATATGGGGCGTAGGCCCCAAATATTCAAAGAGTTCGCCCTTATTCATAGACTTTAGTGTGATTCCTATCCATCAACTATCAAGTCTCTGTTAATTCATCATTCATTCAATCATTCAATCATTCTTTTGCCTTCAATCACCTTGTTTTCAGCCGTAGTAGGCTGAACCATGAAAGCTCTGATTTCCTTATTGCACTATAAGGATACGTAGGCAGGAGAACCCAGTTTCTTCGTGAGCTAGCTTATCTAATGCTACCATATTTATTAATCATTCTTCATTTATTCTATCAATATCATTTTTTTGAGATCAACTATACTTCTCCTTGAACTCCTTGTTTATCCTTTTAGGACGATCTAGCGACAGTCCACCTCATCAATCGAGAGTTCAAAACACTTAATTCAATCTTTCTTTTTGGCTTTACCATATCGTGGAGGTCTTACTAGTCCATGTATGGGTAAAAGCCTACCTTGCTTTTCAATTCATAGTCTATCTCCTTCTTGGATCCAAGATACTATTCTTATTTGATCTTGAACTATTTGTTCCCCATCCAGTGATACACTACCCCTTGTGCTACAGTATTGCAATCATTCCTTGAAGTGGTGTTTGTCTTATGAGTCCCCCGTCGCTTAGACAAATATCTCTCTCTCTCTTTGTTTCATGGCAGTTAACCTCTAAAATTGGGTTTATCTTGTGAGTCCCCGTTGCTTGGACAAATACCATTGATACCTTTATGTTGGTACAAATTACACTTTCCATCACTGTATGACTCTCTCTCTCTCTATTTCTCATGCTTCTGAACTAAGATTGCTCTGACTTTCTCATTGCACCACGAGAATACGTAGGCACGAGGATGCGAATCCTTGGCGAGCATACTTCTAATTATTCTTTCTTCCGCCCTAGGGCACCATCCATACCTTTCACGATCCATTACATACCTTCGATCATAAATCATTCACCCAATGACATATTATCCCTTTGACATCGAAATACAGTTTTCTTTGGGATTCCATACATACCCTTTTAGGACGTATAGCGAAAAGTCTGCATTTCTACCTAGAGTTGCTTGGGCTACACCCTCAAACACTTAATTCCTCCTTTTTTTAGCTAAACACCCTATAGTGGCGGTCCTACTAGTCCACATATCGGTTAAATTTGTTTCCCTCTATGGTACGACTCTCATTTCTCTTATGGATTCCAATACACTTTCACCTTTCGGTTTCAAACAATACTTCTTTAGTCACTTATTTCCAAGTATTCAATTATGTGATTTTAGTCACTTCATTCCATTCATCTCCATGATGCATTCATAACCTACCTTCATTCACTCCATGTGATATACCCTATTCTCTGAGCCAAATACATTATCTCTTTGTGCTCTATCTTGTATCTCTTTGTGAATTAAGAGTTGTTTGGCTCGTAAATCAAACACCTAATTCTTCTCTTTTTGGTTGTCCCAATACAGTGATACTATGTTGTAGGCCCTCACTTGTTGGTTCGTACCAGTTTTACTCTTGGGTTCATCTTTTAACCCTTGTTGGAGTTTAAAACACTATTCTTTGGTTCAAACCATACTTCTATCAAAATCCTTTTCATCTCCCGCCTCTAGTTCCTTGAACTACGAAGCTCTAAATTCCTCGTTGCATTATGAGGATACGTAGATATGAGGGCCCCAATCCTCACCGAGCACTCTATCTATTTCTTTTCCTTTCCCATTCTTTTGCGAGTAATCTTTAGATATAACACCTATTCGAGTGAGAATAATCAAAATGGTTCCCTTCGAGTATAATTGATGTTTGGGGTGCTAATACCTTCCCCTTGCATAACTGACTTCCTTACCCAATATATCTCTTTCCCCCGGGTTTTATCGATATTTTCCCTTCCCTTTGGGGATAAATAAAGTTCGATGGCGACTCTGTTGTATGTTCGAGCGTGTGATACGTTCAGGTATATTTCCGCTAGCTTTAGTATCATATATGTATAAGATGATATAATATGAAGTATCCCTTGAAATATTTGATTAAATGATGAAGAAACTTGCTGAGGAAGTCACACAAGATACCCAAATGAATTAGGGCTTCCAAGGTAAACAAGTTTCAAACTCTTGATGATTTCTTGATCAAAATGATAAGTGAAGAGAATAGAGATCCATATATGATGTCTATACCCAATGTGAACCATCTCTTGATTGATCTTCTTGCATTGAGGGTCTCAAACCATAGATGCGAGTTTGATAAAGCATGGGTGGATGCACACACTACCTACAAAAGAAGTAAAGCTATACATAGACATATTTTTGGTATTTTGGTTGGCAAACAAAGAAAAATAAAGTATGATACAATAAAATATGCTTGGTGATCTCTCCCAATTCAAACCCAATGAATGAGGGGTAAGGAGGATGCCAAAGTGTGATCCCAAAGCCAATGCACATGATGTGATAACATGAGGGATCTTAGGGTCAAATTTAGGGTCTTACAGCTGCCTCTATTTAAGGACATTCTAACTGAGGATGTGAAGGTTAAAATCTTCATATCAACTCAGTAGAATGGACTTAAATAACAACATCTAGAAACAAATTTTGGTCTCCAAGAGACCTTATAATACATATGATATGAATATTAAAATAATCTTTGTGGGGAATATATTGCCACAAAGAAAAAGAATCTGGAAGAGACTGAAGATCCACAGAAGTATAATGCATTCCATAAGGAAAACTCACCAAGGAGACGAAGACTCTAGGGGTTAAAAATTTGTCCGTAGGTCAGGCTACGACTTAAACTACTAGAGACACGAGGGGGGATTTCCATGAAAATAAATCAGTGGAAAGACTTGGTTGGGGAACCAGGGAAAAATCTACAAGGGAAATGGGTAGATCAGAACAAAGCTGAAATACTTAATCCAAAGAGAGGACGGCGATCTCATTGAGGAAATACGCACTCAAACTCAATTGGTGAAGAATGAACTTCATCACAGGAATAAAAGAGATATATCATCTATTATCGGTTACTGGGTAGGAAGATAATACACTCTGACAGAGGGACGTCCGTTACCGGTTAGGGTAAACATATCAAGGATGACTCGCTGAGGAGAAAGAGATGTATCCATTACCGGTTATTGGGTAAGGATAACCTAATGGGGAAAAAAGATCAAATAGGATTTAGAACTACCGGTTACTGGGAAGAAGACCAAAAAGAGAGTATCTGTCACTGGTTAAAGTGAACATATCAAGGATAAACTCAAAGGAAGAATGTCCGTAATCGGTTAGGATGAACATATCAAGGATAAACTACCCGGGGAATGAGGAAGAATATCCGTTACCGATTAGGGTAAACATATCAAGGATAAACTACCTGGGAAAAATAGGAATTATATCTACCAGTTACTGGGTAGAATACCAAAGAGATAATATCAGTCACTGGTTAGGATGAGCATATTAAGGATAGACTCAGTAGGGGAAAGTAGGAATTACAACTACCGGTTACTGGGTAGAATACCGCAAAGAAGAGAAAATCCATCACCAGTTAAAGTGAACATATCAAGGATAGACTCTCTGGGGAATAAAATAGGGATTACAACTACCTTTTTACTGGATAGAAAACCAAAAAGGAAGATTATCCGTCACCGGTTAAGATGATCATATCAAGGATAAACTTACCGGGGAAACGTGAAAATGAATCTGCTGGGGAAGAAAAAGGAAGTAGTACATTTTACCGAGTATTGGGAAAAAGTAATGTACTCAACATCAAGAAAAATATTACCAATTAATGGGTAATAGACTCTTGGAGACCAAAAGATCTATCTAGGTAAAAAACTAGAAAGAAATGGTCAAACAAGGACTTAACCCAACGAGGATATAATTCAGGGGGAGTGGTTCCATTTAGATAATTAACTGGGGAGAAAACTGAAATAATAATCATCCACGAGAAAATATCTCAGTGGGGAATGAGAAATGTTAAACTCTTCCTGCTTAAGGGGCCGACACTCTACAATTGAAGGAGGACATATACACCAAATCTGCATGGGAAAATAATGTCAATAAAGCAGGGGATCAGAAGAAAAATCAATGCGATAGAATGCATAATGAAATATCTGATGTTGTGTTCTATGCATGAATATGCATGTATATGATTATGATTATGCTGACAAAATAGTACAAGGGATACAAATATCAAAGATTTAAATCATCACTACAATAAAGCGCTGCTGAAGGATGACCAACCAAACATGCCGAGGATACGGGGGATCTGTTGGGGATCCAGATTATAAATATTGCGGGGAATTTTACGTCAATACCATGTTAGATAGGAGACAACCTTGCAGGGGACAAGAACTAAATATTACTCAGAACCAAATACTACCGAGAGAGATGGAACTTCCATCAGAAGACAAACTCCACCGGGGAATACTAGAGATAAAACTTTGAGTGGGGGATCAAGCAAAATGCTGGGGAAACATGGATTTGCAAAAGGGACCGATCATTAGCTCAATTGGAGATAAGACCCACCAATTCTACTGGGGATGAGAAACCACTCGGGGAGAATTTTTTTGACCAGGCCGTGGATAAATGACGAACCGTTCGAAGGAAAAAATTACCAAACCCAACTGCTTGGGGAACACCAACAATGCTTCATACTTCAAGACGCACCCGTTCTTAATATACTGTCGACATTCCTTGCTGAAATCGATTATTCTTAAAGTGAGTGTTTTTATTATTTTTAAAAAAATGATTATTCATTGATTTATTTCAAAATTATCATCATAAAATTCAATTTTAAAATCGAAACAAATAAGAATAACAATAATTGGATAAAAGCTCAACTTTATTTAATAGAATGGTAGTCCCCAAATGGCGGGACTCCATGGATCTTTATAAAGTTTGAAAAATGGTAATTTATATGGAAAAAGGGCTATATTGAATACAATAATCATTATTCTCCCTACCCACTTCAAAATCCATTATGCTTGTCTTCGATTGAGAATGATTATTCAGAACCAAATGACTACTCAAAACTGCTTTTAAGATCAGGACAAGCCGGATGCAATTACTTGTCATAATCCCTAAATTTTGCCTAGATTGCCTCAAGGTGGAGTACTTAATCTACCGGGATAAAATTTTTGTTTTATGTCTCTAATTTTTTCCTGGATCGCCCTTTTGGGTTTTCAATCCACCGAGACGCTCATTTTTTCCTAAGCTGCCCTTTCGGGTTTTCAACTTAGCGAGTTGTTCTTTTCTTTTTTAGGCGAAGTATTTCTTGACTTCATCAGCATTCACATGACGAGTGAACTCTTCACCATCCATAGTTTTAAGAATCAAAGCACCGCCTGAAAAGGCTCTCTTAACAACATATGGACCTTCATAATTAGGAGTCCATTTTCCCCTAGCGTCGGGTTTGAAAGATAGAATCTTCTTGAGCACGAGGTCACCTTCTCTGAACACACGAGGCTTGACCTTCTTATCAAAAGCTTTCTTTATTCTTTGTTGATACAACTGACCATGACACATGGCGGTCAACCTTTTCTCTTCAATCAAATTCAGCTGGTCGTATCTAGTCTGACACCATTCAGCTTCAGTCAACTTGGCTTCCATCAAAAATCGCAATGATGGGATCTCAACCTCCACGGGGAACACAACTTCCATGCCATAAACGAGAGAGAAAGGGGTTTCCCTAGTTGAAGTGCGGATGGATGTACGGTACCCATGCAAAGCAAATGGGAGCATCTCATGCCAATATTTGTACGTCACAACCATCTTTTGGATAATCTTTTTTATGTTCTTATTCACAGCTTCAACATCCCCATTCATCTTAGGTCTGTAGGGAGAAGAATTATGATGCGCAATCTTGAATTCTTTGCAAAGACCTTCCACCATATTATTATTCAAGTTTGATCCAATATCAGTAATGATCTTACTTGGCACACCATAACGAAATATAATATGATTCTTGATAAATCGGACCATAACCTCTTGGTCACATTTGCATATGATGTCGCTTCAACCCACTTTGTAAAGTAGTCAATAGCCACCAGAATGAAACGATGTCCGTTCAAAGCTTTGGGCTCAATCATACCAATCATATCAATTACCCACATGGAGAAGGGCCATGGAGAGGAAATGACATTCAACAGTGTCGGAGGAACATGAATATTATCTACGTAAATTTGACACTTGTGTCATTTCTTCACAAACTTGTAACAGTCAGATTCCATTATCAGCCAATAGTAACCCGCTCAACATCTTCTTTGCCATAGCATATCCATTGGAATGAGTACCAAAGGAACCTTCATAGACTTGAATCATGAGTAGGTCTTCTTCATGTCTATCCACGCATATGAGTAGAACCATATCGAAGTTTCTCTTGTAAAGCACATCACCATTAAGGTAGAAATTACCAACTAATCTTTTCAAAGTCTTCTTATCTTTCAAAGATGCCCCAGATGGGTAAATATGACTTTGAAGGAAACATTTGATATCATAATACCATGGCTTTTCATCTTTGACCTCTTCAATAGCAAATGCATGAGCTGGCCTATCAAGATGTATCACAGTCAAATTAGGAACTTCATTCCCAAAATTCACCATAATCATAGAAGTCAACATTGCAAGAGCATCTGCCATCCGAATTTCATCTCGAGGGATATGATGAAACTCAACCTTTGTAAAGAAAGTTGATATCATTCTCGCACAGTCTCGGTATGGTATCAAACTGGGATGATTCGTCTCCCATTCACCTTTGATTTGATTCACAACCAAATCTCAATCTCCATAGACATCAAGATATTTAATTCTGAGATCAATGGCCTCTTCAAGCCCCATAATGCAAGCTTCATACTCAGCCATATTGTTTGTACACTTGATGGTCAATCTAGCCGTAAATGGAAAATGAGTGCAGAGTAATAATCACTGCCCCAATGCCATTACCATACGAATTAACAGGTCCATCAAATACCATGCCCCAAGGGGAACCAGGTTCTGGCCCTTCTTCAAGCAATGGTTCATCACAATCTTTCATCTTCAAGTATAAAATCTCTTCATCAGGAAAATCGTAATGCACTAACTGATAATCTTCAATCGGTTGGTGCGCCAAATGGTAAGCTAAGACACTACCTTTAACAGATTTCTAAGATTGGTATTCAATATCATACTCAAATAATAACATCTGCCAACGGAAAATCCTCCCAGTTAAAGCAGGCTTCTAAAAGATGAACTTGATTGAATCCATTTTGGATATCAACCAAGTAGTATGATTCAACATATAGTTGCGCATACGCTTAGCAACCCAAGCCAATGCGCATCATGTCTTCTCAAGCATGGAATACCGAGTCTCACAGTCGGTGAATTTCTTACCGAGGTAGTAAATTGCATATTCTTTCTTCCCAGATTCATCTTGCTGACCAAGAACACAACCCATACTTTCATCAAGCACAATCAAATACATGATCAATGGTCTTCCTTTAACAGGCGAAGACAGAATCAGAGGCTCAAGCAGATATTCCTTAATACTATCAAAAGCTTTATGGAAATCCTCGGCCTAATCACAAGACTGGTCTTTCTGAAGAAGTTTGAATATAGGTGCACATGTGGCAGTCATATGCGATATGAATCTCGAGATATAATTAAAGCGGTCGAGAAAACCTCTGACTTGCTTCTCAGTTTGGGTGCATGCATCTCTTGTATTGCTTTGACTATGGCAGGATCAACTTCAATACCCTTCTCACTAACAATAAAGCCCAACAAGTTACCAGAACTAAGACCAAAAGTACATTTATTAGGATTCAAGCGAAGTTTATACTTCCTTAAACGCTGGAATAACTTCAACAAATGCTCAACATGCTCTTCTTCATCACTTGATTTAGAAATCATATCATCAACATAAACTTCAATCTCTTTATGCATCATATCATGAAAAAGAATGGTCATAGCTCTCTGGTATGTTGCATCATCACTCTTTAAACCGAAAGACATCATTCTATAACAAAATGTTCCCCAGGGTGTAATGAATATGGTCTTATCCATATCTTCAGGTGCCATCTTGATTTGATTGTAACCGTAAAATCCGTCCATAAACGAAAAGACTTTGAATTTAGCTGTATTGTCTACCAACATATCAATGTGTGGTAGAGGGAAATCATCTTTCGGACTAGCTTTATTCAAATCTCTATAATCAACACACATGCAGACTTTTCCATCTTTCTTAGGAACATGCACAATGTTGGCCACCCTTTGCGGATACTCAGAGGTAACAAGAAAACCAACATAAATTTTCTTCTGCCATATCAGGATGAGGTCTTCTCAATTTCACTGCCATATCAGGATGAGGTCTTCTCAATTTCTGCTTGACTGGCGGGCATTCTGGCTTCAACGGTAATCTATGTTCCACAATCTCAGACTCTAAACCATACATATCTTGATAGGACCAGGAAAACACATCAGAATAAACTTGAAGAAGATCAATCAACCTTTTTTTAGCTTCAGGACACAGTTGAGACCCAATCTTAACTTCGTTCACATCGTCCTCGGAACCCAAGTTGACTAGTTCAATTTGCTCTTCGAACGGATGAATGGCTTTTTCCTCGTGCTCAAGCAAATGGGATAATTCATCAGATACTTCTTCATCATCATTCTCTTCCTCAGCTTCAAACACAGGAAAATCAAAGTTTGGAGAGGGAGTAGGATCATTGTATTCAATGGGTTTGAGGACCAACCTGCATAATGATTTGATATTTTGATTTTAGAGAGGTGGAGTGCAAACAAATATTATGCAGATGGAAAGATTATTATTTATTTATGTTTTTTTTTGTGATTACCATTTTTAGAAAAAACAAAAAGTAAAAATAAAACATCATAGATATGGATGAATAAAATTGTATTTCATTGATGATAATAAGGAAAATGCCCAATAATGTCCACTTCTCCCTTAGGCATAGGAGAAGGTTTTTTCTTAAAATAAATGAAAACAAATTACTTAGAACGATGAATAACAGTAGGAACATCAACAGCAACCTAGTTGTTGCAAGTCTGGCCATGCGTCACAAAGTTGGCGCAAGTTTCATCTTCATCACCACTTTCCTCAATAATGGCAGCTGAGTGTTGATCATTCTCATGAATGAACTCTCCACTATAGAATACTGGTTGCATGACCTTGACATTAGCTTTGAACGGCCCTGGTTGAAATCCTAGTCCTTCTCTATTCTTGTTCTCAGCGACCTCCACAACACGGCCCTACTTGTTAATGCTGCCAACCTGAATAGCCTCTTGCGCATCTTTCAAAGAAGACATGGGTGCCCCAGTTTTCTTTAATTCATCAGCAATAGATAAGGCTTGGAATAGTGTTCCAACCTCCTCCTCAGCATCAATATACGTGAAAGATGACAAATGGCTCACCAATAATGTCTTCTCTCCACCAACAACGACAAGCTTGCCATTCTTCACAAATTTCAGCTTCTGGTGTAGAGTAGACGTCACAGCTCCAGCTTCATGAATCCATGGCCTTCCCAACAAGCAACTGTAGGAAGGGTGGATATCCATCACTTGGAAAGTAATTTGGAAATCACTCGGACCTATCTTCACTTGAAGGTCCACTTCCCCAGTGACAATTTTACGAGAACTGTCGAACGCTTTGATAATTACGCCGCTATACCTCATCGGGGCGCCTTGGTAAGAAAAGTCTTGATAGAGTTGACTTTGGCAACACGTTCAATGATGACCTAGTGTCAACCAAAACATTGGACAGAGCGTCCTCCTTGCAATTCATTGAAATATGCAGTGCTAAATTGTGATTTCTGCCTTCCTCAGGAAGCTCTTTATCACAGAAGCTCAGACTGTTACAAGAAGTGATGTTGGCAACAATGTGGTCAAACTGATCCACAGTAACATCATACTCAACATAAGCATGTTCCAACATTTTCTACAATGCTTCTCTGTGCCCTTCAGAATTCATTAGCAATGATAGCACATAGATCTTTGACGGAGTCTGGAGCAACTTCTCTACAACATTTCTCTTGATTAACCTTAACACCTCATCATCATCGTTAGTCTTCAATTTGCTGGATTCACCAGACTGACACATTGAAGCACTAATCAGATTCACTATTGGAAAATCTCTGCGCTCTTACTTATTGAAACATCTTCTACCACTTTAGGGAAAACTGGACTGAACACACGACCATTACGGGTAACCTTCATAATATCTGCAATATTCACCACTGAATCTGCAACTAGTAGAGGAACCTCTTGACCATTTTCAATCATAGTGGCATTATATTGGTATGGCACAACTTTATCGGTGCTCTCCACCACTAATCAAACATAAAGTTTTATGCATCTCCACCAGATATCTTCAAATACGTCATACATCAAAAACTCTAAAATTCTCTGGACAGCCGCCCACCATATTGACAGAAGCGTTACTATGAGCAGGCAACAAATTGGCTTTCACATTAGGCGCTCTGTCCTCAAAGGACACCATACCACTCTTCACGAGATTTTGAACTTTATATTTTAATGGATAGCAGTTCTCTATATCATGACCAGGGGCTCCCTGGTGAAAAGCACAACGAAGATCAGGCCTGAACCACCATGGTAATGGCTCAAGGATTTGTGGTGGGTATCTTGGCTGAATGAGATTCTTGAGTACGAAGGACGGGTACAATTCTGCGTATGTCATGGGAATAAGGTCAAAGGAGACCTTTTTACTCTCAAAGTTTTGTTCATGATCATGGTTGTTATTGTAGTTGGTTCTTTGTTGCGATTCTTGTTGATGTTGTTGTTGCTAAATTGGAACTGATTGATTGTTGGGATTGTTAGAAAACACCTGAATTACTGAAGAAACTTGGTGTTGATGTTGATGGGGTTGAGAACTGTTTATGACATGAGGTCTCCTCTACCTCCCACTAATACTGAATTATCTTCTCCTTCCTTCCTCTTAGAGAAACTTCCACCATACTTCTTGCTGGCTGACGCCTCTTCTTGTGTCAAACGTCCTTCATAGACTCCTTCTTTTAGCCTCATCCCCTGTTTACCATTTCGGTAAAATCATTGGGGGCACTTTCAATCATACGTTCATAGTAAAATGAACTTAACGTCTTTAAGAAAATCTTAGTCATTTCCCTCTCTTCAAGAGGCGGACTTATCTGAGCAGCTAATTCTCTCAATCTCTGGGCATATTCTTTAAATGCCTCTCTTTCCTTCTGAGACATCGACCTCAAATGATCTCTATTAGGCGTCATATCCACGTTGTACTTATACTGCTTGACAAAGGCTTCACCCAAGTCATTGAAAGTACGGATGCTTGCACTGTCCAGACCCATGTAACACCTCAAGGCAGCTTCAGTTAAATTGTCTTGGTAATAGTGAATCAACAATTGATCATTATCAGTTTGAGTAGATATTTTCCTGGCATACATAACAAGATGGCTTAGCGGACAAGTATTCCCTTTGTACTTTTCAAAGTCTGGGACCTTGAATTTCACCGGGATCTTGACATTAGGGACTAAGCAAAGTTCAACATCACTCTTCCCAAAAAAATATTTCCCTCTCAGAGTTTTCAATTCTTTGCGCAACTCAAGGAATTGATCTTTCATTTCATCCATCTTTTCATAGATGTCTGGACCTTCAGACGAATCAGAGTGGTAGAAAATGTCCTCAACATGAGGAAGAGTCTGAACAACAGGAGATGGCATTGACATGACCGGGCTAGATGCCGACAGAGAAGCAAAGGTGGGTGCATACCCTTCTGGCATAAAATTTGGTGGCATTCCCCAAGGGAATCCAGCATGCATAGTAGGAATGGATTTGCTGGCAGCAACAACTGGAACAGTTGAAGAAGCAATCTCAGAAATGACGGTCCTCTAAGGAGGAGGAGTTGCAGGAGATGGTGATGACTGATTCTGGGCAACAATGACAGACTCCATTAGTGCCGTAAGTCTGGAGATCTCATCTTTCAGCTCTCTGTTCTCTTTCTCTAGATGCTTCATTCTCTTCGGTTGATTAGCTTGAGTATTATAGCAGTGAGCCAGCTTGGCTGATGCACAGAAGAAGAACTGATAAGACATCTGGCGAAAGAAACCTGTCATGCAAATGATGCATGTAATGCAATATTTTGATTGTTTTTAATTTCAAGGAATATATGAAGTCTCATTTGCAACTATATATATTCAATCAACAATTAACAATTCATTTGACCATAAAATCTCTTTTTATTCATAAAAATTGGAAGGCTTACACTGACTATAATTTCAGAAACCAAAATACAAATACAAGACAAAAGGAAACTATCATCCTAAGGATCCCTAGTAATTGCATCAGATGATCATGCTATGGGTGCATACTTCCTTCGGATGCGTCGAATCTCAGACTCAAAGGATGTCTTCATCTGAGTATTCTCAAGAACTAGTTGATCATCAATCTTCTTCCAAGCACCGGAAGGCTGAGGCATGCTAGAGGAAGATGAATCTCAATAAATGCATCCTTATACTTAGACTCAAGTTGCAACTCTTCATGCTTTCAACTCAAAGCATGGAACCGCTCTTCCCACATATCTCTCTCTTGTTTCATCTTGGAAAGTGCATCTTCCAACTCCTCTATATCTTGGTTAGGGAGAGTTTATGGCTCATCCACAACCACAGACATAGGTCTTTCACAAGCATACGACATCTTGAGCTCCAAAGCTCTCTTCTTCACCCAAATGGTGTAAGCTTCCAAAGCTACACAATTGCATGGACCAAGCTCAAATCTTCCTTTCCTATGCACATTATGCTAAGCATGTATCATCCTTCTCTTAAAAAGTTGAGGATCTTTACCCTCTTGGTAAAATAGACCTTCTAACTGAGTGTTATTAGGTTTATCTCTCAAGGGGAACCCAAGTTGACGACGATCCAAAGCAGGGTTGTAGTTAATTCCTCCTTGTGTACCAATGAGAGGCACATTAGATAACTCACCATAACTATCAATAATGTCCACACTACTTAATGCAGAATCATACCAAACGATATCATCATTAGTAAGAGACATAAGTCTCTAGGACCATCGTAGACATTGTCGGTTCTCCACGAAAGAAGACGTCTGAGGCAAGTGCAAAATAAACCACTTGTACAAAAGAGGAACATAACACACAATTGTCCCACCACCTTTATAATTCTTCAAATGCAAAGAGAAATACATGTCACCCAACAGAGTCGGAACATGATTCCCAATCAAGAAAATTCTAATGGCATTAACATCAACAAAACTGCCAACGTTAGGGAACAAAGCTAAACCATAGATGAGCAATACAAAGATGGCTTCAAAAGCATCCATACTACCGGATTTAGCAAAGACAGTTGCTTTACCAATGAGGAACTCAGAAGTCAACCCAAGAATACCTCCTTTCTTCACCAAATGAGCATCAATCTCATATTTCTTCAAATGAAGAGCTTTAACTATGACATGAGATCTGGGAATCTCCTTTAATCCACTAAAAGACACCTTGTCAGATAGGGGTATTCCTAAGATATGGACATACTCCTCTAATGTAGGCACAGGCTGATAATAAGAAAAAGTGAAGCATCGGTAGAGAGGATCATAAAACTGAACCAAAACACTCAGAAGTCCTTCAACCATATCAGTAAATAATAGAGAAAAGAGCTTCCCATGACGTTTCTTGAAGTCCATGGGATCTAATACAAAGGATGACAACTTCCTTAGCTCTTTCAAATCAGGACATCTGAAACTGTACGTCTTAGTGTTCCTTCGTCCACACTCCATGGTCTGAAAATATTTGTAAATAAGTCCTTAGTTTCCTTGAAATTTATTTTTCTATGATGAATGTTATCATGCACATGAATGCATGAATGCAACAATCACAAACAAGGGATCACACACAAGGCAAACACAAACAAAGGTCAAGGGATGGATCAAATCATCATCAAGATCAATCATCCATTTTTGTGGATTATGGTTTTCACCTTATCAACACCCAAGTTCCATTGATATTGATGAGATTTGATCGGATCAACCGAGAATCAAAGGGTTTGTTGTGAGTCACGAGCATGGAGTCAGGTTAAGAACCATCCCAAAGGAGTTTACTAAGGATAAAAACCTGCATATCATGTTCTACAAACGTTTCCAGAGTCTTAATCCCATCTATCAGATATTATAGGTTAGGATGACTGACTCATCAACCCATAATATTCTCAAGAGAAACTCGTCTGAGTATAATATCCTGTAACAATTGTTATCAAGTCTACACCTGAACAGTCTCCGCACTACGTCCTAAATAGGCCAAGTTAGGTTAAATGTTATACGATCCTTAGCTTTTCAAACCCCAAGTCAGAGAAAGTAACTTGTGTGACATCAGTAACTCTAAAGAGGTCTCCACTAAGTAGATGGGTCTCAAGTCAACTTGTTAAGGACTACTCCACACAAGTTGAACATGACTATACCATCCTCCTATCTTAATTGCACTCAAGTTAGGGTTAGAACTTTTCTTACCACACAGAGATCACTAAAATATACAAATAAGATATACAAACATTAAATATACAAATATATACACATAAAAAAGTAGGCTAAACCCACTGAGGACTACTCCCTAGCAGAGTTGCCACTTAATTTCTGTAGCGGAAAATTCATGACCATCAAGCTATGGATAAACTTGACGTCAATAAACCAGAGTCGCCACCGCGCTATTATTGTTTCTAAAGAAAAAGCGAAAATTACGAACAAAACCCAAAGATAAGAAGTTTTCAAATAAAAACTAATAAAATGCCAGAGATTATGGTAAGGGGGTTGGTTACACAGGGGGAAGGTGTTAGCACCCAAAGTGTCCTAGGTACTCATAGGGAGCCCTTTTTTATGTGTGCATGTGTTTTTGGTATAGATGATGTTTGATAAAATAAAGTGAGGGGATGAGAAAAGAATTCATTGATTATATTTTTATGTTTGACAAGACCTTCGGTCTTGTGCCTAAGTACCAATATAAAAATGATGGATCAAAACCTCGTAGTTCATAGTAAAAATTTCAAATGAGTTGGTGAGTTGGTTTTAACAAAAATTTAAGAAGAGGGCACGGGAATCAAAAGTTTGAATGGGGTTGTTAGTCCTTTTTTTGTCTTTTTGAAAATTAAGTCAATATGGTTAAGTTTATTTACAAATTTGATTAAGAAAAGAGTTTAAAAATTCATTGGCATAATGCCAAAGTTTCTAATCATTAAAACATGTCTCAAATTGAAATCACAAGCAAAGAATGTTTTTGAAAAGAGGGAGAGATTTTGAAATTAAAGAAGAGGGAGAAGATGAAGAGACTACCCTAAGCAAAAATTTAAAAGTTAAGAGTTTTAAAGATCTGACCAATGGGATGCAATCCAACAAAAAAGAATGTCATATAGAAACCCATTTTCCTTTGGACTTTAATCAAACAATAATCAACAATCACTGAGCAATATCCATACATCATGAAGTCAATGCATCAAATAAAGATAGCCATATCCAAGCAAGCACTCCAATAGCTAGTATTCTTCATTGTCTTCCAAAGTATCAGATGAAATATTCATTAAGCAACTCAGAACAAAACATCAGACACAGATAAACAACAAAATAAGCAATTAAGCACAAAGACAGAGTAGCAGATGAATCCAGAGCACCCAAAGGTCTTGCATCAGATGAAGGCAAAATCGGAGATAACTCAATCTCAGAATGTTAGCATTGGCCAAGTCCTTTAGCATAGGGAATGTTGCCTAATCCTAAGTCCAAAAGTTCAGATCAAGTTCAACAATCCACCAAATGTTTTTTAGGGTTTTTCTTGTTATTAAATGTTTTAAGGTCCTAAGACCACAAACAAAACCAAAAGCAAACAAACATTATATACAATCACAAGATATGGCTCAAATGAGTAAAGTGAAAAGGACTTGAAACATAAGCAAGTTATATGAAATGTAAATGGCAATGGATGATAAGTGAATGAAATTTAGATTTCATAATAGTAAATGACTTGAAAGTAAAGCAATATTAACAAGAGTTAGTCAATGGTTAGTCAAATGTTAGTGGTGAATTTTAATTGATTATGTCATTCTTTGGAGAACACTCAACCATTCATTCACAAGTATGAATCCTTAAACTAAGACATCTTCCATGAGAAGGGATCCAACTTGGATAATTTAACAAGTATGCCACTAGCTCCCTTGGAAGGAAAAAAGGTCAAGTCTACATACAGTGCCATGAAGAATGGGAGACTTACAATCTCACTTACTAGAATTATATGCCTTGAGGGTCAAATTTAGCTCTATGTTAAGCAATCGTAATTGGACTTATGTAGAAGTCACAACTATTTGAGGTCGTGCAATAAAAATATGGGTGTTAATGCATGTTAGAGCTTTGGTATAAAGAACTAAACTCCTAAAACATACCACACACTAAAAGAAAATGGGAAGGACTTATCTCAATCATACTTGTATTGATTCATCTGACACAAGGTCATTGATGAATCAATTAGCCTTTAGACATTAGAGATTTCATTGGTCCAATAAGGGAATGGGAAAGAATAGGGATGAAGATGAAGAGGGAGGGGAATATAGAAACACAAATTGATCATGAGAGGAATTTCATCAAATCAAAACCATCCATTCATTTTGGGAGATGAAATGTACATTTCATCAATCCCCTAAATGCAATGGTTTTAATTCAACAAAAGTCAAATCAACCATGACGAAGGCCCAAATAGAAAGTCAAACATCACAAGACCATAAAAATGGCTCAACAATATTTTTAAAAATTTAATCAATTAAAAATCACATTAAGAATGAATTAAAATACATTTTAATTTGGTCAGAACCTAAAATCCCTTCAAAATACCAAATAAATGGCCAAGGGATTTATCCTAGGTCAAACAAGGTCAAAGGACCTTAGACAACAAAATTCACAATTTTTAGAAAGTCAGAAGTATTTTTAAACAATTAAAAATATACACAAAATCACTTCATTCATGAAAAATACCAAAATCAACCCAAAAAATAATTTTAATTCAGAATATGGAAGAGAAAAATATTTAAAGATTTTTGGTGAAAGTCTCATATTTTTGGATTAAAAATGGATTTATTATGAATTAAACAAAATAAAACAATTAAATGAAAAATCAGAAAATATGGAAAATCAGGGGCCATTAGATCTCCCTCATTATTGAGGTGGAAGATCTGATGACCACACGCATGTGGAACACAATAGACCCTGGTCAATGCATCACACGCGTGGTATTTAAAAGGGACGGTCAAGATTAGAACGTGGGAACCATATCAGATGGCTTGGACTTTACCAACGCACCACCGGAGTCCTAACTCTAGTCATCTTCTCCGGTGGACCTCACCGGACTGGTCCACCCTCAACCAAATGAAAAATGAGGACATATTTTGGAATGAAAAATGCTCAGGATCATGATGGCCTCCATTTCTTCCAATTCCAAGTATATTAAAAGATACATCGATTTGAAATTTGAGGTTCATGATCTGAGTTGCTTCGATTTGACCTCAAAGCAACTCAATCTTGTTTCCTACATTGGTTGGACTTCAGCCAACCAAAAATTACTTGAAATGATGGATAATTGAGAGAAAATCGAAGAGAGAAAGTTTCAAAAAATTCACCTTCTGTTTGTAGTGATGAAGCTCGATTTGGATCTCAATTGGCTTGTGCTTGCTTCTACTTGCTTGCAGGAGATGAAAGAGATGATCAAAAGGCTTAGATCCTTGGAGTTTCAATCCCAAAATAGAAATGGAATTGAAGCTCGATTTCAAGTGAAATCCTCAAGGTTATCCTTTCAATGGGGTTTGGGGAAGAAGCAAGTCAAAGCTTAAGAAAGAGGATCCATATTCTGATTGCCAAGGCCATGTATTTATAGAGTTCTTGCATTGCTTTTTACACACTTCAAAAATTGGCCAAAATTGGAAAGGTTAGTGCACGCTTGCATGGGCGTGTGATAGGCCCATGAGATGATTGGAAAAGATCCACAAATGATCATAAATGATGCTGAAAGTCTAACATGAGGCCATGCATTTGTAATTGAGAAATGATCATGTGATTCATCCAAATGGAACCACGAAGAGTAACCATGTGCAAGTCATTAAAATCTTGCCAAATGAGGTGATCTTGTACTTTTTGGTAAGGTGATATCAAGGGGAACAACTTTCATGTTGAACACTTTTCCGTTTGAAGCTTGGATCATGATGAATTTTGATGTGGAATTTTGAGAAATCAAACATAATTGAAAATTTTCTAAGTGCCAAGTCAAATATTCATTTCTTCCACCTTAAATAACTTTTCCTATGAGCTTCAAATGGAAAACGTTCCTCCATAAAAGTTTTATCTCTTTAAATCCTATTCAATTTATTCACAAATTTGACCTTATTTGGATTTTGCATGAAGGACTTATACATTTTAGAAGTTGAGGAAAGTTGCTTGTTCAATGATAATGGCTAAAATGACCTATAATGTTTCCACTTGGAACATGCCCTTGCATGTTGAATATGAAGTTTCTCAAAGAATCGAAGTTGGAGAAGACATATTGAAATTGATCATGAAACTTGGATGGAATTAATATCATAAAAATTGAGCAAGTTATGGTCCTCGTAAGTTGACCTTCTAACTAGGGCACAAACAAAATGACCTATAATCTTTCACCATAAAAAATGACTTTACAAGAAAAACTAGCTCTTGATGTCAACATGAAAGTTGTTTGGAATGTCCTAAAGAGTAATTGTTATCTTGGAATCATTTTCATATGACAAAAATTGTAGGAGATAGGGTCTAGGGACCCCAGTTTTGACCAGTTGACTTCTTTGGTCAACCTCGTTGAACCAACTTGCGAACTTGAAGTTGTCTTAATATTTGGGATTCATGGAGGATCATATATGTATAAAGTGATGTAATATGAAGTATCCCTTGAAATATTTGATCAAATGATGATGAAACTTGTTGAGGAAGTCACACAAGATACCCAGATGAATTAGGGCTTCCAAGGCAAACAAGCTTCAAACTCTTGATGATTTCTTGGTCAAAATGATAAGTGAAGATAATGAAGATCCATATATTATGTATATACCCAATGTGAACCATCTCTGATTGATCTCCTTGCGTTGAGGGTCTTAAACCCTAGATGTGAGTTTGATAGAGCATGGGTGGATGCACACACTACCTACAAAAGAAGTAAAGCTATACATACATATTTTTGGTATTTTGGTTGGAAAATAAAGAAAAATAAAGTATGATACAATCAAATGTGCTTGGTGATCTCTCCCAATGCAAACCCAATGAATGAGGGGTAATGAGGATGCCAATGTGTGAACCTAAAGCCAATGCACATGATGTGATAGCATGAGGGATCTTAGGGTCAAAATTGGGGTCTTACAGTTTGGGTGTTTGTGGCCAAAAGGTTTTGCCTTGAACCCTTATGTCTTGTTCTTGAATACCTTGTATAAGGTTAGGAATAACTATTTATTTTTGAATTTCTGCCTTGATCCTTATTCGTGTTTATGCCAATTTTGGAGCAAATTTTTGAAATAATGATTGAATCATGATATATACCTGTTTGGAGTATGATATGTATGTTTTTGGTGCGGTTAGAACTCAAATAGGTGAAACAGACGAGTTTTGAAATATGTTCAATAGTGAGAAAAGCACAAAAAATTGCAGGTAGACATAGAAGGGGATTATCTGACTTATTTCAGTCATAACTTGAGTTTCAGGACTAGGATTAGGGTGTGGTTTGAAGCGTTGGAAAACTAAAGAGATAATATTTCTTTTTAAGTAGGGAAATTGGCTCTAGGGGCACTACAACAGTAGTAGTTCTCTGATTTTTATACCAGAGGCATAGTCAATTTCAGTCTTGTGTTGGTCGTCTTGTTTCACGTGTTAGAATAATGGTTTAATGATAGTTATGTTAGTTATGTTAGAATAATGGTTCAATGATATTAATAACAATATATTTTTATAATTTTATCACGAGTTTACAATTTTCCATGCTATTTTGAATTCAGGCATTATGTTTTTAGGTTTATGCAGGAATTGTCGCAATAGGGCTGATCTGAAACAAATATAACTGGATTTCAAAACTCTGCATGAAATGAGGTTAAGTAAATTTAAAAGAGAGTTTAAATAAATTTTAAACTAGAGAATTTCATAATTTTATCATAAGTCTTTGATTCTTAGTTTTATTTTGAAGTGAGACAATTTTAGAGTTAGATCCAAAGTTTTGAACAATTTTGAGTGTGGTGACCTTTCGTTACCTTTTTGATGAGTTTAAGAGTCCTTTTATTTGATTAGTGTTGTTATAAAGTTTCCAGAATTGCTTTTGAGTTATTTAGAATTGGATATCAGAATATAGGATACACTTTAGTTGAGTTTGTAGCACTATTGACATTATAATGTTACATTTTGAGCAATATTTTTATTTGCTTAGGGTTGTTAAGCCAAACGAGTTAAAATTGAGTTGTTGAGTAATTGATAATAATCTTATTAAGTTGAGATGAGATTTGAGTAATCCGTTAGGTTCAGAGTTGTGTTGATAAGGCTAGAATTTTCTTTAAGTAATTGTTTCCTTACTCTGTTGGTGAGTATTATTGAGATAATATGTAATAATTTTGCATTGTTGATGAGTAAGTGTGAAAATAATATGTTGATTTATGGATTAAGAGAGAACATTGTTGAATTTGTGTGTTCAGAGAGAATGTTGTTGAATTTGTGTGTTAAGAGAGAACATTGTTGAGATGATTAATTCATAAATGAATTACAGTGTTGGCCTTATATTGACAAAATTATGATTCGTAGAGGAATCTCTTGAGTATGAGTTTTGAGTATAACTTATGTTATTTTGACTTTTGTAAATCATGTTTCCATGTTCATGCATACATGTATATTGAATTTAAGTAGGAATTCAGTCTAGTGAGGTCAGGTTCAGAGAGGAATCATAACGAGGGATTAACCGCCTTATTTCAGGCGTAGCTTGAGTTTCTGGACTCAAATTTAGGTGTGGTTCAAAGCATTGGAAAGATAACGCGGCAATATTTATTTTGAATTAGGGAAATTGGGTATAGGGGCGCTACAACAATAGCATTTCACTGATTTTTATACCAGAGGTGTAGTCAATTCAGTCTTGCGTTAGTCATCATAATGCATGTGTAACTTGAGTTTCGTAAGTCCTTTTAGGATGCTGTCAGTTGGTTAGAAAAAGGGTTCAATGATCTTTCTAACTGGAGAGTTTCATAATTTTATCATGAGTATATAATATTTCGTGTAGACATTCTATTTTAGAGTTTATGCTAGAATTGTCGCGATAGGGCTGAATTGAAACAAATAGAACTAGAGTTTCGAAACTCTGCTTGAGACTCCATTCAGTGAGTTTGAAAGAGAGTTTAAAGAATTACCAAAATGGAGTATTTCATGATTTTATTATAAGTCTTTAATTTTTGTGGCTATTATGAAGTGAAACAATTTTATTTGTAGGTCCAGAGTTTAAGCAATTTTGAGTGTGGTGACCTTTCGTTACCTTTTGGATGAGTTTAAAAGTCCTATTTTGTTTTATTATTGTTGTTATAGAGTGGTCATAGTTGTTTTTGAGTTGTTTAGAGTTGGAGATTAGAATATAGGATACACTTGAGTTGAGTTTGTAGCACTGTTGACATTATAAAGTTACCTTTTGAGTAATTTTTTTTGTTTATGGTTGTTACGCGAAAAGAGTTAAAAATGAGTTTGTAAGACCCTAATTTTGACCCAAATATCCCTCATGACATCATAACATTGCATTTGCATCTTGCCTCAAGGATCATGAGCATCTTGGCTCTTACCTTTGGGTGGGACCTCTTGAGAGTTGGTTTGAGATAACCAAGCATACTTGAATTGTATATTATTGCTTTTCTCATTTTATTTACTAACCAAAAGCACAAAAATATGTCACTAACATCTCTTGTTTGTAGCTTGAGCAGTCACAAGGTCTAAGGCTTCTAGGAGATCCTATGTGCATTGATATGGTCAAGAGAAGATGAAAGCAAGCATGGCAATGGTTCCCAAAGCTCTCATCCATCAAATATGCCTCCCAAGTATCTCAATTCATCATTTTGATCAAATAAAATCAAAGGGTTTGAGGCTTGTTTCCCAAGGAAACCCTAGTTCATCTATTCATCAACCGTGTCTTGCTCATGAAGCAACCTCAACCCATGGTCAAATGCAATCAAGGGAAGTTCTTTAATTCATCATGTCATGAATATTTTAACTTATTTGAGTATCCTCAATCATCAATCCATCAAGATATGAGGTGTGGACTTAAGAAGTTGATCAGTCAATTCATCTGACTATTTTGAATTACACTGAGACCTAACTTTTAATGTGCTTACCAAATGGAGATGACCCGAAGAGAAAAACTGTTCTTAAGGCCCATATGAACAACTTTCATGTTCATCAAAAATTGATTTTAAGCTTGGAAGGTCATCATCCATTCCAAGACATTATAGGTCATTTTGACTGAAACCCTAATTTTAGGTCAACTTCCCCAGGACATAACTCCTTCATTTTTCATGATTTTTAGGTGGTATCAAATGATTGGAAAGCTTAAGATGTCTACTTCAAATGTTATGTTGAGAACAATTTCAAAACCTCAAAAGAAATACATGTGATAATGCAAAACATTATAGGTCACTTTGGAACAAATGCATTGAAATGTGAAAAAGTCCAACTTCAAGTGCCCATAACTTCTTCATAAAAAATCCAAATGATGTGAAATGTAAGTCCATATTGATTGCCTTAAAAATATCTACAACTTTTATGTTTAAGACTTTGTCATTTGGAGCTTGCGTCATTGAGACATAAGGCCTTGAACTTTCGTCAATTTTGAAAATCTCACATGTGCATGTTTTGCACCCTACACTTCATGTCCACTTTTCATCAATTTCCAAGGCCCAAATGGAGTGTTGATCAATAGAAGAAATGATCCTTATGAAATAAGCTTTCCAACCATTACTCATGAGGTGGTGTTTCTATTTTTGACATAACATTTTCGAAGGCTTGAGCATAATAGTGCAATTTTGGAAAATCATTTAATTTGCATTGCATGAGCTATTACTACCTAAATTGCACGTCCAAACTGCTTCTAGCATGCATCAGCTACCAAATCCAGTTGGAATTGGGCCCTCCATGCGCCTGTACAGGCCCATGCATGGAGGCCCTTTCCATTCATGCAAGTTTGTGATCATGCACAACAGCCATGCCTTGCCTATAAATACAATGCCATAGCTTCATAATTTCTCGACCTGAAGGCGCCCCAAATGCTACTAAACTGAAATCACAACCCTCACTAAAGGAACTATCTCACTTTTCTCTCAAATTTCAGATCTGAATTTTGATTTCCTCGATTGAAATTTCAGATCTAAAAGTTCCTAGACCTCTTCACTTTGATCCATAGTGTGAACTGTAAGCATTAACATCAAAGAATTGTGACTCCAAGCCCTGCAAATCAGAGGTTCACCTCAAACTTTATTTTCTTCGAATCAGATTGCGTAGTGCTTGTTTCTTGTTGTTATTGTGTGATCTGAAGTCCTCTGCATAGAGGCAACATTATTGAGCTTTCAATTTTCAAAAATCATGAAGTTCATATGAACACCACATATCTTCCATCTCTGATTTCTTTTAATATAGAGATGTAGAGTGGATTTGGTTGGTACAGGGGTGATGTACATCACCCCAGCTTTCGATTGATGACTGGATCGTGTCTTTTGGTTAACATTTTTTCTCTGCAACTTCTGAACTTGGCTGGAGCTAGGCCGGAGAAGACGGTGGCGCTGGCAACCGTCTTGTCTCCAGATGGGATCTGGATCGTCTATTCCATTACCCAGATTCAATCTCACATGTCCATTGTTATGACTTTTAATTTGGCATGGTGTATCACAGTTGATTGGCGCATATGGTGAACACACGCTTCTTAACCGTGTGATGATCCACGTCAATTAATGAAGCTTCATCAAGCGGTCCACGCTTTTCCATCATTTCTATTTTCTATTTTTTATTTCTTTTATTTCTTTTAATTCCATTTCCTTTTAAAAATTCATAACTCCTTCATTATTGGTCCAAAAAATATGAGACCAATTGCATCTTTCTCCTTTTAATTTCTAATTTCTAAAAATGATTTTTAATATTTTTTATTTTATCATTTGATATTTTTTAGTAATTTTCTCTTTTCTGCTTATTTTTAATTCATTTTAAATAGTTTTTGATATCCAAAAAATACAAAAATATTTTTCCAACCTATTTGAATGATGATAGATCTATGAAAAATATTCTCATCAATTTATTAATTGATTTGAGATTTATTTCAGATTTTAGTTCAATTAGGTTATTTTTATGCATTTTTAATTGATTTAAAATAGTTTCTGATTTCTAAAAATGCTGAAATTTTTTGTTAAACTTTGTTTGACCCTGTTGAACTTGGGATAATTGACTTGGACTTTTCAAAGTTGATTTGAAGTGAGTTTGAAGTTTGACCTTTCTTTATTATTTTAATTCAAGTTTTATTTTAATATTGAAAAATACCAAAAATATTTTATTTGTTTCTTGACTTCTAATCGTCATTTTGCTTCTGTTTTCTATTGTTTGACCTTGATCTTCTCTATCTTTGGTCAATGCTTGTTGATTATCTCATTTCATTTCCATTAATGTACTTTAATTTTCATTCTTCATCTTCTTCTTCTTCTTCTTCTTCTTTTTTTGATCAATGAGTTAAAGATTGGTGGTTAGCATTGATACATGGAGGTTTAACCTTCCTTGATTCAAATCTAATTCATCTTGGTCATGGATCAAGTGATTGGCTTTGCATTAAGGATAGGTTGCTTCCTAATCATGCAAAGAACCTAAATCAATACAAGATCATTTCTCATCTTCTTTTTGGCATGTCAAGTTGTTGGAGTTTGATTCACTAATCAAAATCTCTAACTTATGTTGTTGCCTACATTATTATTGACCGACCTCAGATAGTTGTGACTTCTATATAAGTCCAATTACGATGGCTTAACATAGCGCTAAATTGCCTTATGGCACACTAACTCTAACACTAACCATTAACCATTAACATTTAATTATTGCTCTTTACATTTATGAAATTTACTATTCTTGTACATATTATTCTTTTTCTTTTTCATAGGCTCATTTGAGCACATGTTTATGTTAATGCAATTTGCCTTTTGCTCACTTGAGCACATAATTTTGTATATACTATTGTGCTTGTATTTTATTTTGATTGTTGTGGACGAAATGCAAAAAATGGACAAATGGACTTAGTTTCTAGGACATTCCCTATGCAAATTGGAGTAAAAATGCCTAATGTTGAAGATGGATTAGAAGGACCAAATCTCTAAACTCAATCTTGTCCATTCTTGATTTGCTTCATGGAACTTTTTGATGTTGTGTGCTTTTGTGCTAGGGGAATCCTATTTGAGCCAAATTGAAGAACCATTGCCATATCCATCCAAAGTGAAAGATACAAGAGCCATTGGGGATCTTCTAAGAGCTTGTTTGATTATGTTGATTGCTTGAGCTTACACTTATTTTGCTTGCATATTCCAAAGGATGGGAGCTACTTGGATCATCAATCTCTTGTATGATTAGGACTTTAGCCATTATTCTTCTTCCCTCCATTCTAACCCAAGCCAAAACTTTTTGTGCAAATATTTAACACTTGTTTTCAAACATTAGAAACCTAAACCTTATGCTTTTGATTTTCAAACTTTCTTTTCATAACACTTATTTTGAATTGAACCTTTAAGTCAACTTTGACCATATTTTGTAAATATTTTTCATTGGTAAATACAACTCATTCAAATACTTTTGTGGTTTCAATGGCCACTTTCTTAATCAAAAACTTTTTTATAACCTTTAGCTATTAGGTTTGAGTTATCCTTGAGATAGATGTAATACTCACTTATATCCTTAGTGATGGACAATGAGTCTTCCATGCTTATTATAGGGTTAACCCCTCACTAGCATGTTGAAGCTATCCTCACATGGTGGATTTGTGGTTTTAGGTTGAGTTTTCTCCCTTGGATAACAAAAGACCTTTAAGGCTTTTGGACCAATCAATTCACCAACTTGTTTTTTTTTATATTTTTACCCCGAACTACGAGGTTTTGATCCTAATCTTCTTTAAGATGGTACGTAGGCAATGGGTTTATCCATTCAAACATAAAATTGTAAATAACTTGTACATTCTCTTCTCATCTCTTCAATCATGTTTGCACAAACAAATTTTTCACAAAATACCAACCTTACAACAAGTGTGAAAAGGGATCCCTAGGAGTACCTAGGATGTTTTGGGTGCTTAAAACCTTCCCATTGCATAACCAACCCCCTTACCCCGATCTCTGACACTTTTACTAGTTTTTGATTCGATAAAACTTTTAGGTTTTTGTTCGCTTTCTAACCATTCCTTTGGATAAATAGAAGCGCGGTGGCGACTCGACTTGTATGGTTTACCTTGGATTTAGTCAATATCTCTAATGGTAACGAATACCCCGCTACAGAAAAGTGGCGACTCTGCTGGGGACATTTGCCTAGTGGGTTTTGCCTACTTTTCATATTTGTTGTATTGTATTGTATATTATTTTGTGACATAGTTTTGTGCAATTTGGAATTACTATATTGTATGTAATGATTGAATTGCTTGAATATTAACTCCTTGTATGCTTGGTGATCTTTGTGAGATGAGTTCTATACCCGAATTCGAGTGCACTTAGGATAGGAGAATGGCATAGTCTTGTTGACTTGTGTGGAGTTATTCCTTAGCAAGTTGACTTGGAAGCCCATTCACTTGGTGGAGGTCATGTTGGGATCAATAATGTCACATGAGTAGTCGTGGTTAGACATTACTCTTTCCAATACAGACCTTAGAAGCCAAGGACCTTAGTTTACCAAGCCCATCTTGGCCTATTCTTAAGACGTAGTGCGAAAGTCGTTCAAGTGTAAGATTTCATACGATTGTTACGCGATACTACACTCATAAGAGTCTCTCTTGAGAATATTTTTGGAATACGAGTAGTCGTTTATCCGATAATATCCGAAAGATGGGATGATAACTATGGGAACCTCTTGTAGAACATGTTTGGCAGGATTAAACCTTAGTACACTCCCTTTGGGTGGTTCTTAACCGAGACTCCATGCTCGTGACTTGCAACGAACCCTTGATTCATGGTTGATCCGTTCTTGTATCCTTAATATCAATGGAACTTGGGTGTTGATAAGGTGTAAACCATAATCCACCAAAATGGATGATTGATATTAAGGATGACATGATCCATCCCATGACCTTTGTTTGGTGTGTTTTGCTTGATCCTTGAGTGTGATTGTTGCATCCATGCATCCATGCACCCATTTGCATCCATATCATCAATGATAAGAAAATTTATAAGGAACTTAAGAGGTCTATTTGCAAATTTTCAGACATGGAAAGACAAAGAAGGAATACGAAGAAGTACAGTTTCAGACAACCCGACTTGAAAGAGCTAAAGAATTTGACATCTTATGTATTAGATCCCTTGGGTTTCAAGGCTCGTTATGGGAAGCTTCTATCTATTCTGACTACTCAAGTGGACGAAGGATTGATGAGTGTATTGGTGCAGTTCTATGACCCCTTGTACCATTGCTTCACATTTCTGGATTTCCAGCTTTTGCCCACGCTTGAGGAGTATGCCTACCTTATGGGTATACCTATCCTATACCAGTTTCCGTTCAGTGGCTTAGAGAGTATTCCTACTTCTCAAGAGATAGCTGATATGTTGCATATAGATGAATCTCTGGTTGGTGCTCATATGACTACCAAAGGTGGAATTCAAGGTCTCCCTTCTGAGTTCCTCATTGCTCAAGCTACTATGTATGGGAAGGCCATGAGTGAGGACACCTTTGAGGCCATATTTGTACTTCTCATCTATGGGCTAGTGTTATTCCCCAACGTCGACAAGTTTGTGGATGTGAACGCTATTATGATTTTCTCTACTCTTAATCCCATTTCGACTCTGTTGGGTGACACTTACTTTTCTTTGCATATGAGGAATGCAAAGGGTGGTGGTACCATTGGGTGTTGTTTGCCTCTGTTGTACAAGTGGTTTATTTCGCACTTGCCACAGACGATCGCCTTCAAGGAGAGGATGTCTACGGTGGTCCACGAGACTTATGTCTCTCACTAATGATGATACCTTTTGGTACAACCGTGTATATGATGGTGTGCAGATTCTCGACTCTTGTGGTGAATTCTCCAATGTGCCTCTTCTTGGTACATGTGGTGGAATTAACTACAACCCTATTTTGGCACGTCGTCAGCTTGGGTTCCCCCTAAAAGATAAACCTAATAACATTCTGTTAGAGGGTGTGTTCTTTCAGGAGGGAAAAGATCCCCAAGGCTTGAAGGGCGGGATGGTTCGCTCTTGGCGCAAGATTCATAGGAAGGGAAGGAAGGAGCTTGGTCCGAAGAACTGTATTGCTTTGGAACCCTATACCTCTTGGGTTAGGAGGAGAGCTTCTGAGTACCTCATGCCTTACGAGTATCCGAGACCTACACCTTTGGTTGAGGTTGTGCCTTCAACCCTCCCTGACCAAGGAGTAGAGGAGTTGAGAGACGAAGACCGTTCACGTGCATGGATCCATGAACGAGAGGAGTTTCTTCAGCAGATCAGAGATAAGGATGCTTCGATAGAGTTCCTTGAGCACCAGGTTATTGATGATCCTGATGATGCATGGACTTCTCTTCTTCCTCAGTCTTCCAAGTTCTGGAAGAGGAAGTATGATAGACTCGCCAAAGAGAAGGCGGATATGGAGGCAGCCTATGAGAGGGAGGTGAAGAGGCTTCGTGTAGCTTATCTTCCAGTCTCCAGAGCTTTAGATGATTGTTTCTAGGGTTCCATAGGATGTTTATTTTCCTTCTCTCTTGTATTGTATTTGGTTACCAAGATTGTACTTCTTTGGTGTAAAAATATTTTCCAGATATTATTGATGCGATATTCCACTATATGTCCAAATAATTAATATTTTTCAAATATTTGCAAATAGGACTAAAGTTCCTCTGATATAAAAAATTAAATCATATGCACAAGCATTGCATGCATCATGTGCATAAGCAGGTTTTGCTCCAGGCTTCTTGTTCTATGGTCTAACTCTGTGCTCTTCATTTATTTTGAAGACAATCTGACTCACCGGTACTACACCCGAGCCAACGCATCAAGACTAATGGATCATTTGGAGCAAAAGAACCGTGAACTTAAGGAGGAAGTAGCCAGATTGACTGCCCTAATGGAGTCTTTCATGGCTGCCCAGAGCCAGTCGTCTCCGACACCTTTAACTCCTCCCCAGAGGACAGTCATCTCCGAGATTGCCTCGTCAACCGTGCCTGCGGCCAGCGCCCACTTTGCACCAATAGCTATGTCAGCCGGGTTTCCTTGGGGATGCCTCCCAACTTTATTCCTGAGGGTCCTGCGCCCAGTTTTGCTTCTCTTCCGGCATCTAGCCCGGTCCTTGCCGTTCCACCTCCTATCGTGCATACTATGCCCAGAGTAGACGACACCATCTATCATTCTGAGCCGTCTGAGGGCCCAGATGTCTATGAAAAGATGGATGCTATGAATGATCAATTTCTTGAACTCCGCAAGGAATTGAAAACTCTCCGAGGAAAGGACCTCTTCGGCAAGTCTGCTGCTGAACTCTGCTTGGTCCCAAACGTCAAAATCCCTGTAAAATTCAAAGTACCTGACTTTGAAAAGTACAAGGGAAATACTTGCCCTCTCAGCCACCTGGTAATGTATGCCAGGAAGATGACGACTCAGACCGATAATGATCAACTTCTCATTCACTACTTCCAGGACAGTTTATCCGGTGCTGCCCTGAGATGGTATATGGGCTTGGATAGCGCGAACATCCGATCCTTCAATGATCTTGGTGAGGCCTTCGTCAAGCAATACAAGTATAACGTAGATATGGCTCCCGATAGGGATCAATTGAGAGCCATGTCCCAAAAGGACAAGGAAACTTTCAAAGAGTACGCCCAGAGGTGGCGAGAGCTAGCCGCACAGATTGTGCCCCCGCTGGAGGAGAAAGAAATGACCAAGATATTCTTGAAGACCTTGAGCTCATTTTACTATGAGCGGATGATTGCCATCACTCCTTCTGATTTCACCGAGATGGTGAACATGGAGATGTGTTTGGAGAAAGGAGTCAGGGAAGGGCGCCTGACCAGAGAAGAAGGCTCTTCTGCCAAACGATATCGGGCGTTTGGAAAGAAATAAGATGGCGAGGCACATGCTGTGACCTCCCATGTTAAACCAAGAAGACCCTCAGTGAGGAGGAAGACCGCGCGTCCCGCCAGTAACCAGCATCAGGTGGCTCACATAGCACCCGTTTTCAGAGATAATCAGCAATATCAACATCCCAACAATAACCAGCAACAACAACATCAACAATATTAACAACAACAGCACCGTCCTCAACAGCAGGCCTACCAGCCTCGAAATAACAATCAAGCCAGTACAAGCTATGAGAGGAAGAGGTTCACCTTCGATCCTATTCCTATGACCTATGCCGAATTGTATCCCTCTTTGATAGAGAGGAAATTGATTACTCCACGAGACCCACCGGCTATACCTACCAACCCTCAGTGGTGGTATAAGCCCGAGCTACATTGTGTTTATCATTCCGGTGCTCCCGGACATGACATGGAAAACTGTTACCCACTGAAGACCAAGGTTCAAGACCTTGTGAGATGTGGTATCTTATGTTTCGAGGACGTAGGTCCCAATGTGAAGAAGAACCCATTACCCGAGCATGGGAAATCCTCTGTCAACATGGTCCAGGGCTGCCCTGGTAAATATAAGGTCAAATATGTCATCCATATTCGATAATCTTTGGTCCAGATGCACAGGCTGTTGTGGAAATACAATCATTATGAGTATGACCACGACAGATGTCGTGTCTGCACTGTCAATCAGAGGGGATATCGCCAAGTCCGTAAAGACATCCAAGAGATGCTGGATGAAGGAGTAATTGAGATACTTCATAATCGAAATGTTGATGTTGATGATGATGAAGTCAATGCGATATCTCCGTTATTTCGGATCCCTGAGCCTGTTGTCATTCGATATGATGGCAGCAAGCAGAAGGCTTCTCCCTCTTTGATCATTAAACCAGTTGGCCCTGTGCCATACTCTTCTGATAAATCGGTCCCCTATCGCTACAATGCTGTGGCATTAGAGGATGGGAAGGAGGTGCCCCTGCCCTCTACTTCTGTTGTTAATATTACCAATGTCAGCGGCCTGACCCGTAGCGGTCGTGTTTTCTCGGCTCCGCCGAAACCCCAAGCTAATGTCTGAAGGGCTAATGTTGTTGATTATGTTGAACGCCCGGTTGGGACTGCTGTGAATGCTCTGAATCCGGCACTTGTTGCCAATAAACCTGCCTCTGTTGTAAGAGCTCCTATCTCTATTGGCCAGAATGGCAATACGAAAGAAGACTGTGATGAGATGCTGAGGCTCATCAAAAGGAGTGAGTACAACATTGTAGATCAACTTCTACAGACGCCATCAAAGATCTCTGTGTTATCTTTGTTGATGAATTCAGAACCACACCGAGAAGCTCTGCAAAAGGTGTTGGATGTGGCGTATGTAGATCATGACGTCACAATAGAACAATTTGACAGTATTGTTGCAAACATCACCGCTTGTAACAATTTGAGTTTTTGTGATGCTGATCTCCCCGAGGAGGGAAGAGACCATAATTTGGCACTACACATCTCTATGAGCTGTAAAGATGATGCCATGTCCAATGTGCTGGTGGACACTGGATCATCGCTGAATGTGTTGCCAAAGTCCACACTTGCTAAATTGTCATACCAGGGGCCTCCCATGAGGCAGAGTGGAGTAGTGGTTAAAACTTTTGATGGGTCCCGTAAAACTGTGATCGGAGAGGTTGAGCTCCCAGTCAAGATTGGACCAAGTGATTTCCAAATCACTTTTCAGGTTATGGATATCCATCCATCATATAGCTGTCTGTTGGGCAGACCATGGATTCACGAGGCAGGCGCCGTGACATCCACCCTACACCAAAAATTGAAGTTTGTCAAAAACAAGAAGCTGGTGGTGGTAGGGGGAGAGAAGGCTCTCCTGGTTAGCCATTTGTCTTCCTTTTCTTACATAGATGCTGAGGATGAAGTTGGAACATAGTTCCAAGCTTTATCTATTACTGAGCCTACTAAGAAAGGAACTTCTTCATTTGCGTCCTACAATGACGCTTAGTTGGCCATTGAGGATGGTACAACTACCGGTTTGGGGAAAATGATTAAGCTGGAAGACAACAAATCCCGGGATGGCATAGGGTATTTGTCGCACCTCGAAAAATGGGGATACAACTTTAAAGCGAAGCGCGATCGCACGCTCGCAATGATGGACTGAACAGAGTCGCCACCGAACTTTATTTATTCCTAAAAAGGAAAGGGGAAATATCGATAAAACCCAAGACAAAGAAAGGATAAGATATGGTCATCGCAACCAATATCAAGGTTCGGGAGTCGATTATGCGAGGGGAAGGTATTAGCACCCCTCACGTCCGTTGTACTCAACGGGAACCATTAGGTTAGTTGTGTGCGTTAGTGTTAGTTGAAATATTAGGCTTTTCGAATTATTATGTGGGAAAGAAAGAAAGGATGAGAAGAGAATGTTTTTGGATTTTTGACGAAGGACTAAACCTAAGTTTTTTATTAGTGGGCCTGACAAGATTTATAAATCCCGCTCCTACGTATCTCAAAAGAGAAATCAAGGCTTACGTAGTTCTGGGTAGAAAAATGTTTGTTTGTTGGTCGATTTTAGCGGAAGCTACTTTGTGTCAAATCGATGAAAACATTGTTGGACTACCCAAAACAGGTGGAAAAACATTGCCTTGCATTGTTTTGAAACAAAGTACCTTTCGTTTGTGAAAAGGTTTAAGAGATCAATCGCACGGCGACGAGGAAAGAAATTGATTGATTTGATGTGTTTTGAATAATGGCGAGAATTTGGATGAGCGAGATATACATCTCGAATCCTAGTCTCAGGAGTGCACGGTATACACCATGTTCCATCTCCATCTTTATTGAAAAAGTATTAAGGTAGGAATTAGGTATTTTGAAGTTTGAAAGACGAGTACTTGTGACTTACAAGCTCTTACAGCTTGGGTCTAATACTCGGGACTACGTCTGGACATTCCACCCAGGCAGTCTGTTTCTTTCCAATATAGCTAAAAAAATGATTCGGATATTTTACGAATGTTTTAGAGGGAAGATGAATATTTATGGCTTGCAAGCTCTTACAGCTTGAGCCTAATATTCGGGATTACGACTGGATATTCCATCCAGGTAATCTTTTTCTTCCAACTTTATTAAGGAAAAGATTTGAATATTTGGAATGTTAAAGAGAAGACGAAAATTTATGGCTTGCAAGCTCTTACAGCTTGAGCCTAATATCCGGGATTACGACTCGACATTCCATCCAGGTAATCTTTTTCTTCCAACTTTATTAAGAAAATGGTTTAGATATTCATAACTATTTTGGAGAGAAGACGAAAATTTATGGCTTACAAGCTCTTACAGCTTGAGCCTAATATTCGGGATTATAACTGGATATTCCCTCCAGGATAATCTTTTTCTTCACGTTTTATTTAGAAAACAATTTGAATATTAGAGTGTTAAAGAGAAGACGAATATTAACGACTTGCAAGCTCTTACAGCTTGAGCCTAATATTCGAGATTATAACTGGATATTCCCTCCAGGATAATCTTTTTCTTCACGTTTTATTTAGAAAATATCTTGAATAATAAATTAAAATAATCAAAGTACAGAGGTTTGAAATTATTTAAAGTTAAGTTGATGTTATTTAAGAGCTCATTGTAAGAAGGCCCAAGAGTAAGCCATGTGAGGTTGATGGCGATGCTTAAAAGCAATCGACTTACAAGGGTATGGAAATGGGCTCGACGTTGAATCGAGAATCAGGTGATATTTATCATTATTATTTTTTGAATGTTTTTTCTTTTCATTAAGGAAAATGAGATGATTCATCATGATTGTAACATACCTCACACATAAAATCAATAATTTGTACAAATGAATGGACAAGCACAAATATAATAATTCTCATAAATCCCCCAAAAAAAAAAATTGCCTAAATAATATTAAAAAAATAAAATAAAAATAAAAATAAATAAAATAAATGATAAGAGAAACATGTTAGTTGATTAAATAAGAAGACTATATAATTAAATATGAGTTATTATTAATAATAATAATAAAGATTTAATTGTTAAATAAAACTTCATCAAAAATCAAATAAAATTTGGATTTTTTTTATTAAAAGAAGAGAAAGATGAAAAAACAAATCTGCTAATATAACCCAAAAAAACTTCACAAATTAGAGGGGTCTTGAAGGCCCACGAGGCCCATTAGGGCAGAATCCAGGCGGGTCAACCAAACCCCACCCTGATCCAAAATTCTCCCCAGCAATCTGCAGGAGCACGTGGGGAAAAGGAAAGCTACAGTTAAACGGTCACATGGGGACCGAAAAGCCATTAGTGCAGAGGGAGAAAAACTAGGTAGCCGGCCTTGGGCAGCGGAAAAGGCGCCGCTTACAGTGGCCTTAACTCGCCTAAAATAAAATGAAAAGGAACAAATGAGATGTTACATTTCCATCTTTAACTCTCTCTCCTCACTCTGAAACACTCGCTCAAAACCTCTCTGTCAAAAGGCTATCCTCCTCACACGACAAATACAAAGAACACTCACCAAATCCTGAACCCTAATCACCGATGTTAAACTTCCGATATCAAACGAAATAAAGACAATCATCTTGCCACGAAATAAATGAAGCAAAGAAAAGAGGAACCATACACATGTTTATGAATCTGAAAGTGAGCCGACGAAAAGGGGAGAAATGTACCGGATTGGTATGTTTTGGGAGGAAGTCAATAGGATGAGTGCTTTTTGAACCCTCTCCTGTTCTTCGCAGTCACGGCTCCCTTGGTTATCGCGACGTTTGTGGTGTTTGCGAGGAAACGGCTTTGATGGAGCTCAAAGCGTGTTCAGAAATTCACAATGATTCCTAGTGGCTTCGTAACAGAAACTTGGTATGAGTCTCCTCCGTCGACTCAACTCCGAAGCGTTCTCGTTCGCCTGCTTGGCCCTTATCTCAGCTTCGTCCAAATGCCGGCGAGATGAAGCTCTAGGTTTCTCTCCACAGCGAGCCGCCTCCAGGTTCTTTAGCCTCTGTCTCGTTTTAGAGTCTCTAGGGTTTCTTTTTTTGCTTTTCAACAGTAGCCGCTCCCTTCTAGGGTTTATGTGAATAGTGGTCCTTCTTTTATATGCCACTAATCTCTTTCCTCTGATGTGCAGCGGAGGCTCTCGTACGGAGGATGTTGGGGAAATTTTGTCCTCTTTCAACAGGTGGTCCCTCCTCTACTCCTTATTACTCTTTTACTGCTTTGTAAAAAAAAATTAATCACTTCTTACAAATTTACTCGACACACTTGAATAAAAATGGGATATGTGTTATTGGAATCATGGGAATGGGATTGTATTAATTCATGACTGTATTGTTGACGCTTGCAGGAGAATTACAAAGAAAATTAGTGACAACTGCATCATATCGTCGAGCAGTAACTGCAACGGCACCAACAGACACATCAAGAACAAGACCAACGCCAACATCAGAATGTCTTTTCATAGGGGTGGTGTGCAATCGCTCGAATTGCACCAGTTGTTCCCCGTCTTCAAGAATCGCGGCACGGCTCGATGACAGGTCGGGAAGAGCTAAGGCATTGGACAGTATAGAAGTTGAGGACTCTGGCACATAGGAGGTTATGCTGCCAGTGTTCAATGTTCCTAAATTTCCATTAGATACTACAGTAGAATCTTTAGAAGTCACTGATTGTATCTTAGAATGCCTTCCAACTATATGTGAAAATTCAACATCTTCCTCCTCACTTCATTTTGATTGACACTTTCAGGTGACACCGGAGTACTAGACCTGGGGCTTGTACCGCGAATCGGAAAAGACGTACCAGGAGTAATTGCATCATGCCTCGCCAGCAAACTTTGGATGTTATCAATCAGTTCAAAGTCTCCTCCAAGAAGTTCTTCATTCCCAGTTGTTGTCAGCAAGTGCATTCACCAAATTTCGTTTCATAGATTCATCACCAAGGTCATACGCAATACTCATGCCTTGAGAAGCCAACTCTTGTGTGAGCTCATTTTGTTCACCAAGAAGATGAAAGAAAGCCTCCTGAATTTCTGGAAGTATTTTCTGAATATTAGGATGACTGCCACAATACTTTGTAAGTGATATTAGCCAGACGGTTCCAGCACAACACTCTTCTTTCCTACTATCAATTTATCATACAGAAGTATGAAAATTCCATCTGAATTAGAATCCTCAAGTGGAGGTAAAGAAATACGCAGTCTCATATGACCTAATGCTTGTATTGCAACAGCAGCAAGAGCAGAAGTTTCAGAATTTTATCAAACATAGCAATTGGCTGGACAGGTTTGTCATCCTGAAGTCTTAATGGATTGCACTTATCATGAATTTTAAAACCAACATCAGATTGTCTAACTCTTTGTCCATGAACAGGTCCTCGTACTACGACTAATCCATACATACAACATAATGTAAGAACAGTTGCTATTGAGGGGCTAGTATCTGTCTTTCTGAACTTGCACTTTTCTTTGTGGAACCTAAGGTTTTGTTTGTCTTGCTGAGCTTGTAATTTTCTTTGTATGTGCCTTCTTTCTGACACTTTGTTTATCTCTCCTTCCACAAGGTATGCTAGAAACTTCTCAGTCTCAACCTGAGATGACTGTGTTGAGTCATCAGGTTCAGTGTAAAGAAACAGTTGCCTCCTGATAAATGGTGGTAGAAATTCAAATAAAGTAGAAGCCCATGGTGAGAGATGAACAAATATCTTATCAGCAGCAACACCTTGTTGGAGCAAAACGTGAATTTCCTTTAAGAGTGCATAGATTTCAGGAATGCTCTCAACCAGACCTTCTAGAAGGAGGATTACTCCGTGATATTTGTCTTGCTCTGCTCTAGCCTGAACTGCATCAGAAATCTTCTTGCAGCTTGTATCAAAACCAACATTTGTTTCCTCAAACTGGTTTTTAAGGTCTCCACTCGAAGTCACATGAGCACCAACCACCTTGATTGGACATTTTGCAACGGTAAAAGTCTCTACAGGCTAAGCAGCATCCGTGTTTGATGTCATACTTCCAATGATGACAAGGCCATCAAGTTTGAAGTTGTTGTATGCAGTAAGTGCGGCATTGATTTGTTCAGTCGTCTTAATTTGATCCTTTGTATGCCCAAGCAAATCATAACCACCTGAATCGTCATAATTCAAGATCCTGTGTTGAGCTGTTTGTTCTTGAAATTATATCAGAAGAGTAGCTTTGAAAATTCATCAACTCGTCGGAAAAAACATGATAACATCATTATCAATACTTGATTGAGTGAAACCAAATTGTAACCAGAAGATTCTGAATTTTCTGCCGTGATAACCATTTTAATTGTTTTGTAAACCATTATTGTTATCCTCCTTGAACTTGAATTATTTCTCCACCATTACTCTTCATTAATTTCTCTAGTTTGGAAATTTCAAAA